>NC_136882.1:8377830-8859932 GCF_949152265.1 Phoxinus phoxinus | reverse complement strand
GCAAATCCAGTGTAGACCGAATCTGTTACAGAACAGAGGACCCGGAGACAGAAGGACAAGTGATTGAGTTTATTTAACAGCAGCAATGGGTAGACAAACATACACTAAAAACTCCTGGGTCAAAAAATAACCCATAATGGGTTATTTTTTACACAACTCCTGGGTTTAAAAGGGACCAACTAATTTCTGGGTTATTTCAACCCAGAAAATTGGGTTATTCTTTTTGACCCAACTTCTGGGTTAAACACCTTAACCCAATTTTTGGGTTAAAAACCCAACATTGTAGTTAATATAACCCAACTTCTGGGCCAAAAGAACAACCCCAATATCTGGCTTTAAATAGCCCAGAAATTAGTTGGTCTCTTTTTTTAACCCAGGAGTTGGGTTAAGAATAACCTAACTTGGGTTACTATGCCAGTATGCTTTATTTAAAAAAAATAAAACTTTGTTTTACATTATATTACACACTTCAACCACTTTTACATTTTTATTGCATTAAATTAAACTATATATATAAAAAAACACAACACACTTGGACATTTATTTTCCTATTTATTTTAGGTCAGACTGTAATAATATTAGAAAGAAATTTTTTGAAAAATAAACAACTCTTAAACATTCGACAACATTCAATAACTGGATTGAACTTAAGGCTTAAAGGACAATTTTGGCGAAAAATGAACCTAGGGGTTAATAACACATGGTTACCGAGTCGACCGTTCTCTGGGATTTGTTTTCATGATAATCGAATGTAAAGAGTTTTATCTTTAAAAACTGATTACCGGTAGCTTATAACGCTAGTATATGGGGCATCGAATATAAGTAAAAAGAAATCGCTAGTTAATACCACTAACAAGGCTCAAAATAGCCTCACACTAAGGCTACCGAAGCATTGAGAACTTTGTAAGTGTACAGACAGTTTAAAAAGAAGATACTTTATAAAGACAGTACATTACGCGTATACAGGCAGGAGCCATCTTTCGAGCCACGAACGCCATGCTACGTGAGCTGAACTGTGACTTAAACCTATAGACCAGCTCACTTAGCACTGCGTTCGTGGCTCGACTGGTCGAGACTGTTTTCCAAAGATGGCTCCTGCCTGTATACGCGTAATGTACTGTCTTTATAAAGTATCTTCTTATTAAACTGTCTGTACACTTAGAAAGTTCTCAATGCTTCGGTAGCCTTAGTGTGAGGCTATTTTGAGCCTTGTTAGTGGTATTAACTAGCGTTTTCTTTTTACTAATATTCGATGCCCCATATACTAGTGTCACAAAGTGACAAAGTGAAGGCGGAACTAAGTCCCGTGGAATTTGTGTTCCCCCCGGGATGGTGTCACTGTAACACCGGCCCGGTCTCGGTTGTGTATCTGTCACCATAACAACGCTAATGACAGATCAACATCAGGTGCGGGGGATTTACGCTGGGATCTGTGATAGGGCTGTGAAAGCAGACGGACCACATAAAAGGGAAGTGCAGAGGCAGTGAGGTGTTGTTCTTCCCGGGGTTGGTCTTCCCGTGTTGTCGTTCCTTTGGAGTGGTCCCCCGAGAGAAGTCGGTTTCTTTGGTGGTGTTGCTGATGTGTGGATGTATCTGAAGAGTGTTGCGGGGGCTCGGCTGTGTGAAGGGTGCAATGGCGATCAAGTAAACACAAGTGAAGACGTCAAGGGATGGAAAGAGTGAGTTATGGGAATCGAGTGAAGACTGGAGAACGCCATTATCATTGGAAGAGAGATAAGTAGTATGATCTTGGATCTTATTGAATGTATGCACCTGCACCGAGACGGATGTAAAGTTGTGAAGTGTATTTGATCACGAGTGTCGTGTCACTTGAGCGTGGGTGGATTGAGTGGTCATTGAACTCCTGTTCTCTTCTTCCGAGTGTGGGCGAGAAACGCTCTGTCCCCCGTGCCAGTAAGGAGGCACCCAAATCTCCTCGCTATTGGATGAGACTCGATTCAGCTTGACAGTGGAAGGAACGATCGTTGGGTGAGTGCTGGCCTTATTGCACTGAGAGAGAGAGAGGATATGCAGTGCCTGAATTGATGTGTTTGCACAGTATTGGCTTGAAGTGGTTGCAGTGTGTGGGGAATATATATATATATACTGACCGCCGTGTACTCACCATCTCGAAATTTCATTGCTGTCACTGAAGAAGGACTCCGGGTGTCTAATGTGAAAATTATCCTTACATGTTGGAAGACTGCGTATACTCGTATAACTTACTCTGTCTGTGCAAATAGAAGAATCCCTCCGATCAGGTTCCTTTATGTGATGTCTGCTGGAAGGAGAGACGGATATTAGAAGTGCCCTCTCGTTGGCTTGCCCGAAGCACCCCACAGCCGTAAGCTCTCGTTACTTCATTGAAGAGAATATGCATGCCATTGAATTGTTCACTCCGTCTGTGTAGTAGGAGCCGTCCCCCGCCGAGGTCCTGTATGGGACGTCTGCTTGAAGGAAGACCCTCCGCGCTCAAATAAAGGCACACGTGCTTGGATATTCACCTGTCTGGTAGAAGATTCTTTCTGGCCATCAGCTCCCGCACCGGCCACGTCCTGATCGTTCGACGGTCCAAGAAGGTTGGTTTACCTGGATGCTTACCTGTCCGCCCCGTGCAAGATCCTCTGTGACCACGAGACCCTGTCCCACTCTGCGCCCACACAAAGGTACACATGCTTGGATATTCACCTGTCTGGTAGAAGATTCTTTCTGGCCATCAGCTCCTGCACCGGCCACGTCCTGATCGTTCGACGGTCCAAGAAGGTTGGCTTACCTGGATACTTACCCGTCTGTCCAGCGCAGGATCCTCCGCGACCACGAGACTCTGTCCCACTCTGCGCCCCCCCAAAGGTATACATGCTTGGATGCACACCTGTCTGGTAGAAGGTTCCCTTGGTCACCAGCTCCCGCACCGGCCACGTCCTGATCGTTCGACGGCCCAAGAAGGTTGGCTCACCTGGATACTTAACTGTTGGTCGGGCCGGTGGCCGACTTCCTCCTCTCCTAGTTGTCACGTCCGGGCACGAGCTGCCGTGAAGAAGACTCCACGCCTTCCCGGGGGTCCGAGGTCTGGTCCCGCTCTGGTTTGGGGACACAGAAGCATAATCAAGACTTTTTAATTAATTTTATTCAATAAACCTTGTTAACTTTTACTTGTCTGCTTGGTCTTTGGCACGCTCCTCGAGGTGGTCCTGGGTTTCAGGGGTGGGTCGCAGTCTGGCTTGACCACCCCGACCTGTGACACTAGAGTTATAAGCTACGGGTAATCAGTTTTTAAAGATAAAACTCTTTACATTTGATTATCATGAAAACAAATCCCAGAGAACGGTCGACTCGGTAACCATGTGTTATTAACCCCTAGGTTCATTTTCTGCCGGAATTGTCCTTTAAAGTCTTCAAACACTGGTTGTGTCTCTGAAGAGCCTCAGGAATTTAATCCTGGGGCCAATATTGAGGACAAGATTTTTGATAGTGTCATCATCTAAGAGAAGAAATGCCTCATCTATGTCTTCATCTGAAAGACAGAAAACATGAGTATTGTTAATAAGTCGAGACAATTGTGAACCACTCACCAGACACTCTTTGATTATCAAGCTAACAAATAATTTTTAAGGGAATGTTGTGTTTGTTTTTTACGTGGCCCAATTTCCTAGTTAACTAATGTGGTTCTTTTGCAGCATTACCCATTCAATGACAGTCTATACTGTCCATCTTTTCTTTTATTAACTAGTGTAAGGAAGGACATTAATGCAAATGTGAATATCTGGCCTATTCTTATGCATAACAGCTTAAAGACAAGGCACAAGTATATTTTAACTATAAGGGTTATATAGATATGCATACTCCACTGTCAAAGAAGTTGTGACTTTCACAGAATCTTGCACCGACACATTTAAGCCCTATTAAAGAACAATGTTTAGGCATAGAGAGATGAAATAAGGGCAGTAAGAGTAAAATGCTCACCTCTAAAATTATCTAACAGCTCAGACAGCCGCCACTCAGTTAGCATACCAAAGCTGTCCATTTAAAATGACCTGGAGAAAACATAGGAATATAGAGGTTAGCAACAATTCGAAGATTTGACCCGCTTCTTTAATCTGTTAAGCTTTAACCCCACTTTTGAAAAATCCCCAGAAATGGCATACCCAAACTCAAACAGATACAGTTCATGAACCCTTTGTACTAAAAGCACAAAATATGCTTTTCTTTTGTCTGCATTATAATTACTAACGACTGCCTGTTTTAAATATCCTTCTGTGATCTGATTTGGCTTCAGATAAAATAAAAATCAGACAATATATTGACTTTATCATCGTGCAGAATACTATACAATATATTGTCTGATTTTTATTTTATAAAAGCACAGGATTTTTTTTTTTTTCGGAATGAGAGCGGCTGACGATCATAATTCATAATAAAGTTACTCATTTTTTCATTAGATATTCTGACACAAATTAAGACATAACTGTCAATATACATTTCTCAGAAAACAATAGTGGTCAAATACTGAAACTTGAATCTTACTCGTATAGTTTGTCATGGTAATAACATTAAATCTGATAGTAACTTTGAACTATTTAACAAAAAAATACTTCAGTGCGCCAGCGCACTTGCAAAGGTTAACAGGTTCTCTTACGTAGAGTTCTCTCGTACTGCGTCGAAGACGCTACGGGAAAGATATTTCTTTTTCGAGATTGAAGCCTAAAAATGAATCCTTAATTTTGTAAATATTGTAAAACGCTTTTCTGTAGCATACAACCTTAGGCGGAGCAAATCGCGCGCCCATTGGCTGCTCCGCCAGAAAAGCACAGCCTATGCGAGGCCAGTGACGCTGTCCAATGAGGAAGCTTCGCGCCCTGCTGCGTCATCTCCTGCCGAAACAGGCGTGGCCTAGGCCTATAAATACGAGCATAGCTGTCCTCCACTCTGATTTTCTAAAATTCACGAAGCTGCACGCATCGTTGGATCGGATTCGAGCCGCCACAGCCGTTTGGAACAAGCACTTCAGCAGGACGAGCCTTTTCTCTGAAGCCGCCGCCTTCGCCACCTTCAGCCGCCGTTCCCTGCTGCGCTTCTCCGGCGTGGAATATCCTTTACATTATGTGTGTGTGTTTTGTGTGTGTGTTCGCCGTCGCGACACACAGTTTTTCCACCACTAAAAGAGCCGAGCGTCTTTTTCAAGATGCCTCGCACCTCCTGTGGCTCGTGTAGAGCCCCGCTCAGCGTCGGGGACCACGTGCTTGTGTTTCCTGCCTGTGAGGATCACGCAGCTTCAGCTCTTGTCGATGGCGGCTGCCATCACTGTGATTTGATGCCTACGGTGACTCTGCGGACTCGCCTGGCGTTCATTTACTGAAGCTGCATCTTTCCGCCCGCTGTAGTGCCGCGCCGTGAAAAGCGCCGTGCTTAGCGGAGCCCGGAACCTCCCTCCACCACGAGGTGCTCGCCGCTGCTGCCGCCAGCTTCTCCGCCAGCTTCTCCGCCCGCTTCGCTGGACTCTCTGACCGACGGACAAGGGCCGCTGTGTGCCGCCACGTCCGTCATGGACGAGGAAGGTGAAGCCGCGTCTGTGTAGGACGACTGCTGTTCTCTCCCGCTTCGGGTAGCGAGGTATGGGGGAGCTCCGAGGATCTCCCCTCCCCCGCCGCTCGTGAGCGTCGACGGAGAAAGACCAGCATCGATGCGCTTACCGGCTGGATGGCTGTTTTTCTGCAGAGGAATGTACGTTACCGTCCTCACGACCCGCGCCTTTTTCTTCCTGAATTCACGAAGAAATCGCGGAGTCCCGGAAAGCCCCGTTTTCAGCCAGGATGCGCACTTCTGCTTCGAGGAAAGCTACAGTGTTAAAATCCCGCCGCGGCCGGATTTCACTAAAATGTCTCGCTCGCACAGTCCCAGCATACGCGACCGTGCCATTGTATTTTGCAGTTACCAAATCGGCATCAATGCCCGTTTGCCTGCACACAAACGCCGTTTTCACGACGCCCCAGGTAAATCTGAAAATGTATTTTCTGGTGTCCCGGCCACGGCCGATGGTGTAATGTGTGTATCCGTAATGCCCACGACCCAGTGCCCATTCGTACACACAAGCACAGCCCTACACAATACAGGGCTTGCACACATAAAACCGATTTATGTCGGTTGTGCATCACATGTAAGTTAGTGAACGTGCCCGCTTTTCAGTGCCCACAATCACTACACACTGCATGTCCCGTGGTTTCTGTAAAAACGAAACGAATGCACGGTCAGTCGGTTCTGATAGACAGTACTCTCTGTGCTACACGGTGTCCCGGCCACGGCCGATGATGTAATGTGTGTAACTGTATGCCCACGACCCAGTGCCCATTCGTATACACAAGCACAGCCCCACACAATACAGGGCTTGCACACATAAAATCGAATCATGTCGATTGTGCATTATATGTAGTGAGCGTAACCGCTTTCAAGTGCCCACAATCACTACAGGCTACATGTCACACGGTTTCTATGAAACGAAACCGATGCACGGTCAGTCAGTTCTAATAGACAGTACTCCCCAGTGCTATAAATGTACCCGCGTTCACGCACCCACATTTATTCTCAAACATGTCGAGCCGTACGGGGCTCGCACCGTGCGCTCTCTCTCTCTCAGCTGAGAGAGCTGAGCGCGCGCGCGGGCTGCCCGCTCGATTAAGCGCGCCCCCCGCATACGCTGAAATGGCGCCCATGTTACAGCACACGACTGCTCTCGTGTCGCCGCCATTTCGCGACCAGAGCCCGGTTTTTCAACCCGTGCAAGCACAGCCCCGTACAACTCAGGGTCTGCACACATAAAGTCGATTGTGCTTTACATGTAGTGAGCGTGCCCACTGTCCAGTGCCCATAACCACTACACACTGCACGTTCCACGGTTTCTGTAAAAAAAACGAAACCAACGAACGGTCAGTCAGTTCACAAACACGGTATTCCCGGTGTTATAAATGTGCCCGCTACCACGCGCCCACATTTATTCACAAATATAACGAGCCCTACGGGGCTCGCCCCGCGCGCTCTCTCTCTCAACTCAGAGAGTCGAGCGCGCGCGGGATGCACACTGTGTTAAGCATGCCCCCCGCCTCAGACGCCACGGCGTCCATGTTACAGCACACGGTTGCTCTCGTGTCGCCGCTATTTCGCGACCAGGGCCCAGATTACATTCAACCCCTAGTCACACGTGCAGATGCATGGGAAAGACTCCCGGGGTCTCAGAATGGGTGCTAGAGACTATAAAAGAGGCTATTCGCTACAATTTCATCGACGCCCTCCCCGTTTCACGGAGAAAGTCGAAACCACGGTAAAAACAGAAGTAGCACATCTACTTCGAGCCGAAATAGCGGAGCTATTGAGCAAAGGGGCCATAGAGCCTTTATCTCAAGCTCAGAGCGAAGGGGGTCTGTACAGCAGATATTTCCTGGTACCGAAGAAAGACGGGGGTCTCAGACCCATTTTAGATCTAAGGCGTCTGAACAAAGCGCTAACAAAGCGAAAGTTCAGAATGCTCACGACCAGAAAATCCTCTCGCAGATTCGCCGAGGAGACTGGTTTATGGCGATAGATCTGAAAGACGTGTATTTTCACATACAAATTGCGTCACGTCACAGGCGATTTTTGAGATTCGCCTTCGAGGGCCAGGCATATCAGTACACAGTCCTGCCATCCGGCCTGTCTCTAGCACCTCGTACATTTACAGTGTGCATGGACGCGGCGCTGGCACCCCTGAGACTCCAAGGCGTTCGAATTCTGAACTATTTGGACGATTGGCTGATTCTGGCCCAATCGCCTTCAGAACTCGCTCACCACAAGACACTAATACTCGATCACCTCGAGTGCTTAGGTCTGAGAGTCAATTGGGAGAAAAGTTCACTGTTTCCCAGTCAAAGGATCTCCTTTTTAGGACTGGATCTGAACTCGCTGTCTATGACAGCACGGCTGTCATCACGGCGCAGGCGAAACACCCTGCAAATGGCGAAATCCTTCCGCAGCGGCCATATAGTGCCGCTAAAGAGATTTCAGAAAATGCTAGGCCTCATGGCCTCAGCCTCAACAGTACTGCAGTTGGGCCTGCTCACATGCGCCCACTACAGTTCTGGCTGAAAGCGCGCGTGCCGCGCCGAGCATGGTTTCACGGTCGCTATCGCCTCAAGGTCAATCAGGAATGCATTTCAGCCCTGACACCATGGAGAGCGTCAGACTGGTACCGGTCAGGTGTAAGCCTGGGGACTTCCTCGAGCCTGAAGGTGGTGTCCACGGACGCGTCCACCTCAGGCTGGGGAGCGCTGCTCGACGGCAGACCGTTCTTTGGCCAGTGGGCAGAACGAGCCGAACTACCGCACATAAACTGCCTGGAAATGATGGCGGTGGACTTTGCGCTGAGGCGTTTTTGTCCTCGGATAAAAGGGCACCACGTCCTGGTCCGTTCGGACAACATGTCGGTAGTAGCCTACATAAACCGCCAGGGTGGCGTGAGATCCCGGAACCTATTCAGGTTGGCGGAACGCATACTGGTATGGGCCCAGCACAACCTGCGCTCGCTGAGAGCAATGCATGTGCCAGGCCACCTGAACGTAGGCCCAGACAGACTCTCATGGAACAACGTTCCTACAGGAGAGTGGTCCCTACACACACAGACAGTGCGTCTGCTGTGGGAAACGTTCGGCAGAGCGGAAATAGACCTGTTTGCAAACCAGGAAAACGCTCACTGCCCGGAATTCTTTTCGAAGAGCACGAACGCGCTGGCCAGTGTCTGGCCCCGCCGTCCGCTCTATGCTTTTCCTCCTGTCTCACTCCTACCCCAAGTGCTGGAGCGGATCAGGGAAAGCGGATGCTCAGTGCTACTTGTCGCTCCATACTGGACGAATCAACCCTGGTTCCCAGTTTTGATGCGACCGAAGAGTACTGCCCCGTGGCCGATTCCAGTGAGGAGAGACCTCCTCTCGCAGGCCAAGGGCTCGATTTTGCATCCTCGCCCGGAGCTCTGGTCCCTACATGTGTGGGCCATAAACGGGTACCCGCTAACCTCCCAAAGGGAGTGTTAGACACGATCGAACAGGCTAGGGCCCCGTCTACTAGACGGCTCTACGCTTCCAAATGGTCGGTGTTCTCTGGTTGGTGTTCAGATCAAGGTCTGTCACCACTTCAGTGCGGAGAAACGGAGATTCTCTCCTTCCTGCAAGAACTATTGGATAAGGGAAGAACCCCATCCACGCTCAAAGTCTATGTGGCTGCCATTTCAGCGTTCGTTAATCCAACGCTTGGCCATTCACTGGGCAGGAACGACCTGGTGGTCCGTTTCCTTAGAGGAGCTAGGAGGTTAAATCCTCCAAGGCCTCCTTCAGTCCCCGTTTGGGACCTTTCTACGGTGTTGAACGCCATGAAAGGGGCCCCTTTCGGGCCTATTCACTCAGTTGACATGAAACACCTGTCTTTCAAGACCGTGTTTCTTTTGGCTCTCGCTTCAGTGAAGCGTGTGGGGGATTTGCAAGCGCTCTCAGTTAGAGCCTCTTGTATGGAGTTCGGGCCCAACGACTCTGTAGTCGTGTTGAAACCGAAGCATGGGTACGTACCTAAGTCCCTCTACACACCGTTCAGGGCTCAGGTCATCTCCCTGTCGGCCCTGCCGGCCTCGGAGGACGGAAATAGCTCCCTTTGCCCGGTCAGGGCATTAAGAGCTTATGTGTCCCGCTCCGCTGTTTTTCGACAGTCGGAGCAGCTCTTTGTTTCGTTCAGTGGGCGCTCTAAAGGGCGAGCTGCGACGAAACAGAGTGGTTAATAACACTTTCTTATATACACTTTCTATAACTCAGAAAATGGTTACTCTGAAAAAATAACCCATAATTTTAACCCAACACAAATAACCCATAAAATGGGTTGAAGAAATAACCCATGCATGTGCAGGTAAATGGCAAACACCAGGTAGAGGAGAGCACAGGATACAGACTCTGGAGAGGAATACTGAGGATGAACACTGGAGGAATCGCTGGGGAAGACACGGGTAAAGACATGGAAGGTATAGGTCCAAACGTTGCACACTCTTGAGATAAACGAGACTGGATGAGGGAACACAAGGTGAGTGGTGTTATGCTGAAGTTAATGAGGGAGATCGCTGACAGATGCAGGTGCTTGTGAAGGACGTGCAGGTGTGGGCCAAGGAGGATGCTGGGAGATGTAGTGAAGGAGGTGGTGACCGTGACAGAATCACTGTTTATAATACGCTTTATTGTGTTTAGTCGCATCGCGTTGCGTCTCTCACGTCCGGTGTAGACAAGGTGTTAGGGTTTGGGTTAGTAGAATAAGTTCAAATATAGTAGCAAAGTTACTTATAGTCAGTACAATGTCTGTTGCAGGAACATCAAAATAAATTGTAGGAGATATTAAGTCTAATTATACTCTAATGAGAGTTAGTTGATATGTGGTTGCAAAGTTACTTAGTAGAATGTCTAAAGTGGACCATTGAAATAAAGTGTTACCAAAAAAACTGGCAGCAGTGGCTGGCATGTGGTTGTATGTAAACATATTTACAGAACAACCTGTACATTTTACAGTTTACAACTGTACAAAAAATAAACAATAAATCCAACAGCACAAATTTGTTTTGCACCTTTAACATATTTCTCCATAACACAGATGGTAAAGAGAAAACCACATGAAGAATCAAAGTCAGTTTTTCACATGTACATCAGCCTTTCCACAAGCTGAAAAATACTAATACATAGAAGGTGCACAGTATTATATACAGAAAAAACAAAGCACCATGATGTTAATATAGATGGAACTAAAATAATGTTATAAACATTCATTAAACAATATTAGATGTAACATAAAACTCTAAAAGCGGATAACAAAACTATTAAGAAATTATTTTAATTATTTAAAAATTAAATGCCAAATGTGAAGTGTCACACAGGGAATTTAGGAAAGTGTTAGTTTATGTTTGTTTTTCCACTGTAAATTATAAGATGTCTTGTTCTATTTTACTATATAAAAAAATATATAAAAAAACATATGTTACTGCAAGAGGCACATATGTTATAGCACATGGTACATGGTAGTCATTCAGTGCCATAAATTCAAATGTTTGGCACAATTTCTTTATTATTTTCTACATTTTAGAATAATAATGTTATCTAAACTATACAACAGCACAAATGCAAGAATGAGAATTTTACAGTGACTAAAATTATAAAATTATATGTAGCTATGAGCAGCATCCTGAGATGCTTTATATTATAAGTAATGAAGTAACTCCCATATGTACTGGAAACCCGATCTCATGTCTCTATAGCACGCATTATATTTATCGTGCAATTTATACGCGAAGATTAGTTTTTACAAAAGACAGAACAAAAAAAAGGCACAACTGATTTAACTAATTTCAAACATTTAACCAAGCCAAACAACTTTTAATAAAAATAGGTTATCAAGTCAATGTTGAAAGTTTTAAAATATGCATATCTGATATTATCCCGACATTAGAGGAGAGCCTGTAAAGAGTCAAACAAATGCTTTGATAGCTTTAGAGAGTTGAAATCTTGATTAATCTGAGCCGTGGAGATTTCAGAGCAGACTAATGAAAAAAATATAATTCATATGGGAGATTATAGGGCTGCTATCTCCCTGGGTTTGTTTTTGGTGTGCTATTATATTCTACCCTGCAAAAAAAATAGAGCTGTTCATCAGGTGTTTCAGCTCTGGGTTCATGGCAGGCCAGCTCTACAGGCTCATTAAAGCTTGGAGCAGGTGCACTTTCATGAGTGAATATTATAATGCAATGTCAGTCAGAGAGCAGGTTAGCGTGGCCGCTGTATACCGACGGCAGAGAGACCGCTTCTCTTTCAGAGCAGCCACTGTACGCCATTAACCATTTCCATGGCTACAGCAAATCACAGGAGAAGCTAGTCAGCTCAGATCCCATTAAAAGTTTTACATAACCCCCTTAAACATTTAACGACAAGCCAACTCTGTGCTGGAAATATGACTGTTTATATGATGAGCAGAAGTGAAAGACAGCAAAATATAACCAATTCCTCTTGAGGAAGAGATGTCAGAAAATTTTTGAATGAAGTAAATCATGCTGAGTTTTTTAAAGCTCTTCTGTGCACCTTCTCCTCATAGTTTCCCTTACAAAAAAAATACTTCTAAAATTAATAAAGTTAATTTTAAGTATACTTATAAGTTAAGTTCAAGTATATATTTTTAAGTACTTCATGTAAGTATACTACTAGCCCCGGGCTGGTGCTCTGGAGGAGTACAAAGAGCAGGCAAAGGAAACCAGGGGAGACAACCGAATTCCCCAGCTGAATTACCTACTGTATTTTTTTGGACAAACACCATGGTTTAAAAGAAGACATCACTTCAAATGTTGCCGTTTAAATCCTTTTTGACCACTGCGGAGCACAGTACAATAACTGTTGCACTTCATTGTAATTTGCATGCATTTTAAAGATGTACACTTTTATTACTGAAATGCTGGAAATTTTATTAGAACATTTCATCACCGCTCCATAAAATATAATTTTAACATATGTATTATATACAATTGTATACATAAAAAATATAAACCAAGTGGCTTTATGTTTACCTCCATAATCATTTCCATGGGCTATTTTTTAAATTACATCTATTATTTTTTAGATAAAATGCAAGCAGTCTAGCTTCCTATTTTTAAACAGGATATTTAAATAATTAAATAATCAAATAGGACATTATTTTCCAGTTATTCAATTAAATATTAATTAATTATTCTTATTACAAGCATGTGACATTTATATAGGCTTCAACAAACAATCATGCGAACTGACCACGTGAACAACAACAGCGTGTTCCTGGGTTTGTGGGATCACAAAACTCACTCCTCCACCGTGAATAAATCACCATCCGAATGCATACATTTTTATCACTGCATGTTCTCACCCAGTTTGAGCCACCCACATCCACGCAGGCCAGTTACTGCCCCCAGCTGGACACAGACTGATAGCAGCTCTCAGGACACTTGCTGAAATTAGACTTCAGCCTCAGAATCCTAAACATTGATCCATAAAGTCCATCTATTACCAAAACGAGCAGAAATTAACAAATGATATGAATATTCGGGTTTAAATTCTCATACTTATCACATGCAGTAGGTGGAATTAAAGATTTGAATGCCACATTACGCTTTCAGATCAATTTAGATTCCTGCTCCTCATCTTCAGCTCACACAGCGAAACATCCACATACTGTCATCCTCATTAATCAATTATGGATGCTTTCTGCCAAACCAAATGATGGCGGCCATTTGTTTTTTCCTCTCGAGGCCCCAGACAGTGTTTTAGGGTGTCCCAGTTTCAAGAGAGAGAGAGAGAGAGAGAGAGAGAGAGAGAGAGAGAGAGAGAGAGAGAGAGAGAGAGAGAGAGAGAGAGAGAGAGAGAGAGAGAGAGACTGACTGACTGCACAGCCCTGACAACCAGAGAGAGAGAGAGAAGCCTGTTTCATTTGGTCTTCACTCAGTTCAATAAGTAATAGGCTATTATGTAGTTTTTCCAGCAAACTCTGTTTAATAACCTATTTGAATCGTAAAAAAAGGCAGATTTGGAAAAATTAATCCAATAGAGAGAGCGATAAGGCAAGTCAAATGTAATTGTTTCACAATTCACATTGTTTCAAAGCTGCTTTGCAGAAAATCATGATGTTAATGTTTATATCTTCATGTCTTATTGTTGCATTTAGCATTGTAGTATTATATGGCATTATAGATGGGCAATAATATATTTTGGCAATGAGCAATCAAGCATTTGACATTTGCTATTGTATGTCAATTTACATATAAACGAATAAAGCTGGACATTCTTATATATTTTTAAGTTTATGATCTCACGGCAATTCGTACGAATTTTACGAGGTGGCTAATTCGTACCAATTCATACGACCTCACTCGTACGAATTTGTAAGTTTTTTGCTAAATCGTACATATTTTACGATTTGCCAAAATCGTATGAATTCATATGAATGACCTACCCCTGACCCCGCCCCTAAACCCAACCGTCACGTGGGTTTAGACAAATCGTACAAATTCGTACGAGTGAGGTCGTACAAATTTGTACGAATTAGCCACCTTTTAATCACTCGTACAAATTCGTACGAATTGGTCGTGAGATAGCGTTGTATATATATATATATATATATATATATATAATCTAAATTTATGATGATACAAACAATCAAGCAGTTGAGATTTGATATATATCAACTGCTTGATTGTTTGTATCATCATAAATTTATATTATTGCCCACCTCTTTATATAAACTTGGATATATAAGAATGTCCAGCTTTATCTGCCTATAATTGATATACTATATAGCAAAAAGTAAAATGCTTGATTGTTCTTTGCCAAATGTAAACACTATTATTGCCCAGCTGTAATCTGCTAAATGCAACTATACGATTTGAATATCACTCTTTTATAAATTAAAAATAAATCCACATATTACAACTTAAACCTATCGTCCAGTCCAGGGTGTTTATCTGTCTATATGGCCCAAGACGCTGAGATGAACTCCAGCATATCCGCGACCCTACATAGGACAAGCTGTTTGGTAAATGCTATGAGTGATTGTGTGGGTGTTGCTGCAGTTGCTTGAGTGATGCATTTGGTTGCTAAGGTGTGTTGGGTGTTGATAGGCCAATGCTTACTGCCCAGTCTACATTCTGGTAGTTTTCTGGTATTGTCTGTTTCAACTGGTTAAATACTGTATATATGACTTTGAAAAGAAATAGCACACCCCTCCTAAACATGATTTATTGTTTCATTCATGTCTGAATAATAAAAGCAATTTCCTCGTTGAAGTTTAAAATTTAGGGTTAAGGGCTACATATGAGCAATAACACCAATGATAATAAAACTACATCTTGATTCATAGATCATAGAGAGAGACAGAATGTGTGAGACATAGGCAATGAGAGACAGTACGCTTGCTGATTTATATTCATGAAATCAGGCATCTTTAGAGAGGCAGAGGTAGGGAGTCTGTCCGTCTCTCTCCCCATAATCAGCTTCTTTGTGTTGGGCTTGAATGAGCTGAAATCACAGCATAGCAGAGACACAATCAGAAAGACATATTTAGACACGTCCAACCACAGCTGTGCTTTACCTGGACAGAGAACATGACTGACAGAGATGAGACAAGAGAGATATTAAAATGAGGAATTGAACAAACATACTTTCACAATTCACACCTGTGGCACTGTTTGAAATGAACAATGGCTTTGCATTTTGACACTATTTTTCCAGCAAAACTCATGGGAGAACGCTTTACACACACCACATGTGTGTTAATTGTGTGTTGTGCTCTTGTTGTGAATAATTCATTGGTGCACATTGTCCTAAACAACAAATATTTAGAACAATGTGCGCTTTACTTTTCTGCTGACATCACCAGCACCTCCCCTTCAACCACCTATCATATAAAGACCACTTTTCACTTTAAAATTAAAACTGAAATGCCTTATGAATTTTAAAATGATTAAAATATATAAAATGATTTAGCTTTAAGCAAAAAAAAAAAAAAAATGTATTGTTGTCTGAAGCATGTTCCAATAAAGTATTATGTAAGAATAAAAAAAAATAAAAAATAGATAGATGGATGGATGGATGGATGGATAGATGGATAATTATTTTTAGTTTTTTAGATTTATTTATTTATTTTATTGTTTTGAGCATTGTCTATTTGCAATGGAGTCTTAATACTTTACAAACACAAGAAGAACCATGAGCTTTGGAATCATTAAATATTTTGCTTAAATTGTTATACAGGTTAATTTATTCTTTTGTTAATCTTAATAATTCTATGTCTATGTGTTCTAAAATATATAATTTATGTTTTGTTGTAGAATACTCTAAGGAAATCATAGGAAACCCTTTGGGATTACATCCAAATTATGGTACAAAAAATGAACCCTGTACACATTCCTTTATGTTTTTTGGGGGTCTGATGAGCTGATTATCTCTCTTCCTCAACAGACCGTGAAAACTCCTCATTACAGTCAGTGGCTCAGGTGAGAGATAACACACTCTATTTATAAATAAAGCAGAGCATTAGTGTTTTTGTGTGTGGGCATGTGTGTATGTGTTAATGTGATTTAGTTCATTTTGGCATGCACCAGTATGTTTCTGTGTGTGAGCGAGTGAGAATTCTCTCTCAAGCACACAGGACTGACATAAGTGTCTGAACACCCATTCTTACACAACATCTGCTCACAAAACCCTCAGACAATCATGCTGTCGCTCACCGCAGAGAATAATGTGGCGGTGTTAATGTCACGTTCACTTTTGAGAATGCCATAGATCGAGTCAAATGCTGATGTCTGGAGCTGTGTGCTTGTTAATGAGCATGTGTTGTGTGTATGAGCGTGTTCTAATGAGTGTCAGATTGAGTGTGTGTTGCAGATGTCCAGGGCCGCAGCAGTGGTGAGCCTCTCTACACCCACCCAGCTGATTTTCAGACAGCTTTGAAGTCGGCCTTACCTCCAGAATCCACTGATGACACCCAATTACATGAAAATTGCTCCCTGTTCCCTAAATGATCTCAGTGTCCCTGTCTCGTAATGATGTTTGCGAACACCAAATGAAACATTTTCAAGAAAACTTCTGTGACTTGCTGTTTGATATGCTAGAAATAGCAGTTTTATATGTTAATGATACTTATAGATCAAACAGCAAAGAAATATACCTTGATGTGAATGTCATTTGAATATAAAATGGGGGGAAATGCAATAATGAAAATATAAAACTGAGTAAAAGGGATGCAAATAACAGGGCATCACTGCAAAATGTGATTTTCTTATAGTTTAGAAAGTTTGGAATTAGTCAGATATTTTGTATTTTTATGAAAGAAGTCTCTTGCTCACCAAGGCTGAATTTATTTGATCAAAAATACAGTAAAACAGTGTAATATTGTGAAATATTACTGCAGTTTAGAATACCTGTTTTCTATTTTAATATATTTCAATTTTCAAGTCACCTTTATTTATAAGGTACTTTACACACTATAGGTTGTTCTCTTACGAGAGATACTCTCGTACTGCGTTGTCGTAGCAACACATTTCGGAAAATCCTTTTCCACGAGAATACTGAAGCAAAAAATTATCCTTAATTTTGTATCAATGTAAAGCGCATTGCCACAGCATACAGACCTAGGCGAGACAGCTCGCGCGCCTATTGGCTGCTGTGCGGCAAATGCTTAAGTCAATCGAGCGAGCCCTTGAGTGACGTCACACCCAATGAGGGCGCTTCGCGCCCTCCTGCGTCACGTTCCGCCGAAACGGGCGTGGCTTAGGGCTATATATTTTGCTCACAGGCTTATGAACTCTGATTTTTAATCCTTCAGCGAAGACACCTCATCGCTGATCCGAGGAAGAAGCTGCGCCGTCGAGAGAGCACATCAGCGGGAGAGGACGTGAAGCACGGCGAGCCTTGGCCTTGAGTGGGTTTCGCCCGAGCAGCCCGCCCACAACCGGTTGGATGGCTATTTTCTGCCCGGGGAAAAGTCTACACCTGCGTCTAAGCCCGCCCCCTTCCTTCCTGAGCTTCACGAGGAGGTCGCGAGAGCTTGGACTTCCCCGTTCTCCACGAGGACGAGGTCATCTGTTTCCTTAGCGTTCTCCGAAGTTGACGACGCTAAGAACAGAGGCTACCTTTCCCTCCCGCCGATCGAAGAGCCTATCGCGGCCCACTTATGCCCGCCCTCCGCTGGACGGCGAGCTAAGATGGCGCTGCCCTCAAAGGCTTGCCGCATGACGTCATCCCTGCTCCGTCGCGCTTATGCCGCCAACGGACAGGCTGCGTCAGCGCTGCACTCCATGGCGACGCTGCAGATTTTCCAGGCCGATCTCCTCCGCAAGCTGGATGAGAACAAGCCATCGGACGGAGTATGGCGGCGCTCACCGTGTCTGAGAGGCACCTCTGGCTCACGCTCTCAGACATGCCAGAAGCGGAGCGGACCACGTTCCTCGACGCCCCGCTCTCCCCTGCTGGTCTCTTCGGGACATCGGTGAAGGAGTTCACCGACAGGTATGCTGAGGTGCAGAAGGCGACCCAGGTGATGAAGCACTTCCTGCCGAAGTGCTCCAGCTCAGCAGCAGGCCGTGCGAAACCGCCTGCTCAGAGTTCACAGCCTAGACCGCCGCCCAGCTCCTCTTCTCAACGCCGCCAGACGCAGAGCTCGAGACCGCGCTCTCGCTCTTCCGGTCGCCGCCCCACGCCGCGTGGCCCGCGACAGAAGGTAGCGTTGAAGCCCGAGCCCCCGAAGACATCCTAGCACTGCTAGGGAAGCGTCGGTGTTCAAGTCCCGCTGCGGCCGGACCCTCACCGAAGCTCATCGCTCGTTCAGTCCCAAGCGAAGTGAGACCGTGCCAGCGATCATTGCAGCCAACAGGCGTGTCTCACTGGCCGCTTGCCTGCACACAACAGCCGTTTTCACGGCTACCCAGATAAATCCATTAAAGAGTGCATTTTCTGGTGTCCCGGCCACGGACGATGGTGTTTCTTGTGTAGTAAGACTGCCCACTGTAATGTGCCCATCCCTACACACAAACACGGTCCCACACACAGGGCCCGCGCACATAAAATCGACCCAATTCGATTGCGCGTTAAAAGTAGCACACGCGTATTTTCAAATACAGATTGCGTCACGTCACAGGCGATTTTTGAGATTCGCCTTCGAGGGCTAGGCATACCAGTACAAAGTCCTGCCGTTCGGCTTGTCTCTAGCACCGCGTACATTTACGAAGTGCATGGACGCAGCACTTGCTCCCCTCAAACTGCAGGGTGTTCGAGTGCTGAACTATTTGGACGATTGGCTCATTCTAGCCCAATCTCATTCAGAGATAGTGGCGCACAGAGCCCTGCTGCTGAGTCACCTCGAGAATCTCGGTCTCACAGTAAACTGGGAAAAGAGTTCGCTATCCCCCAAGACAGAATATTTATTTTCTGGGACTGGAACTGAACTCAGCGTGCGCTGCGCATTCAGCGCACAGTCAGCTCATTCTGCTGCGGCGCTGTTCTCCCTCTAAAGAGCTTTCAAAAAATGCTAGGTCTGATGGCCTCAGCATCTGCAGTACTGCAGCTGGGCCTGCTGCGCATGCGCCCGCTGCAGATATGGCTCAAAGGGAGGGTGCCCTGCAAAGCATGGGCCACCGGTCGGCTTCGCCTCAAGGTCAATCAAGCTTGCGTTGCAGCTTTGAAACCTTGGAAGTCAAAAGACTGGTACCTGTCAGGTGTAAGCCTAGGGATTTCCTCGAGTCTGAGGGTGGTGTCTACGGACGCATCCAACGCAGGATGGGGAGCGCTGCTCGAGGGCAGACCGCTGTTTGGCCTTTGGTCAGAGTGAGAGAAGCTCTTCCACATAAACTGCCTCGAGATGTTAGCAGTGTGCAAAGCGCTCACTCGCTTTCGTCCCCTGATTATGGGCTGCCATGTACTGATACGTTCAGACAGCATGTCAGTGGTACCATACATAAATCGCCAGGGCGGCCTCAGGTCCCTGTCATTACACAGGCTGACCAGACGCCTTCTGGTATGGGCGCACTGCAACCTCCTTTCACTAAGGGCGGCGCACGTGCCAGGGCACCTGAATGTTGGACCAGATGTACTGTCCAGGAACCGCGTTCCGGCAGGAGGATGGTCGTTACACCCACACACAGTACAACTGTTGTGGAAGAAATTCGGCAGAGCGGAAGTAGACCTCTTTGCGTCTCCGGAAAACGCTCACTGTCCGGAATTTTACTCAAAAAGCAGGGACGCACTGGCTCATCAGTGGCCGCGCCGTCCTCTGTATGCTTTTCCCCCTGTCTCCCTCCTGACCCAAGTGGTGGAGAGGATCAGGGAGGAAGGATGCTCAGTGCTGCTGATAGCACCTCTGTGGTTGAATCAACCCTGGTTCCCAGCTGTGATGCAGTTAGCCAGCACCGCCCCGTGGCCAGTGCCTCTGAGGAGGGATCTCCTTTCTCAAGCAAATGGTTCGATTTGGCATCCTCACCCGGAACTATGGTCCCTTCATGTGTGGGCCATCAACGGGTATCCGCTGACCTCCCTCAGGGAGTGCTAAACACAATCACACAAGCTAGAGCTCCGTCTACGCGACGGCTCTATGCGTCTAAATGGTCTGTTTTTTCTGGCTGGTGCACGTCTCGTGGCGTGTCACCCCCAGACTGCGGAGTAACAGAGGTTTTGTCCTTCTTACAAGAGCTGTTGGATAACGGGAGATCCCCTTCCACGCTCAAAGTATATGTGGCGGCTATAGCGGCTTTTTCTGAAACCGCACACGGCCAGTCCATAGGAAGGAACGATTTAGTCATTCGGTTCCTTAAAGGAGCTAGGAGACTTAATCCACCCAGACCTCCCACTGTTCCCATTTGGGACCTTTCCACGGTGCTGGACGCCATGAAGGGTCCTCCTTTTGAGCCTCTTCAGGAGATTGATATGAAACACTTGTCGCTCAAGACGGTGTTTCTCCTGGCTCTCGCTTCAGTGAAGCGCGTTGGGGACTTGCACGCGCTCTCTGTGAGCGCGTCGTGCATGGAATTTGGGCCTAATGACTCCAGAGTCGTGCTCAAACCTAAGCATGGTTACGTTCCAAAATCCCTAAACACACCGTTTAGGGCGCAGGTTATTTCCCTGTCTGCCCTTCCGGTCACCGGGGACAATACGGACGATCATTTTCTCTGCCCAGTGAGGGCATTGAGAGCTTACGTGTCGCGCTCGTCTGTTTTCAGACAGACGGAGCAGCTTTTTGTTTCGTTTAGTGGGCGTCTCAAAGGACTGGCCACTTCGAAGCAGAGCCTATCCAGATGGATAGTAGACACGATAGCTCTAGCGTACGCATCCAAAGGCATTCAGTGCCATTTGGGTGTTAGAGCGCACTCCACGAGAAGTATGGCTTCTTCGTGGGCTTGGTCGAGTGGGATTGCCTTACAGGATATTTGTATGGCGGCAGGCTGGGCCTCACCGTCTACATTTATCAGGTTTTACAACCTCGAGGTGCCCACCTTACAGGCCAGGATATTATCGGTTTAATTAACCGTGTTTGTATTAGACTGAGATTTTCAGTCGCCGTTTTATGGCATGGTTATGCTGATCTGCTATGTGCAGTCAATTTTGTGAGAGATGGTGGTTAGAACCCACCTCTTTCAGGATTCTCTGTGAGTCCTACAGGTGATTATGTACTATATGAACCCCAGCTCAGTGCTCTGGGTCTATGGTGTCGGATCACTGCATACACGCCGTCTTACAGGGTGTTCCCCAATGCGTTGCTACGACAACGCAGTACGAGAGTATCTCTCGTAAGAGAACGTACTCGGTTACTAACGTAACCTCGGTTCTCTCTAGAGAGAGGAACGAGTACTGCGTTTCTTGCCGTGTATGCGCTCTGGTTGTTTCGCTTTAAAAATCAGAGTTCATAAGCCTGTGAGCGAAATATATAGCCCTAAGCCACGCCCGTTTCGGCTCATTGGGTGTGACGTCACTCAAGGGCTCGCTCGATTGGCTTAAGCATTTGCCGCACAGCAGCCAATAGGCGCGCGAGCTGTCTCGCCTAGGTCTGTATGCTGTGGCAATGCGCTTTACATTGATACAAAATTAAGGATAATTTTTTGCTTCAGTATTCTCGTGGAAAAGGATTTTCCCCAATGCGTTGCTACGACAACGCAGTACTCGTTCCTCTCTCTAGAGAGAACCGAGGTTACGTTAGTAACCGAGTACGTTTCAAAACAGCTTTAAAGTGATTAAGTAATGGCGCTTTTCCACTGCATGGTACGGTACGGTTCGGTACGGCACGGCACGCTTTGGCGCTTTTCCACTGCATGGTACGGTACGGACCGGTTCGGTACGGCTCACTTATGGCGCATTTCCACTGCATGGTACGGTACGGTACGGCTCGCTTCGGCTCGCTTTAAATGGTACCACCTCTGTTGAGGTTCCAAGCGTACCGTACCGATACTAAATGTGACGTGAAAACACTGCAGATCACTGATTGGTCAGACAGAATCGTCACTTCAACGCCATAGTATTTGCGACACGAGACACTAAACCCGCTAGATTTAAATAGCCAGACAACAGCCAACGCGGTAGCACCTGTTTTTAGAGTATTTACTTGACAAAAAAAGTAAAAAAAAAAATCAAACAAGAAATGGCTGAATCGTGGTCAGTGGACGAGGTGCAGACGTTCCTCTCGTTGGTTGCCGAGGAGCGGAAGTAGCACAGCTCTTAGCCGCACACGGCTACCACCGGACCTACAACTATTAACGATCAGCCCTGTCCCACCCACTTTGAAGCGGTACTAACTGCAGTGGAAAAGCAACCGAGCTAAAGTGAACCGAACCGTGCCGTACCGAGTCGAGTCGTCCCACGCAGTGGAAAAACGAAGCGAGCCGAACCGTTCTGCGCCGAGACGAACCGTACCGAGCCGAACCGAGCCCTACCATGCAGTGGAAAAGCGTCATAAGGGATACATGGTTGTTGTCACAGAATAAACCCAGACTGTCATGGGTCGTTTGCAGCAGAGATTAAACAGGATCTAAGTGCAGCAATCTTTATTGATAACAAAATCAAACTAACAGAAAAAAACAAAACATGAACAGATCAACCAGTAAATAGTACCGACAACAGACAACTGAACAGGATTAAACACAGGGCTTAAATGCACAGCAAACAAGAGATGGCTAGACAAACCTGAACAGAACAAACTCAATCAGTAACCAAGGAGACAAACAGGCAGGGGACAGAGGAAGACTTAAGAAATTACAACAACCTAGAAGATATTCAAAGAAACTCAGGCACGAATGGAACAGAGGCCCGTTTCACAAAGGAGGTTTAGTGAAAACTCTTAGTATGTTAAGCCCTGGCACTCTGAACTGTCTTGTAGTATGTACAGTTGGTTTGGTCACATCATTAGAAATAAGTGTGAACAATTTTGAGTCATTGTGTGCGAATGATGACAACTGTGTTGTAGTTTTGAAACATAAGTGCATCACACTGCCGTTCATCTTCAAGATCTCCTCTTCACCCTGGTAACACAACAAAAACTCCGTTAACTTACTATCAACCATCCAGAACTTGCAATTTTGACATTGGATCGGCGGAGGACTGCAATGGATTCTTACACAGGAGAGAAAATATCTCCTTCATCTTCTCCTTGATGATTTAGCATTAGCTAAAATGGGCTGAAATTATCTGCCCATTTCAGAGAGGTCTTCAGTCAACCCATAAGAAAATCTTCAATTGGTGAGCAATTATACCATTTATGTCAAGGCAACAATTTAATAAATGACTATGCTTTGAGGTTTCGTACCCTAGCTGCAGCCAGTGTATGGAATGAGCTTCGCACCATCTACCGTATGGTATGGAGCCAGCTCTGCAGCTGCATCTCTTGGCTTACCATGACTCCATTGGGCTTGGGCATTTCATTTGACTGTCCATCCAAGTTGCCAACTGAGTTAGAAATTGTATGGAAGACAGACAATGCCAGCAGTCCTCCTTATACCATTATCAGAGAGCCAGCTCACGAGCCGATCAAAATTTATCATGCGGACTTCCCCGGCTGAGTGGCAATGGTGGGTACCCAGAGGCTCTGTGGCTCCAGAGTTTCGTTCACAGTTGAAATGTTAAATCTACTCCATTCACCACTATTATCCACCTTATTGCCTCTGGTTTTTCTACTCCAGTTATCACCCTAATCCACTCAGGGTCAGCCGACAAGTTCAAATCAGGAGACCTCTGTCGCCAGCTCAACCTCAAGAAGAGGTCTATTGAAACCACCTATCAAGTCAAGTCAGGAAAACCGCTCATATTCGTTTGTGTGGGACCAACAGCTACGAGTAGGCCAGCTGCATGTTGAATCCATCCATTTCCTAGTTCTGCCCATGGCTCTTGACCCATAATCCCATCCTGTCCTGATTGGTGCTCCTGTCTACTGCTCGATTGCTCCTGACCTGCCTTGCTGCTGTTGCTCTGTTGAGTTTAGTTTGCGTCCGTAAGCTTTGTACATCTTTCTGTTTTGAATCATTATTTACTATCATTCCCCGTTGTTTATACGGCTAAATATAACTTACTCAACATCACATATTAACCTGACATCGCTAACTTCTATCTAAATCGTTGCTAGCACCAACGCGCTAGTAATTTGCTAGCCTGTTAGCGTGCCCCGTGCGCTCTTTATTTCTTTCTTTCTTTATTTATTTATTTTGCTCGCGCCCTTTCAGGTATCCAACAAATGTGGTGAGTAGGATCAGTCAACAAACATGGTGAGTTGTGTCATCTTCTCCTCTTATTGTCACTTGTGTAGCATAGCCTTCTCTGCCACCACAGGATTTACATGTGATAAATGCAGGGAGGTAGTCAGGCTGACGGAGAAGATTTCAGAATTAGAGACACACATCCAAAGTTTAATTGAGGTTAATTGTAAGAATGCAAGGGCTTTAGATATGACTTTGGATGTGACTAGCTTAGTGAACTCTGTAAATTGTTCGGTTCCGGCGGAAGTAGAGCCTGTGCAGCAGGGCAATTGGGTGACGGTGAGATACCGTAGTCGCGGGACAAAACACAGCTCTTCCGTTCCGATTACCATAACAAATATATTCTCCCTACTCAGTGAAACACCCACTGAGAATCCTGTTGAATGTAGCCTAGTTATTGCCGATTCTATTACACGGAACGTGAAAATAGAGACACCAGCCACCATAGTCACATGTTTGCCGGGAGCCAGAGCAACCTGACATCAAAGCAAATTTAAAAGTGCTGGCTGATGTTAAACGTAGATTATTATTCACGTCGGCACTAATGATGTTCGAGTTCGCCAGTCAGAGATCACTAAAATTAACGTTAAAGAGGTGTGTGAACTCGTGGTGTCTGCAAAATAATATAGAATTCATAGACAATTGGAAAAGTTTTTGGGGCAGACCCTGACCTGTTGAAAAAAGATGGTATTCATCCCTCCTGGGATGGTGCTGCTATTCTCTCTAGTAATTTGGCACAAATTTGGCTCAAACATGAATTGGGGCTCAGGTCAGAAAGCAGAATGACTGGCTAAACCAACCGTCTGCTAGCTGTCTCACGTCACTGAGGTCATATAAATCCCATCACATAGAGACGCTTTCACCTAGATATCATCTTATAGAGACTGTGTCAGTTCCTCGAATTAGGAAATCAAAAAAACTTTCAAACCCATCTAAGGGTAAAATTTGTATTGATGTTCAACAAATAAAAAACAGATATAATACAAATGAACAAATGATAAAGATAAAGCTTGGGTTGCTAAATATTCGATCCCTTACTTCAAAAGCACTTATTGTTAATTATATGATTACAGACTATAACCTAGATGTGACTAAAACCAAACAATTACATTGCTTTAAATGAGTCCACCCCCCAAGATTCAGGTTATACATATGAACCTCGTCTCAAAGTCAAAGGAGGAGGTGTTGCTGTAATTTATAGTAATATTTTCAGAATTACTAAGAAGTCTAGTTTCAAATAATTATTTTGAAGTGTTGGTGGTTAATATAACAATATCTAGTGTAAATGATAAGTCACGTTTGAGATTTGTGCTGGTTACTGTATACAGGCCACCAGGGTACTATACAGACTTTATCAAATAATTTGCTGACTTTCTATCAGAGTTGGTACTGGCTGCAGATAAAGCCCCAATTGTTGGTGATTTTAATATACATTGTAGATAACGAAAAAGATGTATTGGGATTGGCATTTAAAGACATTCTTAACCCTTTAGGCGCCAGAAGTTTTTTCCTAAAACGTTCGATTTTGACATCTTAATTTCAAAAGGCTATATCTTAAAAGTAATAAAAGATAGAGACTTTCTGTAAATTAGAGAAATATTAAGGATGACCCAAAGTTTATGTAGGGATTACATTTCCCCATCTAATTTGCATATTATGACGTCATATGGTGGCGGCCATCTTGGATTATAGAATTTTCATGAAAAGTCACAAGTTTAAATGATAAAATGCAGCACTTCTTTCCCCCCAAAATGTCCCTCACCTTCTGTATGCTATATTGCACAATACTGAATGCTCAGGTAAATAGTAAGTAGTAAACAAACTGTGTAAATCCGAATGCATGTAGTGGTTGGCCTTTTGCTGTAGAGATTTTCCATTTACTACATACAGTAGGCACTCTGATTATATATATATATATATATATATATATATATATATATTACATATATATATTATTCATATGACATACAAACACAAATAGACAAGACCTGTTTAGTTGCCCCGTGGCACACCGCCTCTGCTCCTGCTACGAGCGCGCGGGCGCGGCCAGATCTGCCTCACGTGCGCGCCGAGTGCGCATAGCTTTGCGACTCCCCACCCTGCCTCCACGTTGCCCCATAACTGTCCTATGCATACTTTGACATCGTCTAACATACCATACTAGCAAATATGTACCGGGAGAAGCGCGAGCTGCACCATTGCGCGGCAAATATGTACCGGGAGAAGCGCGAGCTGCACCATTGCGCGGCAAAGATGTACCGGGAGAAGCGCGAGCTGCACCATTGCGCGGCAAAGATGTACCGGGAGAAGCGCGAGCTGCACCACTGCGCGGCAAAGATATACCGGAGGAAGCGCGAGCTGCACCACTGCGCGGCAAAGATGTACCAGGAGAAGCGCGAGCTGCACCATTTCACGGCAAAGATGTACCGGGAGAAGCGCGATCGTCATTTTCAAAAGGCAAATATTCCCCTTCAGAGTCAGAATCGGCGAATAACATTTGCAACACATCCTTACGATACAAGTTTTTATTAGCCATTTGATGATTTTCTCTCACAAATCTCACAATTTACTCAGACGCTCTGAACTGAACTGCTTCCGCATCAATGACACGAGCGCTCACTTGCTCTGCTGTTTTCTCCAATACTTTGAATAGGAACATGACGTCATTTTGGTCTTGAATCAAAGTATTACATGTCTGCCATCTAGTGGTAGGGAATACAAATGAGATATTACACCATATTAGGATCTACAGCCTGTTTTATTAAGTATGACGTCTTGTCGCAATTTTGCGACTTTGGCGCTTAGAGGGTTAACTCTATTGGAGTTATACAACACGTGTCAGAACCTACTCATTGTCGTAATCATACTCTAGATTCCGGGGGGACACCGAGGCATTCCCAGGCCAGCCGGAAGACATAGTCCCTCCAGCGTGTCCTAGGTCTTCCCCGGGGTCTCCTCCCGGTGGGACGTGCCCGGAACACCTTCCCAGGAAGGCGTTCAGGAGGCATCCGGAACAGATGCCCGAGCCACCTCAGCTGACCCCTCTCGATGTGGAGGAGCAGCGGCTCTACTCTGAGCTCCTCCCGAGTGACCGAGCTCCTCACCCTATCTCTAAGGGATTGCCCAGCCACCCTGCGGAGAAAGCTAATTTCGGCCGCCTGTATCCGGGATCTTGTCCTTTCGGTCATGACCCAAAGCTCATGACCATAGGTGAGAGTAGGAACGTAGATTGACCGGTAAATCGAGAGCTTCGCCTTGCGGCTTAGCTCTTTCTTCACCACGACAAACCGGTACATCGACCGCATTACTGCGGAAGCTGCACCGATCCGTCTGTCAATCTCCCGTTCCATCCTTCCCTCACTCGTGAACAAGACCCCAAGATACTTGAACTCCTCCACTTGAGGCAGGAACTCTTCACCAACCTGAAGAGAGCAAGCCACCCTTTTCCGACTGAGGACCATGGCCTCGGATTTGGAGGTGCTGATTCTCATCCCAGCCGCTTCACACTCGGCTGCAAACCGTCCCAGTGCATGCTGAAGGTCCTGGTATGAAGGGGCCAACACGACAACATCATCCGCAAAGAGCAGAGATGAAATCGTATGGTCCCCGAACCCGACACCCTCCGGCCCGTGGCTGCGCATAGAAATTCTGTCCATAAAAATTATGAACAGAACCGGCGACAAAGGGCAGCCCTGCCGAAGTCCAACATGCACCGGGAACAAGTCTGACTTACTGCTGGCAATATGAACCAAGCTCCTGCTCTGGTCGTATAGGGACCGGACAGCCCTTAGCAAAGGACCCCGGACCCCATACTCCCGGAGCACCCTTCACAGGAAGCCTCGAGGGACACAGTCGAATGCCTTCTCCAAATCCACAAAGCACATATGGA
The DNA here is from genome assembly GCF_949152265.1 of Phoxinus phoxinus. Lineage (NCBI taxonomy): Eukaryota > Metazoa > Chordata > Actinopteri > Cypriniformes > Leuciscidae > Phoxinus > Phoxinus phoxinus. The sequence continues at coordinate 8,831,763 of NC_136882.1, read as the reverse complement.
TTGGTTTGGAAAACTCCCATGAACCCTCCAGCACCCTATAGAGGGTATAGAGCTGGTCCAGTGTTCCACGGCCGGGACGAAAACCGCACTGTTCTTCCTGAATCCGAGGTTTTACTATCGGCCGTATTCTCCTCTCCAGTACCCTGGCATAGACTTTCCCGGGGAGGCTGAGAAGTGTGATCCCCCTGTAGTTGGAACACACCCTCCGGTCCCCCTTCTTAAAAAGAGGGACCACCACCCCAGTCTGCCATCCCAGAGGTACTGTCCCCGACCGCCACACGATGCTGCAGAGACGTGTCAGCCAAGACAGCCCCACAACATCCAGAGACTTGAGGTACTCAGGGCGGATCTCGTCCACCCCCGGTGCCTTGCCACCGAGGAGTTTTTTGACTACCTCGCTGACTTCAGCTTGGGTGATGGACGAGTCCACCTCCGAGCCCTCAGCCTCTGCTTCCTCAATGGAAGACGTGATTGAGGAGATCCTCAAAGTATTCCTTCCACCGTCCGACGACATCCCCAGTTGAGGTCAACAGCTGCCCACCTCCACTGTAAACAGCGTTGGTGGGGCACTGCTTCCCTCTCCTGAGGCGCCGGACGGTTTGCCAGAATCTCTTCGAGGCCAGCCGGTAGTCCTTCTCCATGGCCTCACCGAACTCCTCCCAGGCCCGAGTTTTTGCCTCCACAACCAGCCGGGCTGCACTCCGCTTGGCCTGCCGGTACCCATCAGCTGCCTCAGGAGTCCCACAAGCCAACCAGGCCCGATAGGACTCCTTCTTCAGCTTGACGGCATCCCTTACTACTGGTGTCCACCACCGGGTTCGGGGATTGCCGCCTCGACAGGCACCGGAGACCTTACGGCCACAGCACCGACAGGCTGCATCGACAATGGAGGTGGAGAACATGGTCCACTCGGACTCAATATCTCCAGCCTCCCTCGGGATCTGGTCGAAGCTCTGCCGGAGGTGGGAGTTGAAGATCTCTCTGACAGGAGACTCGGCCAAACGTTCCCAGCAGACCCTTACAGTACGCTTGGGTCTGCCGAGTCTGTCCAGCTTCCTCCCCCGCCATCGGATCCAACTCACCACCAGGTGGTGATCAGTTGACAGCTCCGCCCCTCTCTTCATCCGAGTGTCCAAGACATACGGCCGGAGGTCAGATGAAACGACCACAAAGTCGATCATCGACCTACGGCCTAGGGTGTCCTGATGCCACGTGTACTGATGGACACCCTTATGCTTGAACATGGTGGGGACAAACTATAACTGGCACAGAAGTCCAATAACTGAACACCGCCCGGGTTCAGATCAGGGGGGCCGTTCCTCCCAATTACGCCCCTCCAGGTGTCACTGTCGCTGCCCACGTGGGCGTTGAAGTCCCCCAGTAGAACGACAGAGTCCCCAGTCGGAGCACTTTCCAGCACCCCTCCCAGAGACCCCAAGAAGGCCGGGTACTCTACACTGCCGTTTGGCCCGTAGGCACACACGACAGTGAGAGACCTATCCCCGACCCATAGGCGCAGGGAAACGACCCTCTCGTTCACCGGGGTAAACTCCAACACATGGCGGCTGAGCTGGGGGGCTATAAGCAAACCCACACCACCCCGCCGCCTCTCACCATGGGCAACTCCAGAGTGGTAAAGAGTCCATCCTCTCTCAAGGAGGGTGGTTCCAGAGCCCAAGCTGTGGGTAGAGGTGATCCCTACTATCTCTAATCGGAACCTCTCAACCTCTCGCACAATCTCAGTCTCCACGTCCCCAGAGCTAGTTTCCGTGTCCAGGGATCAGGTTGTCGAGGCCCCCGCCTTCGACTGCCGCCCAATCCTCTAAGCACCGGCCCCTTACGGTCCCTCCTGCAGGTGGTGAGCCCACGGGAAGGCGGCCCCAAGTCGCTCCTTCGGGCTGAGCCCGGCCGGACCCCGTGGGGGGAGGCCCGGCCACCAGGCGCTCACATACGAGCCCCAACCCCGGGCCTGGCTCCAGGGTAGGGCCCCGGCTGCGCCATACCGGGCGACGTCACGGTCCTTGTTGTGGTGTACATCATAAAGGGTTTTTTGAACCGCTCTTAGTCTGACCCGTCGCCTAGGACCTGTTTGCCTTAGGAGACCCTACCAGGGGCATATAGCCCCGGACAACATAGCTCCTAGGGTCATTCGGGTACTCAAACCCCTCCACCACGTTAAGGTAGCAGTTCAAGGAGGGGCTTACTACTAATCCTCAACTGGATCTATTGCTCCTCGAAGTGAAACCAGCACTTCTGAGATAAGTTTCCCAGGATTATTCCTCACAGCCTCGCAAGATGACATAGTACATTCATCTGATTAAACATGATGTGTTTTATTGAGCTGATGTGGCCGTTTTGCATGTTTGCATGTATTGCCTCAGATCATTTGCGATTGAATAGCGCGCTCTCCGCGGGCGTGGTCACATTCGCATTTCATGGAAAGAGAGCATGATTGCATACAGATAGACCTTAAAAGCTGCTAGATCTACTTATTTTTCAACCCAATTAGAAATATACAAAACCCTAGGTATGTATTTAAAACAGTGGCTAAACTAATGAAAAATAAGGTTTCAAGCCCAGATGTTTCCAAGCAGCACTGCAGAAATGACTTTATGAACTTCTTTACTTACAAGATTGATTTTATGTTGCGTGGCCACATAAGGGAAAGCTGATCTGTATTAATTGACTGAGATTAAGTTTGTTGCTGTCAATTATTTTAATTGCTTTTCCCTGTATTCTGTATTTACCATTTCTGATGTGTATTTGGCTTCGATCCCTATTATCGCGAGAATGTCTTGTGTCTTCGCGTCACGTGAGGTCCTGTCACCCAAACAGGAAAGACTATGTGTTTTTCCATATAAGGAACTGGCATTCCGGTCTTCGAGAGAGCGTACTCTAATTCACAAACTTTCCTGATTCATTGTGGATTAACTTTTTTGCTGGCAGTTTTTGGAGCACTGTGTTGCCGATCCTTGGAGGAGTATTTCCCTGTATTAGTTGATTGGATTTCTCATCTCTGTGTACTTATTAAAGTCACAAAATTCATAGATCCTGCTCACGGATGTGGCAATCTTACAACGGATAAGGCTAATCTGAGCTCTGTGTTAGTGCACGCTGGACTAAAATACACACACACACACACACACACACACACACACACACACACACACACACACACACACACATATACTATTGTTGTGGTGAACATTGTATTTTTGTACTTTTTTATTTTATTTTGTAATACACTTTGCTTGGCTGCTTGTTTATCCATGTTTTGGTAGTAATTTTTTATCCTCCTTAGTTGATCAAGAAACAACTAGATTTCTAGACTTTTGTTCCTATTAGTTTGTTTATACTCTGCATTATATATTGTGGAGTGTTACAAATATTAGGGAAACGTTAGGATACGTAGTCTATAACACGCTCTCAGGTTTATTTTTTATTTTATTGCATTTTTTGGGAGGAGTACAATTTACATATGTGGTTTCCACAACCAGATGCATTTACAGATGTCCAGTTTTGTCGGGAATGTGGCCCAGACCTCCCCTGAAGTGGTTTGAGCGATCGGATTCAAATCCGTCTCGAATGCGTTTCGGAGGGCATTTATACCTGGTCTTTTCACGATCGGATAGCTATCCCATCACAGAACACGCATGAAGTGGCCAGGTGTAAACAGCCCCTTATTCATCGCAAGACAGAGGCGAACCAACACTGAGTGGGGGCCCCAGGCAAAATTAACCAATGAGGACCTTTATTTTATTTTATATAGCCTAGGCTATGTTTTATATATAATATATAAGATTTTTTTGTTAATATATCTTCATTAGATATATTATTATACACAATTCAAAAAGTAGTAAACACAGAACATCTAACAGAACATTTTAACAACCTTATGTGCTCATTTTTTTTATTAACGAAATGTCAATCTTTATAACAGAAGATACAACACAATACAACAATCTTCAAGATACAGTAAATCTTCAAATGTGAAGATATGAAAACAGATTGTCACCTTAAAAACAGTCATTTGCATGGTGGAACAAGTCATGCTAAATAGAATTATAGTTAGCATCTTAACTTGTTCTATTATTTTATTAGTTCATTAACTAGCCTAATTGTTAACTCAAAAAAATGTAATGTAAAGAGCTGGATACTTACTAATTAAATAATGTCAAATATAGTAAATGAATTGTTGCCATATACATATTTGTCGCTCGCACGTTAATTTCTGCTTAAATACTGCATGGGATATAGCCCATTCTACGGTCAAGCGCATGTATAATCTTGATGCAAAAGCAGGCTAATGATAATAAATATATATTTAAAAATAACGATGCATTTTAATTGTTTATTAATAAACTCTTTTTTTCTAAATCAGTGTCCGCTGCAAACATGTCTCCATACATCTCCGCTGTAAAGTGCGCCTTTAAGAGAAATGCATCTTTCATACGGATTACATAATCAAATGATATTTGCATCTTGATTTGATTTTTTTCGTTTAAAATTGGACGTATCAAGCTTTATATAGATATTTTTTTCATATATTTGAGGCTAGTATGCTATATAGCCTACGATATGTTTCTGCTTTTTTTTTTTTTTTTTTTTTTTTGACGCGCTACAGTTCACGGAGACCATTGTCACAGGTCGGGGTGGGCCAAGCCAGACTGCACCCACCCCTAGACCAGGATCACCCTGAGGAGCGTGTCAAAGGAGGAGGCAGGAGACAGGAATAAAAGAATAACAACTTTATTTAATGTCTAAAAGCAATTTGAAAATCCTAATCTAAAATCCTCTTCTTTCCTTTCCCCAGGAATCCAAGGCAACACCGTGGTAAGTTATGGACAGGTAGGTATCGCGGGTGAGTAGGTAGGACAGGGCTCACTTCCTTCTGGCGCTGGTGCCAGACTCACAGTGGTGAGTGACGAACAGGTGGGTATCCCAGGTGAGTAGACGGTCGGAGCTCACTTCCTTCTGGCGCTGGTGCCAGACTCACAGTGGTAAAGGACGAACAGGTGGGTATCCCAGGTGAGTAGACGGTCGGGGCTCACTTCCTTCTGGCGCTGGTGCCAGACTCACTGTGGTGAGTGACGAACAGGTGGGTATCCCAGGTGAGTAGACGGTCGGAGCTCACTTCCTTCTGGCGCTGGTGCCAGACTCACAGTGGTAAGTGACGAACACCACACAAGGGGCCTCCGGGCCACAGCAACCTCAGGGTCGTCGGCGGAGCAGAACTCTTTTTGAACAGGCCGGATCAGGACCTCCAGCAGAGATGTATGGTTCTCACGTGGGTTGTAAAGGGCGGGCACTTCACACCAAACAGGTGGGTTTCAGGGCTGCAACAGACTCAAGTCACAAGCTGAGCGGGCCTTCACTGGAACAGACGGAATCAACACTTCAAATAGAGGTGAACAGCTCTCACATGGGTGGCAGGAGACAGAGTCACAAGCTGAGCGGGGCTTTCACTGGGACAGACAGAATCAATACTTCAAATAGAGATGAACAGCTCTCACATGGGTGGCAGGAGACGGAGTCACCAGCTGAGCAGGGCTTTCACTGGGACAGACAGCATAAAAACTTCAAGCAGAGGTAAACAGTTCTCACGTGTGCTGCCGGGGACAGAGTCGCAAGCTGAGCGGGGCTTTCACTGGAACAGACAGCATAAAACTTCAAGCAGAGATAAACAGTTCTCACGTGTGCTGCCGGGGACAGAGTCGCAAGCTGAGCGGGGCTTTCACTGGAACAGACAGCATAAAAACTTCAAGCAGAGATAAACAGTTCTTATGTGTAGTGTGCACACGGGGGCTTTTCCTTCTGACATCCAACAGGTAACTACAATCGATCTTACTAGGCTCTTATGATGAACGGTAGACCAGCATGACACATGGGGAGTGCACGGCAATAAAAGATAAATCTTCCACACACACACGACAGTCCAACTCCAAACATGCAACATGATGGGAAACGTCAATTCCAGCACTACAAATCCACTCTTCAAGTGCAAAATAAGGCCAACACTCACCCAGAGGTCTCGATCTGAAGAGCCGATGATCGTCAGAGTTGGGACAGATGTTGTGAATAATTTCCTCACCACTACAAGCGGGCTTCACTTCGCTGTTTCCAATGGTCAAGGAGGAGGCAAGAGATCGACAAGGAATCAGTATATTTCACTCAGTGCGATGTGTACCACGTGATCCGAGCACTCCAAACCAGTATCCAATTTAGTGTAGAAAACATGCGTTTATGAGATTCAATTTGTCAATCACTCATCTCACTCTTTCCCAGTCCAGGCGACGAATTCCACTCTTCAAAACTGCCCTCGGATCCCACAAGCGATACTTCTCTTCTTTCACGATGATCCTTCAGCTGCAACACTATACAAACATTTCCCAACGGGAGAGAACCACACCAGATCGACGGGGGAAGACAAAGAAACAACAAGCCAACACGGAGAGAGAACACCCAGCCTTCTCTTCCCCTTGTGTTTTATCCTCTCCAAACGCTGGCACCACCTCAATCAGACACTCAGAGTGAAGTCCCCACACCTGTTGCCAATCTGCCGTTTAGTTGTCATGACAACAGACACACACACCGGCCCGGGGACAGTGTTACACTAAAAGTGCCCCGGCGGGAACACTTCTCCGGTGGGAATAGTTCCGGGGATTATTTGTCACCCCGTGACATACCCCCCTGCCAAATCGTTCTAGTCCCGAGAACGATCTCCAGACACCCAGTCTCCGTACCTGGCTGGAGGCTGACCCCGATTCTCTCGCTGAGAACGTCGTGGTGGGGAGATGGGTGCTTCAGGTCGTGGTCCTAGGCCTAGGCCCCTCGGGATCACTGCCCATCCTACCAGCGGGGGCGTCCAAGTCGTCTCGGCCGGTGGGTCCTCTACCACTGGCTTTGGGTAATTCGGGCAAGGGCGGATCAGGTTACGGTGTAGCACCCGTTCGGGGCCCGTCTTACCTTCGGGCCGTAAGGCATATACAGGTTGGTCCGGATGGGGTTGTCGCTGAACGACGTATGGCTGAGCCTCCCATCGGTCGCTCAATTTTCCCTTCCCTTGCCGGTGATTGTCCCGTAGCAGCACCCTCTCCCCGGGCAGTAGTGGGGCTTCTCGGGCCGTCCTATCGTACAGTCTCTTGCTCTTTAACACCGCCTGATTAATCCGGCCAGCGACTTGTTTGTATGCGGACTGGAGGCGTCGGTGGTGGTTCGCTACCCAGTCGGACAGACTACTTCCCTCTTCTCCCCCAGTGGTTCCCATGAGCATATCCATTGGGAGCCTCACATGTCTGCCGAACATCAGGTAGGTAGGGGCATAACCAGTAGTACTGTGTATGCTGTTGTTATACACACCCCCCGTTCCCTTGAGAATGATAAGGGGTCGTATGGGTCTTCTTACATCCGTACAGTTGGCATAATTCACGAATCACTCTCGACTCGAAATTGGCCCCTTGGTCTGAATGGAGGATTTCAGGGCATCCGAATGGCTGGATCACGTACTTCCAGAGAGCGTTAGCAGTGGTCAGGGCAGTTTGGTCCACAGTGGGGATGGCCCAAGCATATTTAGTGAACAGATCGGTGACAACGAGAATATTCTGGATCTGGTCCACCGGCCGTCCCAGAGTGAGGAAGTCCATTGCCACCATGTGCAGAGGTGCCCTGGCCTGAATCGGGACCAGCGGTGCCCGTTTCTCCCTCCTGGACTTGAACAAGGTGCAACGTGGGCATCTCTGAAGGTAAGTCCTGGTGGTACCCTCCATCCCGGGCCAGTAGAAATTTCGCCTCAACAAAGCCAATGTCCTCTCCTGCCCTTGATGTCCCATCCTAGCATGGTACGCCTCCAGTAAAGCCTGCCATCGACCTTCGGGGACCACGATCTGACAGACCTCCTCTCCTCGGCCTGGGTCCTGAAGCGTCCTACAGAGCACCCCATCCCTCAAATAGAGCCTTTCCCTCTGTCCCAGCAGGCCTCGCACACTTCGGGTCTGAGTTCGACGTTCCGCCCCCTCGGGCCAGATCTTCTGCTCCAACCATGTCCGTACCTGCAGCACATCTCCATCTTCGCCCTGCCACAGTCTCCAGCGTTGTGGGTCCAACCCCCAACACGGAGGGGGGTCCTCAGGCGTCTGCCCTGGTGCTTCCACAACTCCCACCATTAATCCCTCGTCGGACCCCAGTCCTGGGGCCGGTGTATGGTCTGCCGATCCTTCACCCGGTAACCTGGATAACACGTCAGCGTTGGTGTGCTCTCTTCCTGGCCGGTACTGGATCTGATAATCAAAGTTGGCCAGTTGCGCCACCCAGCGTTGCTCCACTGCCCCTAGTTTGGCCGTTTGTAGATGCACCAGCGGGTTATTATCCGTGACAACCCGTACCTTGGCTCCCCACAAGTAGTCTTTGAATTTTTCACCCAGCGCCCACTTCATGGCCAATAGCTCGAGTTTAAAGGAGCTATAATTCGAGTCATTCTTCTCTGCGGGGTGTAAGCTTCGGCTTGCATAGGCGATTACTTTCTCCTCTCCTTGTTGTTTCTGCGCCAAGACGGCTCCCAACCCTAGCTGGCTAGCATCGGTGTACAGGATGAATGGTTGAGTGAAGTCGGCATAGGCCAATATCGGGGCCTGCAAGAGTTCCTGCTTGAGCTGCTGGAAAGCGGCTTCACAGGCTGGGTCCCATTGGATGGAAGGGGACCCTCGACCCCGTGCTCGACCCGTGCCTCCCAACAGCTGGTTAATGGGTTTGGCGATTTTGGAGAAGTCCTTAATGAAGCGCCTATAGTAGCCCACGAAGCCCAGGAATGACCGAACTTCTGGGGAGCAGTCCACCGCCCTCACTTTTTCTGGGTCAACGGAGATCCCCGCCGCACTGACCACGTGCCCCAGAAACTTGACCTCCTTACGGAAGAGCTGACACTTGTCAGGCTGTAACTTCAGCCCATAGCGCTCTAGGGAGCGGAAGACTTGCCCAAGATGTTCCAGGTGGGACTTGAAATCGGGGGAGTAAGTGATGATGTCGTCAAGGTAGACGAGGGTGGTATCCATCACTTGGCTGCCCAAACAACGCTGCATCAGCCGCTGGAACGTGGCTGGAGCGTTGCAGAGGCCGAACGGCATCCGGTCCCACTCATAGAGACCGAAAGGGGTGGTAAATGCCGTCTTCTCCCGGTCACGCTCGTCCATTTGCACCTGCCAATAGCCGCTGGCCAAGTCGAGGGTGGAGTACCAGGCAGCTTGAGTGAGGCTCGTAAGAGAATCTTCAACCCGCGGCAACGGGAAAGCATCCTTCTTGGTTACCAGGTTCAACCGGCGGTAATCCACACAAAACCTCCAGGAAACCGTCTTCTTGCGGACCAACACTATCGGTGCGGCCCAAGGGCTGCTGCTCTCACGAATAATCCCTCGGTCAAGCATTCCTCGCAACAGGGTGCGGACCTCCGTGTACAAGGTCGGTGGTACAGGTCGGTAGCGCTCTCGGCTTGGTGCAGCGTCCCCAGTTGGAATCTGGTGCTTTACCACATCAGTGCGGCCATAGTCCTCCTCGTGAGTAGAGAACAGGTGTTGCCATCCCCTCAAGAACTCTTGCAGTTGTCCCACTTGTTCTTCCTCCAGCCCGTCACCCCGTAAAGATTCTCCCTTTAAGTGAGCGGGCAATCCTCCTTCTACCTCCTCCACTCCTGGACCGGCCCGCGCTAAAGCCACTTCGACCACTGTAGGACTCACCCGCTTAAAGTTAACTTCGCCCTGCTCACGAACCTGCTGCGGTCTTACTGAGGTCACCCGGGCCAAACATTGGTGATGATACAGGTGGATAAGGAAGGGGTTCGTGTTCCTCACTCTTACTGAGACTCGGCCTCCCTGAACAGTTGCCAGTCCTCGAGCTATCTCCACCTTGGGACCCTCTTCGTGGGGCTCCACCATCACCCACTCTTGCGGATGGTAACGTTGAGGGGGCAGCCTGGCCCAGACTACAGCCTCACTTCGAGCTGGGATAGACAGGGCGTAACGACAGGCCACTCTCCCCGTGCTCTCCCGGTTATGCTGTTGTTCGGCCAGACATATCCGGCGGCAGGCGGCCCTGATACGGTCCCACTCCTGTCCGGCTGGGGTTACAGCTGCTCGTGCCGGTCTACTTCGGAATAGCTCTTCCCAGCAATCCGAGATGACATTCATCCCAATCAGGGCGCGATGGGACCCTAGACACGGGTCTCGGACAACTACCACTCCCTTCTGAGGCACTACAACTCCATGGATCTTCAAATCGGTCACAAGGTATCCTACGTACGGTATGTCCAGTCCGTTTGCCCCACGCAGCGTCAACCAGGGAGCCTCCACAGGCGATCTAACGTTGGTGCCAAACAGCTCATGGGCCAAACTTTCGGTGAATAAGGTCACTTGGGAGCCTGTATCCAAGAGACAATGTATCTCCTGACCATTAACTTGGGCCACCACCACTGGGCAGCGGCCTATCAGGAGACTCTGGGGGGATGTGGAAGAAGAGGGGTCTAATACGGGGGTCCCGACCACTTGACCCACAGTGGCCGGAGACTCTAAAAACCCCCTTGTGATGCCCGTCGGGCAGAGCATTGGCGAAAGTAATGCCCCGACTCTCCACAGCCATTACAAATGGGCCGCCCATGTTCGTCCCACTGGAATCGGGAGCCCACTGACCGGGGAGGACGGCGTTCGGAAGGGTGATTCCCGTCGGAGTAAGCCCGTTCCCGAGAGTGAAAAGGTGGCTGCAGGCGCTCTCGACGAAGCTCTTCCATGACAGACTTGGACAACTCGGACATTTGTTCCTGAACCTCTCGCTTCAGTTCTTCCCGGAGGACCTGCTTCCAATCGGGTGCCGTAATGGCCAAGGGGGATTCAACGACATTGGTAGCCAAACAGCTGGGGGTTTCCACATGCTCCGCCTGGTCGCGCTCAAGAGCCAGGGCTTCTTGCCTCAGCTCTTCGAAAGTCATGTCTGGTCCTCTCCGAAGCTGCACCCGCAGGCTCTGACGTACGGGACCCTCTCGCAGCCCCAACAGGAATTGATCTCGCAGCAACACATCTCCTTCCCCCAGGCCATGGTCCTGCCTTCCCGTGAGTCTGGAAAACTGCTCCCGCAGTTGCAAGGCGAATGCCCGAACAGATTGCCGGGGACCCTGGCGAGAATTGAAAAACTTCGTCCTCAGAGCAGCTACCGGAGTGGTATCTCCATACTGCCCCGTAAGAAAATCAAAAATAGCCTGGACCGTCGCACGGTTGGCTTCTGGTGCTGCCTGAACTTCTCTTCTCGCCTCCCCCTCCAGAGAGTTAAAAACGAACTGGACCTTCTGCAGAGCACTCAGACATTGAAGCCCCGCCAGGTATTCCACCTGGGTCTTCCACAGGGACAGATTTACTTCGGACCCCGGGCCTCCGTACCTCGGGGCCCATGGGGCACCCATGAAAATCGGCATGACAGGTTGCCGAGCCCCAGGCTCTTCCTCCTCCGCCATCTCAACCTCTGATCGCTCAACTCAAGGTGAATCCTGCCGACTACGCCAAATCTGTCACAGGTCGGGGTGGGCCAAGCCAGACTGCACCCACCCCTAGACCAGGATCACCCTGAGGAGCGTGTCAAAGGAGGAGGCAGGAGACAGGAATAAAAGAATAACAACTTTATTTAATGTCTAAAAGCAATTTGAAAATCCTAATCTAAAATCCTCTTCTTTCCTTTCCCCAGGAATCCAAGGCAACACCGTGGTAAGTTATGGACAGGTAGGTATCGCGGGTGAGTAGGTAGGACAGGGCTCACTTCCTTCTGGCGCTGGTGCCAGACTCACAGTGGTGAGTGACGAACAGGTGGGTATCCCAGGTGAGTAGACGGTCGGAGCTCACTTCCTTCTGGTGCTGGTGCCAGACTCACAGTGGTAAAGGACGAACAGGTGGGTATCCCAGGAGAGTAGACGGTAGGGGCTCACTTCCTTCTGGCGCTGGTGCCAGACTCACAGGTGAGTGACGAACAGGTGGGTATCCCAGGTGAGTAGACGGTCGGAGCTCACTTCCTTCTGGCGCTGGTGTCAGACTCACAGTGGTAAGTGACGAACACCACACAAGGGGCCTCCGGGCCACAGCAACCTCAGGGTCGTCGGCGGAGCAGAACTCTTTTTGAACAGGCCGGATCAGGACCTCCAGCAGAGATGTATGGTTCTCACGTGGGTTGTAAAGGGCGGGCACTTCACACCATACAGGTGGGTTTCAGGGCTGCAACAGACTCAAGTCACAAGCTGAGCGGGCCTTCACTGGAACAGACGGAATCAACACTTCAAATAGAGGTGAACAGCTCTCACATGGGTGGCAGGAGACAGAGTCACAAGCTGAGCGGGGCTTTCACTGGGACAGACAGAATCAATACTTCAAATAGAGATGAACAGCTCTCACATGGGTGGCAGGAGACGGAGTCACCAGCTGAGCAGGGCTTTCACTGGGACAGACAGCATAAAAACTTCAAGCAGAGGTAAACAGTTCTCACGTGTGCTGCCGGGGACAGAGTCGCAAGCTGAGCGGGGTTTTCACTGGAACAGACAGCATAAAACTTCAAGCAGAGATAAACAGTTCTCACGTGTGCTGCCGGGGACAGAGTCGCAAGCTGAGCGGGGCTTTCACTGGAACAGACAGCATAAAAACTTCAAGCAGAGATAAACAGTTCTTATGTGTAGTGTGCACACGGGGGCTTTTCCTTCTGACATCCAACAGGTAACTACAATCGATCTTACTAGGCTCTTATGATGAACGGTAGACCAGCATGACACATGGGGAGTGCACGGCAATAAAAGATAAATCTTCCACACACACACGACAGTCCAACTCCAAACATGCAACGTGATGGGAAACGTCAATTCCAGCACTACAATTCCACTCTTCAAGTGCAAAATAAGGCCAACACTCACCCAGAGGTCTCGATCTGTAGAGCCGATGATCGTCAGAGTTGGGACAGATGTTGTGAATAATTTCCTCACCACTACAAGCGGGCTTCACTTCGCTGTTTCCAATGGTCAAGGAGGAGGCAAGAGATCGACAAGGAATCAGTATATTTCACTCAGTGCGATGTGTACCACGTGATCCGAGCACTCCAAACCAGTATCCAATTTAGTGTAGAAAACATGCGTTTATGAGATTCAATTTGTCAATCACTCATCTCACTCTTTCCCAGTCCAGGCGACGAATTCCACTCTTCAAAACTGCCCTCGGATCCCACAAGCGACACTCCTCTTCTTTCACGATGATCCTTCAGCTGCAACACTCTACAAACATTTCCCAACGGGAGAGAACCACACCAGATCGACGGGGGAAGACAAAGAAACAACAAGCCAACACGGAGAGAGAACACCCAGCCTTCTCTTCCCCTTGTGTTTTATCCTCTCCAAACGCTGGTACCACCTCAATCAGACACTCAGAGTGAAGTCCCCACACCTGTTGCCAATCTGCCGTTTAGTTGTCATGACAACAGACACACACACCGGCCCGGGGACAGTGTTACACTAAAAGTGCCCTGGCGGGAACACTTCTCCGGTGGGAATAGTTCCGGGGATTATTTGTCACCCCGTGACACCATGAAAGCGCGCCCTGATTGTTTTATTGTATTTTACGAAAGCAAAACGTTTTCTTGTTATTGTGAGTTTACACAAATAAAAGTATTGCGACTGATGCATTATTCTTTTCTGTATGGCCAGAAATATAGTATTTTAAGTTGTTTCCACTGTTGATAGGAAAATACAAATCGCATCGGCGCCTCCATGTCATGCAGTGCGCGCTACACACTCCGCACACACACTTGGTTATGCGCCTAAGAACAGCGAACAATTTTCTAGGTTAACGTTAGAGTGGATAATCCTCATGTTTAACAAATCAAATCATGCAGTTTCTACCTTTTGCGAGTCAGCGCTGCGCCAGTTTGAAAAAGGCGGGTGTGCAGGAGTCTTTTAATGAACGTTTGGTGTAGGTCTAGGCATAGAGATATCTGAACATCTTTCCCAAGCGCAAACCAGTACAGAAGTAATCAATAAATGATTGGGGAGGGTCATGCCTTTTTTCACAATCATTTTGGAGGGTCATAGAAAAATTTATTGCTGGCGAAGGGAGGGTCAAGTCTTTTTTGACTATAGATCTCAAAACTCCTCCGGTGGCCCCTTAAATAAATAACGAACAGTCCCTTAGTGTTACTGGATCTTAGTGCTGCATTTGATACCATCGACCAGAACATACTTTTGAATAGACTCAAAATTATGTTGGCATTAGTGGAAATGCACTAGCATGATTTAAATCATACTTATCTGACCATTATCAGTTTGTAGCAGTAAATAAAGAGATGTCTTAATGATCAAAAGTTTAGTATGGTGTACCACAAAGCTCAGTACTAGGACCGTTGCTGTTCACTCTGTACATGCTACCCTTAGGAGATATCATTAGGAAGCATGGCATTCGTTTTCACTGTTATGCTGATGATACTCAGCTCTTTCTTCACACCCTAACGAAACTTACCAATTCACAAAATTAACGGAATGCATAGCTGATATAAAAAAACTGGATAACTAGCAATTTCCTAAGACTTATTTCTGAAAAAAACAGAAATTCTAATTATTGGACAAAAAACTTTCTTAAGTAATAACCTAGAATACTGTCTAACACTTGATGGTTGCTCTGTCAAGTCCTCGTTGTTGATTAGGAACCTGGGTGTGCTCCCCAGTACTTAAGCAAGCTCTTAACGCATTATAGTCCTTCACGTCTATTGCAATCTCAAAATTCAGGCCAGTTGATAATACCTAGAATATCAAAATTGACTCCTGGCGGTAGATCATTTTCCTATTTAGCACCAAAACTATGGAACAATCTTCCTAACATTGTCCGGGAATAAGACACACTCTTGTCAGTTGAAATCTTGACTAAGTTAGATTTAGCGGCCCCTAAATGAATAACTAATGATCGTTGCGACGGAAGTGAATCAATCAAAACTAACTTTAGCTGGACAACAACTTTATTCTAGAGCTGCTGTAAAGCCAAAACAATCGCTCTTACTTTAATTTTATATTATCACTGTAAATCTGCTTTGAAACAATCTATATTGTTAAAAGTGCTATATAAATGAAGGTGACTTGACTTGGTTCACTTGATAAGTCCTAAAGTGGGGGCGATAAATGCTTTCCTGGCTGTATCCCTGTCCTTCCTAAGCAATCTAATCTCCGACCCAGAGTTATCTCCCTAAACTCCATGTCTATTGAGAGTCCAGTGGAACAACAATCTGTGGATATACCAGCCTGTTATGACCCCTTCAGTTACGTTTTCTGCCCCAAATGAGTCTCACAACTACCGCCTCACTGATCATGGGACTGTGCCATTGATTCTAATGGCAAAATATACCCACTCTCCATCCCTGAACAGAAGGCCATGGAGGAGTATGTAGAAGAGGCTTTCCAGCAAAGCTACTTCTGCCCTTCCATGTCCCCTGCTGCTTCCAGTTTTTTTCTTTATGGCCAAGAAGAACAGAGGCTTGCGGCCTTGCATTGATTACTGGGCATTAAACAAGATCACAGTTAAATTATGTTATACATTTCCCCTCATCCCAGCAGCCTTGGGGCAACTAAAAGGAGCACTCACTAGGCTGGAATTCCGAAGTGCCTATAACCTCATCCGAATACGTGAGGGAAAAGAGTGGAAGACCGCCTTTGTGACACCTACTGGCGATTACAAATACAGGGTCATGCCGTACAGACTCGTCAACACCCCCTCCGTATTCCAGGACTTCATGCATGAGGTGCACTGGAAGTACTTCCACCGTTTCTTGTTTGTCTACATACATGACATCCTGGTGTACTCCCGGACCATGGCAGAACATCACAAGCATGTTTTGGAGGTCCTTCAAGGCCTACATAAGTCCCAGCTCCTCTTGAAAGCTGAAAAGTGTACTTTCCATCAGTCTTCCATTGAGTTCCTAGAATATAACATCAGTGAAATGGCATAGACAAGGTGTGTGGCAATACTTGGATGATGCGACCGCAGCCACAGAACAACAGCGCCAGTGTGCTCACCACACACCAGCTATAGTGGAGAGAGAAGAGAGAGTAATAGAGCCAATTCAGTGGATGGGGATTATTAGGAGGCCATGATTGATAAGGGCCAATGGGTAGAATGTGGCCAGGACACCGGGGTTACACCCCTACTCTTTATGAGCAATGGCATGGGATATTTAATGACCACAGACAGTCAGGACCTTGGTTTAACATCTCATCCGAAGAACGGTGCTCTTTGACAGTAAAATGTCCCCATCACTATTCTGGGGCATTAGGACTCACACAGACCACAACACAGACCACAGGGTGAGCGCACTCTGCTGGCCTCACCTCCTCCAGCAGAAACCTGTTTTTTTTTCAGAAGATCTCCCATCCAGGTACTAACCAGGCTCAGCCCTGCTTAGCTTCAGTGGGCAACCAGTCTTAGGCTACAGGGTGATATGCTGGCAATTCAAATACCTAATTGAGGCTAAAACACTGAATCCCCGCCAGGCTAGATGGGCCATATTCTTCACACGTTTTGATTTTAAGATTTCATATTGACCAGGGACCAAGAATGTAAAGGCGGATGCCCAACCATGCTTCAGACAAGACTCCAGATAATCCAATCTAGTCTCATAGTCAGGCCAATCCAATGGCCCCTGGATGAAAGGATTTTCGGGGTGTCCATCTAACCACACGTATGTTCCCAGGACTCAACGCATCCCCCTGATAAGATCTGTCCATAATTCAGTGGGCACAGGCCACCCAGGGATCAATCAAATCCTCTTGCTGCTACAAGTTTGATTCTTGTGGCCAGGCTTGGCGCAGGAGGTTAGGAGGTTTATTCAGATGGATTCACCTGTATCCTTGTCATAGTTGACAGATTCTCCAAAGCCTGCCGTATAATTGCCCTAAAGGGACTCCCTACTGCCATGGAAACAGCCGCGCTGTTCAATATTGTGTTTTGTAATTTGGGCCTATGCAAGGCCTTTTTCACCCTCTTAGGTGTGGCCGCCTCTCCTCAGGATACCATCCTCAGACGAATGGGCAGACGGAGAGGAAAATTCATGACATTTCCTGAGAACCTTCTGCCATGACCACCACATATCCTGGAACCGTTTCCTCGCCTGGGCAGAGTACACCCAAAACTCCCTTCGTCAGCCTGCAACTGGACTCACTAAGTAAGTAAGTAAGTAAGTAGATTTTATTTATAAAGCACAAGCGGCAACGGAAAAAGCTCTATCTCCCTTAGTTTTGGAGCAGGGGATAGATTACATTTACATTTACATTTATTCATTTAGCAGACGTTTTTATCCAAAGCGACTTACAAATGAGAAACAATAGAAGCAATTAAACTAGCAGTAGGCCAACAGTATGTAAGTTATATGACCCTTCACAGTACAATCCAACACAATTGTTTTTTTTTTGTTGTTGTTTTTTTTTAATAGAGAAGAAAGTGTTAATATTACTGGATTAAATGCTGCCGAAAAAGATACGTCTTCAGCAGTTTCTTAAAAATGGCTACGGACTCAGCAGCTCTGGCTGAGTTAGGCTATGTTCACACTTAGCGTCTTTTTTCAAACTGCCAGCGTCTGTTCTACATTAGAACCCTATGGAGTAAACCGTTTTTTCAAAAAAGTCCTGAGCGCTTTTTTAAACGCCACCGCCGGCGTCTTTTTCTGCAGCTCAGAGCGTCTTTTAAAGTTGAAAAAAGTTTAACTTTTCTGAAAAGAACGCCCTACGTCAAGCGCCTTTTTGACAGCTGACCAATGACAAGCGAGTAGCGAGACCTATCGTTTCCATAACAACAAGAAAAATGGACACGGTGCCGGTAGAAAAACTAATCGTCCTTGTTTCGGAGCACAAGGAGCTTTTTGATATGAGTACACAACTCTATCATAACATACATCACAAAGAGGCTGTGTGGGCACACTACTGTTGCAGCTGTTGTTATAGCAACAAAAGACGCGCTCGGCTGCTATTTGTAACCGAACGCGCAGCGGTTTTTTTTTTTTGTCAAAAAAGACGCTAAGTGTGAACGTAGCCTTAGGCAGATCATTCCACCAGCAGGGAACAGTCATGGTAAAGGTCCGAGATAGAGATTTGAGATGACACCACAAGACGGCGCTCGCTTGCAGAGCGCAAGTTTCTGGATGGCACATAAGTCTGAAGTACTGAGTTCAGGTACAAGGGAGCAGTGCCAGTGGTTGTTCTGTAGGCAAACGTCAGTGACTTAAACTTGATGCGAGCGGCAATCGGCAACCAGTGCAATTTTGTTAGGAGAGGAGTGACGTGTGCTCTCTTCGGCTCGTTGAAGACCACTCTAGCTGCAGCATTCTGGATCAGTTGCAGAGGTTTGACAGTGCAAGCTGGGAGACCAGCCAGGAGAGCATTACAATAGTCCAGTCTGGATAGAACAAGCGCCTGAACAAGCAGTTGTGTAGCATGCTCTGATAGGAAGGGCCTGATCCTTCTGATGTTGTACAAGGCAAATCTGCATGACCGGGCAGTGCTAGCAATGTGGTCTGTGAAATTCAATTGGTCATCAATTGCAACTCCAAGGTTCCTGGCTGATCTTGATGGAGTTATGGATGACGAGCCTAGCTGAATGGGGAAGTTGTGATTAAGTCAAGTCAAGTCAAGTCATCTTTATTTATATAGCGCTTTTTACAATACAGATTGTATCAAAGCAGCTTCACAGTGATAACATGAAAATAATACAAAAAATAATTTCATCATCGTCCACCTTTAAGGCAGGTCTATAATATTGTTGAATATTAAATGTCCCCAACTAAGCAAGCCAGAAGGTAAGGCAACAGCGGCAAGGAACCAAAACTCCATCAGTTGACAGAAGGGAGAAAAAAACCTTGGGAGAACCCAGGCCCAGTCGGGGGCCAGTTCTCCTCTGGCCAATGAGTGAACAGTGTATGAAGTTCAGAATGAATCAGAGTATTTGTCCAGTTCCGGTTGGTTGAAGTCGGAGTGGAGAGGAGGAAAGACTGGTTGACACTTCAGGTCAGCGTCGTCGTCGTCGTGTCCTGGCGCTGGTCCTTCATCAGATCTGGATACGGCCTGGTTCCGGTGGACAGCAGTAAACCTCGGGATAGACAGAGAGACTAATATTAGCGTAGACGCCATCCTTCTTATGATGTACCAAGTACATCAGGATTACGGGAAGTGTTCCCGGTCCCGGCTGTTCTAAACTATGCAGCCTAATTATAAGTCTATAATGTGTATGCTAGGCCGAAGAGATGTGTTTTTAGTCTAGATTTGAACTGACAGAGTGTGTCTGCTTCCCGGACAATGGTAGGAAGACTGTTCCAAAGTTTTGGTGCTAAATAGGAAAAGGATCTACCGCCAGCAGTCGATTTTGATATTATAGGTATTATTAATTGGCCGGAATTTTGAGATCGCAGTAGACGTGAAGGACTATAATGCGTTAAGAGCTCGCTCAAGTACTGCGGAGCTAAACCATTTAGTGCTTTGTAAGTGATCAGCAATATTTTAAAATTTATACGATGTTTAATAGGCAGCCAATGCAGTGTTGACAGAACAGGGCTAATATGGTCATACTTCCTGGTTCTAGTAAGAACTCGAGCTGCTGCGTTTTGAACTAGCTGTAGTTTGTTTATTAAGCGTGCAGGGCAACCACCCAGTAGAGCATTACAATAATCTAGCCTTGAGGTCATAAACGCATGAACTAATTGTTCTGCATTATTCATTGAGAGCATATGACGTAATTTAGATATATTTTTAAGATGGAAGAAAGCTGTTTTACAGATACTAGACACATGACTTTCAAATGAAAGATTGGTATCAAAGAGCACACCCAGGTTCCTAACCAACGACGAAGACTTAACAGAGCAGCCATCAAGTGTTAGACAGTACTCTAGGTTATTACGTGTGGAAGTTTTTTGTCCAATAATTAGAATCTCTGTTTTTTCTGAATTTAGTAGTAGGAAATTACTAGTCATCCAATTTTTTATATCAGCTATGCATTCCGTTAATTTTGTGAATTGGTAGGTTTCGTTAGGTTTTGAAGAAATATACAGCTGAGTATCGTCGGCATAACAGTGAAAGCTAATTCCATGTTTCCTAATGATATCTCCTAATGGTAGCATATAGTCAAGTCAAGTCAAGTCATCTTTATTTATATAGCGCTTTTTACAATACAGATTGTATCAAAGCAGCTTCACAGTGATAACATGAAAATAATACAAAAAAAACAATTTCATCATCATCCACCTTTAAGGCAGATCTATAATATTGTTGAGTATTAAATGTCCCCAACTAAGCAAGCCAGAAGGTAAGGCAACAGCGGCAAGGAACCAAAACTCCATCAGGTGACAGAATGGAGAAAAAAACCTTGGGAGAACCCAGGCTCAGTCGGGGGCCAGTTCTCCTCTGGCCAATGAGTGAAGAGTGTATGAAGTTCAGAATGAATCAGAGTATTTGTCCAGTTCCGGTTGGTTGAAGTCGGAGTGGAGAGGAGGAGAGACTGGTTGACACTTCAGGTCAGCGGCGTCGTCGTCGTGTCCTGGCGCTGGTCCTTCATCAGATCTGGATACGGCCTGGTTCCGGTGGACAGCAGTAAACCTCGGGATAGACAGAGAGACTAATATTAGCGTAGACGCCATCCTTCTTATGATGTACCAAGTACATCAGGATTTACGGGAAGTGTTCCCGGTCCCGGCTGTTCTAAACTATGCAGCCTAATTATATAAGTCTATAATGTGTTATGTGTATGCTAGGCCGAAGAGATGTGTTTTTAGTCTAGATTTGAACTGACAGAGTGTGTCTGCTTCCCGGACAATGGTAGGAAGACTGTTCCAAAGTTTTGGTGCTAAGTAGGAAAAGGATCTACCGCCAGCAGTCGATTTTGATATTCTAGGTATTATTAACTGGCCGGAATTTTGAGATCGCAGTAGACGCGAAGGACGATAATGCGTTAAGAGCTCGCTCAAGTACTGCGGAGCTAAACCATTTAGTGCTTTGTAAGTGATCAGCAATATTTTAAAATTTATACGATGTTTAATAGGCAGCCAATGCAGTGTTGACAGAACGGGGCTAATATGGTCATACTTCCTGGTTCTAGTAAGAACTCGAGCTGCTGCGTTTTGAACTAGCTGTAGTTTGTTTATTAAGCGTGCAGGGCAGCCACCCAGTAGAGCATTACAATAATCTAGCCTTGAGGTCATAAACGCATGAACTAATTGTTCTGCATTATTCATTGAGAGCATATGACGTAATTTAGATATATTTTTAAGATGGAAGAAAGCGGTTTTACAGATACTAGACACATGACTTTCAAATGAAAGATTGGTATCAAAGAGCACACCCAGGTTCCTAACCGACGACGAAGACTTAACAGAGCAGCCATCAAGTGTTAGACAGTACTCTAGGTTATTACGTGTGGAAGTTTTTTGTCCAATAATTAGAATCTCTGTTTTTTCTGAATTTAGTAGTAGGAAATTACTAGTCATCCAATTTTTTATATCAGCTATGCATTCCGTTAATTTTGTGAATTGGTAGGTTTCGTTAGGTTTTGAAGAAATATACAGCTGAGTATCGTCGGCATAACAGTGAAAGCTAATTCCATGTTTCCTAATGATATCTCCTAATGGTAGCATATACAGAGTGAACAGCAGCGGTCCTAGTACTGAGCCTTGTGGTACGCCATACTGAACTTGTGATTGATAAGACATCTCTTCATTTACTGCTACAAACTGATAACGGTCAGATAAGTATGATTTAAACCATGCTAGTGCAATTCCACTAATGCCAACATAATGTTCGAGTCTATTTAAAAGGATGTTGTGGTCAATGGTGTCAAATGCAGCACTAAGATCCAGTAATACTAATAGAGAGATACAACCACGATCGGATGATAAGAGCAAATCATTTGTGACTCTAACGAGAGCTGTCTCGGTACTATGGTACGGTCTAAATCCGGACTGAAAATCCTCGCAGATATCATTTCTTTCAAGAAAGGAACACAGTTGTGAGGATACTGCTTTTTCTAATATCTTTGACAGAAGCTTCTTTCTTCTTCTTTAAGCGCAGCGGAGCAACTGTGTCTAAAGTGCTGGAAAAGAGAGAGTTAAAAGTTTCTGTTGCAATATCAAGTTCTTCTAAGCTATCCAGGATGCTGAGATGATGAAACTGATTAGGAAAATTATTGATAAAGCAATCTTTAGTAGCAGAAGTGATCGGTCTAACATATTTATAACACGGAGTCGGCTTTGCAGCCTTGGCTAAATGTAATTTACACGAGACTAGATAGTGATCTGAGATGTCATCGCTCTGCTGCAGTATTTCAACGGCATCAACATCTATTCCATGTGATAGTATTAGATCTAGAGTATGATTACGACAATGAGTCGGTCCTGACACGTGTTGTCTAACTCATATTGAGTTTATAATGTCTTTAAATGCCAATCCCAATGCATCTTTTTCATTATCTATGTGTATATTAAAGTCACCAACAATTAGTACTTTATCTGCAGCCAATACTAATTCTGATAGAAAGTCCGCAAATTCTTTGATAAAGTCTGTATGGTACCCTGGTGGCCTGTATACAGTAGCCAGCAGAATTTTCAAACGTGATTTATCGTTTACACTATATATTTTTACATTAAGCACCAACACTTCAAAAGAATTATATTTACAACTAGATTTCTTAGTGGTTTTGAAAATATTACTATAAATTACAGCAACACCTCCTCCTTTGCGTTTCAGACGAGGTTCATGTTTATAACCGTAATCTTGTGGGGTTGACTCATGTCACGGGGTGACAAATAATCCCCGGAACTGATTCCACCAGAGAAGTGTTCCCGCCGGGACACTTTTAGTGTAACACTGTCCCCGGGCTTGTGTGTGTGTCTGTCGTCATGACAACAAAACGGCAGATTGGCAACAGGTGCGGGGACTTCACTTTGAGTGCCTGATTGAGGCCACGCCAGCATTCTGAGAGGATAAAACACAAGGGGAAGAGAAGGCTGGTTGTTGTTTCTTCTCCGTTGATCTGGAGTGTTCTCTCTCCGTGTGGGCTTGTTGTTTTCTTTGTCTTCCCCCGGCGATCTGGTGTGGTTCTCTCCCGTTGGGAAATGTTTGTGGAGTGTTGCAGCTGAAGGACCATCGTGAAAGAAGAGGAGTGTTGCTTGTGGGATCCGAGGGCAGTTGTGAAGAGTGGAATTCGTCGTCTGGACTGGGAAAGAGTGAGATGAGTGATTGACAAATTGAATCTCATAAACGCATGTTTTCTACACTAAATTGGATACTGGTTTGAAGTGCTTGGATCACGTTGTATACATCGCACTGAGTGAAATATACTGATTCCTTGTCGATCTCTAGCCTCCCCCTCGGCCATTGAAACCAGCGAAGTGAAGCCGCTTGTAGTGGTGAGGAAATTATTCACCGCATCTGTCCCAACTCTGACTATCATCGGCTCTTCAGATCGAGACCTCTGGGTGAGTGTTGGCCTTACTTTGCACTTGAAGAGTGGATTTGTAGTGCTGAAATTGACGTTTCCCATCACGTTGCATGTTTGGAATTGGACTGTCGTGTGTGTGTGGAAGATTTACCTTTTATCGCCGTGCACTCCCCATGTGTTATGCTGGTCTACCGTCCATCATAAGAGTCTAGCAAGATCGATTGCAGTCACCTGTTGGATGTCAGAAGGAAAAGCCCCGCTCCGCTTGAAGTTTATGCTGTCTGTCCCAGTGAGAGCCCGGCTCAGCTTATGACTCTGTCTCCTGCCACCCTTGTGAGAGCTGTTCACCTCCATTCGAAGTGTTGATTCCGTCTGTTCCAGTGAACGTCGCTCAGCTTGTGACTGTGTCCCCTGCAACACACGTGAGAACTGTTTACCTCTGCTTGAAGTTTGTGTGCTGTCTGCCCCAGTGAAAGCCCTGCTCAGCTTATGACTCTGTCTCCTGCCACCCTTGTGAGAGCTATTCACCTCCATTCGAAGTGTTGATTCCGTCTGTTCCAGCGAACGTCGCTCAGCTTGTGACTTTGTCCCCTGCAACACACGTGAGAACTGTTTACCTCTGCTTGAAGTCTGTGTGCTGTCTGCCCCAGTGAAAGCCCTGCTCAGCTTATGACTCTGTCCCCTGCCACCAACGTGAGAGCTGTTCACCTCTATTTGAAGTGTTGACTCCGTCTGTTCCAGTGAAAGCCCTGTTCAGCTATTGACTCTGTCTCCTGCCACCCATGTGAGAGCTATTCACCTCTATTTGAAGTGTTGATTCTGTCTGGGCCAGCCAAAGCCCCGCTCCGCTTGCGACTTGAGTCTGCTGTAGCCCTGAAACCCACCTGTATGGTGCGAAGTGGCCGCCCTTTACAACTCCTGTGAGCCCTGATCCACCTACTCACCTGTGATACCCACCTGTTCAGTATCTACCACTGTGAGTTGGCACCAGCGCCAGAAGGAAGTAAGCTTGACTCAATTACTCACCTGCGATACCCACCTGTTCAGTACCTACCACTGCGAGTTGGCACCAGCGCCAGAAGGAAGTGAGCCTGACCCCCCCACTTGCCTTGGATTCCTGGGAAGAGGAAGGAAGAGGAATTTTAGATTAGGATTTTCAAATTGTTTTTATATTTAATAAAGCCTGTCATTCTTTTTATTCCTGTCTCCTGCCTCCTCCTTTGACACGCTCCTCAGGGTGATCCTGGTCTAGGGGTGGGTGCAGTCTGGCTTGGCCCACCTCGACCTGTGACATATTTTGGCGTAGTCGGCAGGGTTCACCTTGAGTTGAGCGATCAGAGGTTGAGATGGCGGAGGAGGAAGAGCCTGGAGCTCGGCAACCTGTCATGCCGATTTTCATGGGTGCCCCATGGGCCTCGAGGTACGGAGGCCCGGGGTCCGAAGTAAGTCTGTCCCTGTGGAAGACCCAGGTGGAATACCTGGCGGGGCTTCAAGGTCTGAGTGCTCTGCAGAAGGTCCAGTTCGTTTTGAACTCTCTGGAGGGGGAGGCGAGAAGAGAAGTTCAGGCAGCACCAGAAGCCAACCGTGCGGCGGTCCAGGCTATCTTTGAGTTTCTTACGGGGCAGTATGGAGATACCACTCCGGTAGCTGCTCTGAGGACGAAGTTTTTCAATTCTCGCCAGGGTCCCCGACAATCCGTTCGGGCATTCGCCTTGCAACTGCGGGAGCAGTTTTCCAGGCTCACGGGAAGGCCGGACCATGGCTTGGGGGAAGGAGAGGTGTTGTTGCGAGATCAATTCCTGTTGGGGCTGCGAGAGGGTCCCGTACGACAGAGCCTGCGGGTGCAGCTTCGGAGAGGGCCAGACATGACTTTCGAAGAGCTGAGGCAAGAAGCCCTGGCTCTTGAGCGCGACCAGGCGGAGCATGTGGAAACCCCCAGCTGTTTGGCTACCAATGTCGTCGAATCCCCCTTGGCCATTGCGGCACCCGACTGGAAGCAGGCCCTCCGGGAAGAACTGAGGCGAGATGTTCAGGAACAAATGTCCGAGTTGTCCAAGTCTGTCATGGAAGAGCTTCGTCGGGAGCGCCTGCAGCCACCTTTTCACTCTCGGGAACGGGCTTACTCCGACGGGAATCGCCCTTCCGAACGCCGTCCTCCCCGGCCAGCGGGCTCCCGATTCCAGTGGGACGAACATGGGCGGCCCATTTGTAATGGCTGTGGAGAGTCGGGGCATTACTTTCGCCAATGCTCTGCCCGACGGGCATCACAAGGGGGTTTTTAGAGTCTCCGGCCACTGTGGGTCAAGTGGTCGGGACCCCCGTATTAGACCCCTCTTCTTCCACATCCCCTCAGGGTCGCTTGATAGGCCGCTGCCCAGTGGTGGTGGCCCAAGTTAATGGTCAGGAGATACATTGTCTCTTGGATACAGGCTCCCAAGTGACCTTATTCTCTGAGAGTTTGGCCCATGAGCTGTTTGGCACCAACGGTAGATCGCCTGTGGATGCTCCCTGGTTGACGCTGCGTGGGGCAAATGGACTGGACATACCATACGTAGGATATCTGGTGACCGATCTCAAGATTCATGGAGTCGTAGTGCCTCAGAAAGGAGTGGTGGTCGTACGAGATACATGCCTGGGGTCTCATCGTGCCCTGCTTGGGATGAATGTCATTTCGGACTGTTGGGAAGAGCTATTCCGGGGTAGACCGGCTCGAGCAGCTGCAACCTCGGCCGGACAGGAGTGGGATCGCATCAGGGCCGATTGCCGCCGGGTATGTCTGGCTGAACAACAGGGGGACCGGGAAAGCACGGGAAGAGTAGTCTGCCGTTACGCCTTGTCCATCCCAGCTCAGAGCGAGGCGGTGGTCTGGGTCAGGTTGCCTCCTCGACTTTATAGTCCGGAAGATTGGGTCATGGTGGAACCCCATGAGGATGGTCCCAAGGTGGAAGTCGCACGGGGATTGGCGACTGCTCAGGGAGGCCGGGTATTAGTGCGAGTCAGGAACACGAACCCCTTCCCTGTTCCCTTGTACCGTCATCAGCGTTTGGCCCGAGTGACCTCAGTGAGGCCCCAACAGATTCGTGAACAGGGTGAAGTTAACTTCAATCAAGTGAGCCCAACAGTGGTCGAGGTGGCCCTGGCACGAGCGAGCCCGGGGGTAGGAGAGGCAGGAAGAGGATTGCCTGCCCACCTGACGGGGGAGTCATTACGGGGTGAAGGACTGGGGGAAGAGCAATTGGGACAACTCCAAGAGTTCCTGAGGGAATGGCAGCACTTGTTTTCCACTCACGATGAGGACTACGGCCGCACGGATGTAGTACGACATCAAATCCCAACTGGGGACGCTGCACCCAGCCGAGAGCGCTATCGACCCGTGCCCCCGACCCTGTACTCAGAGGTCCGCACCCTTTTGCGAGGGATGCTTGACAAGGGAATTATTCGAGAGAGCAGTAGCCCTTGGGCCGCCCCGATAGTACTGGTTCGAAAGAAAACGGGTTCCTGGAGGTTTTGTGTGGATTACCGAAGGCTGAACCAAGTAACCAAAAGAGATGCTTTCCCGTTGCCTCGAGTTGAAGACTCCCTCACGAGCCTCACACAAGCCACCTGGTATTCCACTCTTGACTTGGCCAGCGGCTACTGGCAGGTGCAGATGGATGAGCATGACCGGGAGAAGACAGCATTCACTACCCCCTTCGGCCTATATGAATGGGACCGGATGCCGTTCGGCCTCTGCAACGCTCCAGCCACGTTCCAACGGCTGATGCAGCGTTGTTTAGGCAACCAACTGATGGACACCACCCTCGTCTATCTAGACGACGTCATCGTCTACTCTCCAGATTTCAAGTCCCATCTCGAGCACCTAGAGCAAGTCTTCCGCTCCCTGGAGCGCTATGGGTTGAAGCTCCAGCCAGACAAGTGCCAGCTCTTCTGCAAAGAGGTTAAATTCTTGGGGCATGTGGTGAGTGCGGCGGGGATTTCAGTTGATCCAGAGAAGGTGGTGGCAGTGCAGGAATGGGCTGCGCCCAAGACGGTGCGTCAGGTTCGTTCGTTCCTGGGCTTCGTGGGGTACTATAGGCGATTTATTAAAGACTTCTCTAAAATCGCCAAACCGATCAACCAGTTGCTGGGAGGTACGGGACGAGTCCGGGGCCGAGGGTCCCCTTCAATCCAATGGGATCCGGCCTGTGAAGCCGCCTTCCAGAGGCTCAAGCAGGAACTACTACAGGCCCCGATCCTGGCCTACGCCGACTTCACACAACCCTTCATCCTGTACACCGACGCTAGCCACCTGGGCTTGGGGGCCGTTTTGGCACAGAAGCAGCAGGGAGAGGAAAAGGTAATTGCCTATGCAAGCCGAAGTCTACATCCAACGGAGAAGAACGACGCCAACTACAGTTCTTTTAAGCTTGAGTTGCTGGCTGTGAAGTGGGCGTTGTGTGAAAAATTCAAGGACTATTTGTGGGGAGCCAAGGTACGGGTCGTCACGGACAATAACCCGTTGGTACATTTGCAGACTGCTAAACTGGGGGCGGTGGAACAGCGCTGGGCAGCACAAATGGCCAATTTTGACTACCAGCTCCAGTACCGGCCAGGAAGAGAACACACTAATGCCGATGTACTCTCCAGGCTACCCGGTGAAGGATCGGCAGGCCAGGTACCGGCACCAGAAGCGGGGTCCGACGAGGGACTGATGGTGGGAGTGGTAGAGGCACCGGGGCAAACGCCGGAGGAACCCCCCCCTTGTTGGGGGTGGGACCCACAACGATGGAGGCTGTGGCAGGGCGAGGATGCAGATGTAGCGTTGGTCCGAACGTGGCTAGAACAGAAGGCTTGGCCTGAGGGTGCGGGACGCCGAGCTCAGACTCGGATTGTGCGGGGCCTGCTGGGACAGAGGGGGAGACTCCATTTGAAGGAAGGCGTGCTCTGTAGGGCCCTCCAGGACCCAGGTCGGGGCGATGGGGTCTGCCAAATCGTGGTCCCTGAAGGGCGTTGTCAGGCTTTACTGGAGGCATATCACGCCAGGATGGGACATCAGGGACAGGAGAGGACATTGGCACTGGTGAGGCGACATTTCTACTGGCCCGGAATGGAGGGTAGCACAAGGACTTACCTTCGGAGGTGCCCACGCTGCATGTTGTTTAAAACCAAGAAGGAGGCACGGGCACCGCTGGTTCCGATTCAGGCCAAGGCACCGCTGCATATGGTGGCCATGGATTATCTGACTTTGGGACGGCCAGCGGATCAGATCCAGAATATCCTTGTGGTAACCGATCTGTTTACCAAGTATGCTTGGGCCATCCCAACTGTGGACCAAACCGCCATCACGACTGCCAACGCCCTCTGGAGGTATGTGATCCAACCATTTGGATGCCCAGAAATTTTCCACTCGGACCAAGGGACCAACTTTGAGTCCAGGGTGATCCATGAGCTGTGCCAACTGTACGGATGCAAGAAGACCCATACGACTCCCTACCACCCCCAAGGGAACGGGGGGTGTGAAAGATTTAATCAGACCTTGCTGAGTTTATTAGGAACCTTAGAGGAGGAACAGCAAGGCCATTGGGTCGACAGACTCCCGGCGATGATACAGGCCTACAATAATAGTGTGCACAGTATCACTGGTTACGCCCCCACTTACCTGATGTTCGGCAGACATGTGAGACTTCCGATGGATATGCTTCTGGGGACCACTGCAGGGGAAGAGGGGAGTAGCTTGACGGATTGGGTGACGGGACACCATCAACGCCTCCAGTCGGCGTACGAACGAGTCTCTGGCCAGATTAACCGAGCAGCGTTAAAGAACAAAAGGTTGTATGACCGGACGGCTCGAGAGGCACCGCTACTGCCAGGGGAGAGGGTGCTGGTACGGGACAATCGCCGACAAGGGAAGGGAAAATTGAGCAACCGATGGGAGGCCCAGCCATATGTCGTTCAGCGACAACCCCATCCGGACCAACCTGTATATGCCCTACGGCCCGAAGGGAAGTTGGGCCCCGAACGGGTGTTACACCGTAACCTGATCCGCCCTTGCCCGAATTACCCAAAGCCAGTGGTAGAGGACCCACCGGCCGAGACGCCTTGGATGCCCCCGCTGGTAGGATGGGCAGTGATCCCGAGGGGCCTAGGCCTAGGACCACGACCTGAAGCACCTATCTCCCCACCACGACGTTCTCAGCGAGAGAATCGGGGTCAGCCTCCAGCCAGGTATGGAGACTGGGTGTCTGGAGACCGTTCTCGGGACTAGAACGGTTTGGCAGGGGGGTATGTCACGGGGTGACAAATAATCCCCGGAACTGATTCCACCAGAGAAGTGTTCCCGCCGGGACACTTTTAGTGTAACACTGTCCCCGGGCTTGTGTGTGTGTCTGTCGTCATGACAACAAAACGGCAGATTGGCAACAGGTGCGGGGACTTCACTTTGAGTGCCTGATTGAGGCCACGCCAGCATTCTGAGAGGATAAAACACAAGGGGAAGAGAAGGCTGGTTGTTGTTTCTTCTCCGTTGATCTGGAGTGTTCTCTCTCCGTGTGGGCTTGTTGTTTTCTTTGTCTTCCCCCGGCGATCTGGTGTGGTTCTCTCCCGTTGGGAAATGTTTGTGGAGTGTTGCAGCTGAAGGACCATCGTGAAAGAAGAGGAGTGTTGCTTGTGGGATCCGAGGGCAGTTGTGAAGAGTGGAATTCGTCGTCTGGACTGGGAAAGAGTGAGATGAGTGATTGACAAATTGAATCTCATAAACGCATGTTTTCTACACTAAATTGGATACTGGTTTGAAGTGCTTGGATCACGTTGTATACATCGCACTGAGTGAAATATACTGATTCCTTGTCGATCTCTAGCCTCCCCCTCGGCCATTGAAACCAGCGAAGTGAAGCCGCTTGTAGTGGTGAGGAAATTATTCACCGCATCTGTCCCAACTCTGACTATCATCGGCTCTTCAGATCGAGACCTCTGGGTGAGTGTTGGCCTTACTTTGCACTTGAAGAGTGGATTTGTAGTGCTGAAATTGACGTTTCCCATCACGTTGCATGTTTGGAATTGGACTGTCGTGTGTGTGTGGAAGATTTACCTTTTATCGCCGTGCACTCCCCATGTGTTATGCTGGTCTACCGTCCATCATAAGAGTCTAGCAAGATCGATTGCAGTCACCTGTTGGATGTCAGAAGGAAAAGCCCCGCTCCGCTTGAAGTTTATGCTGTCTGTCCCAGTGAGAGCCCGGCTCAGCTTATGACTCTGTCTCCTGCCACCCTTGTGAGAGCTGTTCACCTCCATTCGAAGTGTTGATTCCGTCTGTTCCAGTGAACGTCGCTCAGCTTGTGACTGTGTCCCCTGCAACACACGTGAGAACTGTTTACCTCTGCTTGAAGTTTGTGTGCTGTCTGCCCCAGTGAAAGCCCTGCTCAGCTTATGACTCTGTCTCCTGCCACCCTTGTGAGAGCTATTCACCTCCATTCGAAGTGTTGATTCCGTCTGTTCCAGCGAACGTCGCTCAGCTTGTGACTTTGTCCCCTGCAACACACGTGAGAACTGTTTACCTCTGCTTGAAGTCTGTGTGCTGTCTGCCCCAGTGAAAGCCCTGCTCAGCTTATGACTCTGTCCCCTGCCACCAACGTGAGAGCTGTTCACCTCTATTTGAAGTGTTGACTCCGTCTGTTCCAGTGAAAGCCCTGTTCAGCTATTGACTCTGTCTCCTGCCACCCATGTGAGAGCTATTCACCTCTATTTGAAGTGTTGATTCTGTCTGGGCCAGCCAAAGCCCCGCTCCGCTTGCGACTTGAGTCTGCTGTAGCCCTGAAACCCACCTGTATGGTGCGAAGTGGCCGCCCTTTACAACTCCTGTGAGCCCTGATCCACCTACTCACCTGTGATACCCACCTGTTCAGTATCTACCACTGTGAGTTGGCACCAGCGCCAGAAGGAAGTAAGCTTGACTCAATTACTCACCTGCGATACCCACCTGTTCAGTACCTACCACTGCGAGTTGGCACCAGCGCCAGAAGGAAGTGAGCCTGACCCCCCCACTTGCCTTGGATTCCTGGGAAGAGGAAGGAAGAGGAATTTTAGATTAGGATTTTCAAATTGTTTTTATATTTAATAAAGCCTGTCATTCTTTTTATTCCTGTCTCCTGCCTCCTCCTTTGACACGCTCCTCAGGGTGATCCTGGTCTAGGGGTGGGTGCAGTCTGGCTTGGCCCACCTCGACCTGTGACACTCATTTAAAGCAATGTAATCGTTTGGTTTTAGCCAGGTTTCTGTTAAACACAGCACATCTAGGTTATAATCTGTAATCATATCATTAACTATTAGCGCTTTTGAAGTAAGAGATCAAATATTCAGCAACCCAAGCTTTATCATTTGCTCATTTGTATTATATCTGTTTTTTATTTGTTGAAGATCAATTAAATTTTTAACCTTAGATGGGTTTGAACGTATTTTGGATTTCCAAGTTAAGTGCTGGGTTAGCCGGGAATACGAGTAGCTCTGTCTTCGCAAGGTTTAGTTGAAGGTGGTGGTCCTTCATCCAGCCAGAAAAGTCAGTCAGGCAGGCTGAGATGCGAGCGGCTACCGTCGGATCATCAGGCTGGAATGAGAGGTAGAGTTGTGTGTCATCAGCGTAGCAGTGGTAGGAAAAGCCATATTTCTGAATCACAGATCCTAGTGATGGCATGTAGATTGAGAAGAGAAGTGGTCCAAGCACTGAGCCCTGAGGCACACCAGTAGCTAGATGTTGGGTCTTAGACACCTCACCCCTCCACGACACCCTAAAGGACCTACCCGAGAGATAAGACTTGAACCACTGGAGTGCAGTTCCCGAGATCCCCTTCATCTTTAGGATTGACAGGAGGATCTGGTGGTTAACTGTGTCAAAGGCAGCAGACAGATCCAGCAGGATGAGAACTGAGGACTTGGAAGCTGCTCTTGCCAATCTCAAAGCTTCAATTACTGAGAGCAGAGCAGTCTCATTTGAGTGTCTGCTTTTGAAGCCAGACTGATTGTTGTCCAAGAGGTTGTTCTGCTTAAGAAAGGAGGAGATCTGGTTGAAAACAACTCGTTCAAGTGTTTTTGCGACGAAAGGAAGAAGAGATACCGGTCTGTAATTCTCTAGATGTGCTGGATTTAGAGTGGGTTTCTTAAGCAGTGGGGTTACCCGAGCCTGCTTGAATGCTGTGGGAAATGTACCAGTGTGAAGAGATGTGTTTATGATGTGTGTGAGTGTGGGTATAACAGAGGAAGAAATAGCTTGAAGTAGGTTAGTGGGAATGGGATCAAGCGGACAGGTAGTAGGGCGATTGGAAAGAAGGAGTTTGGAGACTTCTGTCTCTGAAAGCAAGGAGAAGGAGGGTAGAATGTGTGTGTTAGCTGGTAAAATGTGTGTGTTAGTTTGTGGATTGGTAAATTGGCCGCTGATGGTGGTAGTTTTGTTTATGAAGAATGTGGCAAAATCATCAGCTGTTAGGGTTGATGAAGGAGGAGGAGGAGGGGGGTTAAGAAGGGAGGAGAAGGTTTTGAAAAGCATGCGAGAGTCAGAAGAATTGTTAATTTTGTTGTGATAGTAAGTCATTTTAGCAGTAGATATGTTAGCAGAGAAGGAAGAGAGGAGGGATTGATAAAGATCAAGGTCAAAATGATCTTTTGATTTGCGCACTTCCTCTCTGCACCCCTGAGTTTAGCACGATGTTCACGGAGTACATCAGATAACCAGGGGGCAGAGGGAGTGGCGTGGGCTGGCCTGGAGGAAAAGGGGCAGAAGTTGTCCAAGCAGGATGTTAAAGTGGAGAAAAGAGTATCAGTGGCATTGTTAGTATCTAGTGCTGAGAGCTGGTCTGGTGGAGGAAATGTGGATGAGATCAAAGAGGATAGACGAGAGGGTGAGAGTAAGCGTAGGTTCCGCCGAAAGGTGACCTGTGGAGGAGTGCGTGTTGTGTTCTGGGGCAGGTTGAGGTTGAGAGTGAGGAGGAAGTGATCTGAGGTGTGCAGTGGAGTGACAAGAGCATGGTCAGTGGAGCAGTAGCGTGTGTAAATAAGGTCCAATTTGTTACCTGATTTGTGAGTAGCCGTAGTCGATACTCGTTTGAGGTCGAATGAGGCAAGCAGAGTGTGGAAATCAGCAGCTTGAGGTTTTTCAAGGTGGATGTTGAAGTCTCCAAGAACCATGAGAGGAGTGCCATCCTCGGGGAAGGAAGAGAGTAGCACATTTAGCTCCTCTAAGAAACTGCCAAGCTGACCTGGGGGACGATATATAACTACACAATGGATTTTAATAGGACTGGTGATGGTAATAGAATGTGATTCAAATGAGCTGTTGTTACACAGAGGTGGTAAATGATTAAATTTCCAATCATTTGAGATGAGCAGACCAGTACCTCCACCCCTTCCAGTCAGACGAGGGGTGTGTGAGAAAGTAAAATTAGAGGAGAGCGCAGCTGGTGTGGCTGTGTCCTCTGGTTTGATCCAGGTCTCAGTCAGGGCCAAAAGGCTGAGACCTGAATGACTAGATATAGATGTAATGTAATCAGCTTTGTTTACCGCAGACTGGCAATTCCAGAGACCAACAGGAAAGGAAAAAATAGTACTAGAAGACCTGGTTGTTAGGATTGTACCGCCTCCGACGTGTGACATTGGATTTACGCATGTTAGTAATAGTAGGGATTATAAAAAACATGGTGTAAGAGCTCACAAACAGTTGAATACTGCAGGTCACGCCCTCGCCTTTGCCAAGCGAAACTCAAGTCACGACACACGATATCTAAAGATAATAGAGCCTTGTCTGAAGATGTTAATCTGGAAGATGACAGAGGATTAAGAATATAATATAAAATGGAGCTTGATCATTAACCCTCTAAGCGCCAAAGTCGCAAAATTGCGACAAGACGTCATACTTAATAAAACAGGCTGTAGATCCTAATATGGTGTAATATCTCGTTTGTATTCCCTACCACTAGATGGCAGACATGTAATACTTTGATTCAAGACCAAAATTACGTCATGGTCCTATTCAAAGTATTGGAGAAAACAGCAGAGCAAGTGAGCGCTCGTGTCATTGATGCGGAAGCAGTTCAGTTCAGAGCGTCTGAGTAAATTGTGAGATTTGTGAGAGAAAATCATCAAATGGCTAATAAAACCTTGTATCGTGAGGATGTGTTGCAAATGTTATTCGCCGATTCTGACTCTGAAGGGGAATATTTGCCTTTTGAAAATGACGATCGCGCTTCTCCCGGTAACGTTACATCTTTGCCGCGAAATGGTGCAGCTCGCGCTTCTCCCGGTACATCTTTGCCGCGAAATGGTGCAGCTTGCGCTTCTCCCGGTACATCTTTGCCGCGAAATGGTGCAGCTCGCGCTTCTCCCGGTACATCTTTGCCGCGCAGTGCTGACAATGACAGTAGTCCGAGCTGTGCGCACTCGGCGCGCGCGCGCGCGAGGCAGATCTGGCCGCGCCCGCGCTGCTCGTAGCAGGAGCAGAGGCGGTGTGACACGGGGCAACTAAACAGGTCTTGTCTACTTGTGTTTGTGTGTCATATGAATAATATATATATGTTATATATATATATATATATATATATATATATATATATATATATATATATAATCAGAGTGCCTACTGTATGTAGTAAATGGAAAATCTCTACAGCAAAAGGCCAACCACTAACGTTACCTGCATTCGGTTTGTTTCTACCATTTATTAGTAATGATTTACACTGTTTGTTTACTACTTACTATTTACCTGAGCATTCAGTATTGTGCAATATAGCATACAGAAGGTGAGGGACATTTTGGAGGAAAGAAGTGCTGCATTTTATCATTTAAACTTGTGACTTTTCATGAAAATTCTATAATCCAAGATAGCCGCCACCATATGACGTCATAATATGCAAATTAGATGGGAAAATTTAATCCCTACATAAACTTTGGGTCATCCTTAATATTTCTCTAATTTACAGAAAGTCTCTATCTTTTATCACTTTTAAGATATAGCCTTTTCAAATTAAGATGTCAAAATCGAACGTTTTAGGAAAAAAACTCTGGCGCCTAAAGGGTTAAGAGCTTTAAAAACAAACAACAAGATGTTAAACTGATTTCTAAAATGGATCGGTAGCCAATGAAGTGCCCTGAGGTACTCCACTAATAATAGGAGCAGAAGATGAAAATAATATTCCTATCTCCACTGAAAAAGACCTGTCTTTAAGATATGATTTAAACCAGGGGTCACCAAACTCTGTCCTGCAGAGTTTAGCTCCAACCAGGTCCAACACTGAAAGTTTATAGTATGCCTAGTGAGACCTTGATTAGCGGGTTCAGGTATGTTTAATTGGGGTTGGAGATAAACTCTGCAGGACAGCGGCCCTCCAGGACCAAGTTTGGTGACCCCTGATCTAGACCAATAATTTCCTATGCTTATTCGGTTTCCAGCCCCCCTGTTCCCGTAGTCCGGGAAAACATTTGTAAGTGTTACCTCCCCGCGTGGTGGGTCGTGCCTGTGTGTCTCTCTCTCTCCCTCTCTCTCTTTCTCTGACACATTCTCAGGTTCGCTCCACCTCGAGTCTGCTGGAGGGCTATCATTCGCTACCATTGTGTGACGTCACCTCCTCCGCAGCCAATCAAGCTTCCCGCCAGCGGTTAAAGGGACGCTGAAAGAACGCGACGAGACAACTTGTTTTCTGCCGCTCTGCTTTGGTGTTGTTTTGCTCGCCTGTTATTCTTTTTCTGTTGCCATCTCTTTTTTGAATATTAGTATGACACTTTCCCTTTACGTTCAGTTTTTCCCTTTTGAGAAGTGTTTTGAGAAGCTTTTGAGAAGTGGAAAGAGGACAGTTACATGTCACGTGACTTACATACTACAAACACGTAGGTAACTCGATGTATATACACCCCAGGTAAGAATGTGAATGCCACCTCCTGTATGTTTTGTTTGTTAGTTAGAGTACTTTAGTTAGGGCGCCTGGCGCTGAAGATTTGTTGTCTTTTATTTTATTTTGTTTACTAGTTATATTAGAGGTTTAACCATAAGTTAGATTGAGTTTTGTTTTGTTCTTTTTATTTATTTGGCTTCACAAACTAAGTCCCCTTTTTCCTCTCGGGTTGTTTATTTATCTAATATCTTTTGATCTGTAGAGTTTTTGTTTACTTTTCATTACCTATTTTCACTATTATTATTATTATCATTATTGCTATTATTCATCGTTTTGGATAATTGTTTCATTTCTGTATAATAAATTATCTTTATTTCACATTTATTCGTAACGTTTTGTCTCTTGCCACCCCTATTCACAATGCCCTTTTGATCACAACCTCAATGTTACCCTTTGTTGACTTTATGTCACGAGGGTTCGTAACAGTAAGGAACGTAATATGTTTATAATACATAGAAAGGTTTCAGAAAGATCAATTTAGCTCAAAAGGAATTATTAATTAATTTATAGGGAATCTTTAAGAATCACTTATACGGCCGAGCAAATGACTCGTCCAGTATTCATTTAAACGGTCCGTAACTATCAGCTCTGCAGCGGATATAAATATCCAAACTACAGTGAAAACACTATTTATTAGCAAGGTAACTTAGATCAGCAGTTTAAGACATTAAATTTGTAAGCACATAACACAAGAACAATTATCTTTCAAATACAAGCAAGACTTTATTGATTATTCTAACACATACAACTAATATCTAACACAATCACACGCACACACACATTCATATGAGTTGCAGAAGGAAAGAGAGTGAGGAAAGAATGAGTTTTAAGAATGATGTCACAGGTCGGGGCGGGCCAATCAGGCTGCACCCACCCCTGAGACCCGTACCACCCTTGGGGAGTCGGACAGAGGCCAGGCAAGGAGGACAGACAACAAGGCTTCAAACAAACAGTATTCTATTGAATTTAAAAATAGATAAAATCATTTAAAATGGTGAGTCTTCTGAGCAGGGTCGTTCCGTCCTGCGGACCCGCCGAAGGCCAACTTACGGCTGGGGAGCTTCACTGCAAAGCAGTCAGGTGAGTATACAGGCACGTAATCCTCTTCTCGGCTGGGGAGCTTCACTGCAAAGCAGTCGGGTGGGTCTACAGGCACATAATCCTCTTCTTCAGCAAGTGACAGACAGAGAACATACGGCTGGGGAGCTTCACTGCAAAGCAGTCAGGTGAGTATACAGGCACGTAATCCTCTTCTCGGCTGGGGAGCTTCACTGCAAAGCAGTCGGGTGGGTATGGGAGCTTCACTGCAAAGCAGTCGAGTGGGTATGTGAGCTTCACTGCAAAGCAGTCGGGTGGGTATGGGAGCTTCACTGCAAAGCAGTCGAGTGGGTATACAGTCACATAATCCTCTTCTTAAGCATGTGACAGACAGAGAACTTATGGCTAGGGAGCTTCACTGCAAAGCAGTCAGGTGAATATACAGGCATGTAATCTTCTTCAGCAAGGACAGACAGAGAACTTACGACTGGGGAGCTTCACTGCAAAGCAGTCGGTTAGGCATTCGCCTACGTGTCCCTCTTCACAATGGGCTGTCAGATAATACACTCAAACATCTGTGGAGTACAACAGTGTAAGCCTCTTCTTACGTCTTTAGAACGTGATAGAAACTCAGGTAAGTAATGGACATCCAGCGGGTTTAAGTTCACACTTCACACATCAAATCAGTGCATCACATCACTTCAATTCAGCACTCAGTGGTAAATACATATAGATGGCCATCGCCCATTTTCTGACCTGGCATTCACATCAGGGAGTCCCATAGACAAGAGAGAGAGGATGGAGATCGATTGGACTACTCACAGTCTCTCACAACGATCTTACTGTCCAGCAATTTCCTCCTTCCGGTTGAGTCGGCATGTTCCTTCTCCCAAACTCACAGTGCCGCGCCCGTCTGCCAGCCCCACTTCCTCCTCAGCCCCACTTCCTCTTCTCCCCCGCTCACGCTTCTTCCGAGATACACAGTCCCCAAAAACTCTCCCCTTTGGTCTGTACTCTCTCCTTTTATCCTCCCCTAATCGCAACGTGTCCCAATCGTGGAGCTTCAATCCCCTCGTGCACAGCTGCCGGCGATTTTGGCTGATCACCCCATTCGCGGGGATTTTTGCACAAACCCGGAACTAGCCCGGTGTTCCGTTGTTATGGGTCTGGCGGAAGGCAATCTCGGCGAACATTAGTTCCGCCTTGCAAGGAAAAAAAAGTTTGAACTTCGTCACCTCGTGACATACCCCCCCACCAAACCGTTCTAGTCCCTAGAACGTGGTGACTCTACCCAGGCTCCGTACCGTGCCGGAGGCTGGCGTCGGTTGTCCCGCTGATATCATCTTGGGGGCGAGGGGAAATTTACTTGCTCAGGTTCAATGGCCGGCGTGGACGTTGCTCTGGGAATCGACTACCTTCGGAGTATGCTCGCTCTCGTGCCGGTGGCAATGGGCGGTAATGTTCTCGGCGTAATTCTTCTAGGAAAGTTTTAGACAGCTCTGTCATCTGATCACGGACATCTCTTCTCAGCTCTTCTCGTAGGGCCTGTTTCCAGTCGGGCGGAGCAGGAGGCAGGGGACTACTGGCAGCATTGGTGGCCATACAGTGGGAGGGATCTGAGGTATCTGCATGCTCCTGTTCGAGGGCCAGAGCTCCCATAAAGATGGGCATGACATGTGGGCAACCCACCGGTGCTTCTTCGTCTGCCATTGCTCCGCCTCTGTCTACTCAACCCAAGGTGGAATCCTGCCGACTACTCCAAATTATATCACAGGTCGGGGCGGGCCAATCAGGCTGCACCCACCCCTGAGACCCGTACCACCCTTGGGGAGTCGGACAGAGGCCAGGCAAGGAGGACAGACAACAAGGCTTCAAACAAACAGTATTTTATTGAATATAAAAATAGATAAAATCATTTAAAATGGTGAGTCTTCTGAGCAGGGTCGTTCTGTCCTGCGGACCCCCCGAAGGCCAACTTGCGGCTGGGGAGCTTCACTGCAAAGCAGTCAGGTGAGTATACAGGCACGTAATCCTCTTCTCGGCTGGGGAGCTTCACTGCAAAGCAGTCGGTGGGTCTACAGGCACATAATCCTCTTCTTCAGCAAGTGACAGACAGAGAACTTACGGTTGGGGAGCTTCACTGCAAAGCAGTCAGGTGAGTATACAGGCACGTAATCCTCTTCTCGGCTGGGGAGCTTCACTGCAAAGCAGTCGGGTGGGTATGAGAGCTTCACTGCAAAGCAGTCGAGTGGGTATACAGGCACATAATCCTCTTCTTCAGCACGTGACAGACAGAGAACTTACGGCTGGGGAGCTTCACTGCAAAGCAGTCGGGTGGGTATACAGGCACGTAATCCTCTTGGGGGGGCCGGCAGACACAGAGCTTACGGCGGGAGAAGTTCGCTGCAAGGCAGACAGGTGAGTATACAGGCACGTAATCCTCTTCTTCAGCAAGTGACAGACAGAGAACTTACGGCTGGGGAGCTTCACTGCAAAGCAGTCAGGTGAATATACAGGCACGTAATCCTCTTCTTCAGCAAGGACAGACAGAGAATTTACGACTGGGGAGATTCACTGCAAAGCAGTCGGTTAGGCATTCGCCTACGTGTCCCTCTTCACAATGGGCTGTCAGATAATACACTCACACATCTGTGGAGTACAACAGTGTTAGCCTCTTCTTACGTCTTTAGAACGTGATAGAAACTTAGGTAAGTAATGGACATCCAGCGCGTTTAAGTTCACACTTCACACATCAAATCAGTGCATCACATCACTTCATCACTTCAATTCAGCACTCAGTGGTAAATACATATAGATGGCCGTCGCCCATTTTCTGACCTGGCATTCACATCAGGGAGTCCCATAGACAAGACCGAGAGGATGGAGATCGATTGGACTACTCACAGTCTCTCACAACGATCTTACTGTCCAGCAATTTCCTCCTTCCGGTTGAGTCGGCATGTTCCTTCTCCCAAACTCACAGTGTTTGGGAGAACACGTCTGCACGCCCGTCTGCCAGCCCCACTTACTCCTCAGCCCCACTTCCTCTTCTCCCCCGCTCACGCTTCCTCCGAGATACATAGTCCCCAAAAACTCTCCCCTTTGGTCTGTACTCTCTCCTTTTATCCTCCCCTAATCGCAACGTGTCCCAATCGTGGAGCTTCAATCCCCTCGTGCACAGCTGCCGGCGATTTTGGCTGATCACCCCATTCGCAGGGATTTTTGCGCAAACCCGGAACTAGCCCTGTGTTCCGTTGTTATGGGTCCGGCGGGAGGCAATCTCGGCGAACATTAGTTCCGCCTTGTAAGGAAAAAAAAGTTTGAATTTCGTCACCTCGTGACAATGAGATAATGAAATCCCAAGTTTCTATATGCACTTATAAGACATGACCTGAACGAACCATCAATTCTTAATTTAACTCTTCTATCGTTTCTTAGGTGGGTTATTACATTTATATCAATGCACCAGTTCAGCTAAGAGTCTGGAGGCTACTTGTTTGTCTTTGCGTTGCTTTGGGGATTCAGTTTGTCGGCGTAAAAGGGAGTTTCCCTGGTTCGTTGATTGGCTGGTGGTCTCCTCGTGCCTGGATAGATGTCTTGGGTGGCCAATCACGTGGTGTGTTGGCGGATGGATGGAAAGCCTTTGAAGTTGGAAGCGGGCTTTGCAGTCGAATCGTTTAAACGAAACTTTGAAGCAAAACTTAACTTAGAACCGAGACTTTCAACGGAAAAGAAAAGAAAAGTAAGAAGAAGAAAAAAAAGTGAGACGAGTAGTTAGATGTCTTGACTGAAGCTGTTTAACCCATGTTCTTCTGATCTTGATTTGGGTTCTTTCGTCCGCTCGTCTACATGGTTACTTGTCTGTCTGGTGTCTTTTTCTCTCTTCTGTTAAGAATAAAACGAAATAAAACCAGCTCTGCAAACTTTGTTCGGGTCCTAAGGTTTTAAGCTCAAATGTTTGTCCAGCCTCCTGGATGAGTTCTGACCAATTAGGCACTGTCTTTATTTGAGAGGTGGCATTTTCTTCACCTCACTTCGTAAATCATCCGTTATCTATGATCTCCTTATACTCTCCAGCTCTAGAAGAGAGTACAGAGGCCACAGTTTAGACATCATTACTATTATAAGAATACGAAACATTTTACACAGATTTCAATCAAGCCATCTTCTGATTTACGAACATATGATCGTACTGATAGGAAGCACGACACACTTTCATTAAAACATCGAATAGTTATAACCATTACATGACTTATATGTGATCTAAGCATAATAGACACACATATAGAGGTTGTAAACACAATATATAATTATGTAGTTGGATTATGTTTGATTATAAACTAGAATTGTTTTGGGATGATTTTATGTAATTTTATATGTAAAGATCTCAACCCGGAGGTCGTTCAAAGGTCCTCAAGAAGAAGGAGGTATGTGTTAAATCCTTTGTCTTGGGATCAAACAACCTCTGCCATTATCTTGTTGGATCTTTAGCAGTGCCATCTCTGAACCAATCAGTCTTTCCCAAACTATCTAACTTGACAATGTTCTTCGTT
Organism: Phoxinus phoxinus; assembly: GCF_949152265.1. Classification (NCBI taxonomy): domain Eukaryota; kingdom Metazoa; phylum Chordata; class Actinopteri; order Cypriniformes; family Leuciscidae; genus Phoxinus; species Phoxinus phoxinus. The sequence continues at coordinate 8,789,811 of NC_136882.1, read as the reverse complement.
GTTGGGCTCATCTCTTTGAAGCTTGCATGGCCATAAATTTCTTACTGGGTTTTTTTCGTTGGCTACCGTAGACTGGCTGGAGCCTGGGTTTTATGTTTCTGGATTGGTAATTTGAGGTCTGGAGTGTTGAGTTCTGTGTGGAATTATGTTTGAACGAATCACCTGGAAGATTCATTTGTGTTTGGTTCGCCCTCAAATCCTACACATTGAAGGTACCATCAATTACCCATGGGTTCCGGAAGAGTGAGAAGGTCTGGGACACAGCTCACCATTATCTTCAGTGGGCCGTGCACCGTCAGAAGGTCCATGTCAATGCCCGGTGGACCAATACTCCCACCTACCAGCCCGGGCAGAAGGTGTGGCTCTCCACACGGGACATCAAGCTGTGCCTGCCCAGCTAAAAAGCTTAGTCCCACATACCTTGGTCCCTTCCCTGTTGTCAATCCAGTCACCTATGAGTTACAGTTACCCTCACACTATAAAATTCACCCCACCTTCCATTTCTGACTCCTTAAGCCTTACCTCCTGTGTCTGATTCTCCCAGAGAGGAACATGGAGGAACCCCTTTACACTCAGTCATTTTCTGGTTTCATCTATAGACAACGGACTACTTACCTTCTCTACTCACCCTAAGATACTACTTCTACCCTGATAACATACTCCTTGTGATTCTTCCAGCAATCTTCTAGTGAATCCTCTCCTTGTGAATTCAACTTGTAAAAAGCACTCACATCCTCGTAGATCTCTTAATTGCATCTTGTAAGATTGTGACTGCTGACGTGACTGCTGTAGCAACTGACTGCTGCAGATTCATTTAGGAGTTATACAGTGACTGAAACATTTGTCACTTTTGCATTAAAGCAGCCTTTTTATCTTACAATTGGAGCCCTTCATTGTTAGAGTGTGCAAGGCTTTTTGAAGTTTTTCCCTTATTGGAGTTTTTGGTCTAGCACCTCGTTTGGACATTTTTTAAGGGGCGGTGAGTTCCTGGGTTTTCTTCAGGTATTGATTGTGTTGCCATTTGAAAAGCATATTTCACAGTCAGAGGACATGAATAGCGGCGGTGTTGCAACAATCTATAGAGATATTCTTAATGTTACTCAGAAAACAGGTCACAGGTTTAATTCGTTTGAAGTACTTGTGCTAAATGTTACGCTCCTAGATGTAAGAAAGAAATCCCTATTATCTCTAGCCTTGGCTACTGTATATAGACCTCCAGGGCCTTACGCTGATTTCCTAAAAGAGTTTGCAGATTTTCTCTCAAATCTATTGGTCAATGTCGATAAGGCAATAATTGTTGGAGATTTCAACATACACGTTGATAACACAAATGATGCGTTAGGGGCTGCGTTTACAGATTTATTAAACTCCTTTGGGGTCAAGCAAAACGTCACTGGTCCCACTCATCGTCTTAATCATACTCTAGATTTAATTATATCATATGGAACTGATCCAACCGATATAGATATTATACCGCAAAGTGATGATGTCACTGATCATTACATGATAACTTGCATACTACGCACTGCTGAAATGTGTCATGTTGCGCCGCGTTATCGACCAGGCAGAACGATCCTTCCAACCACTGTAGATAGATAGATTCTTGAATAGCTTACCTGATCTATCTCAGCTCCTCAGTGAACCCAAACAAACAGATGAACTAGAGGAAATGACTAGCAGTATGAGCACCATTTTCTCTAGTACATTAGAAATTGTTGCACCAATTAGATTAAAAAAGGTCAGAGAGAAAACTAAAGCACCATGGTACAACAGTGCTACGCATGTTATCAAGAGAGAAACGCGTAACTTAGAGCGCAAATGGAAACAAACTAATTTAGAGGTCTTTAGAATCGTGTGGAAAGACAGTATGTCACGTTATAAAAAGGCTCTAAAAACAGCCAGGGCTGAGCATCTCCGCAAACTTATAGAAAACAACCAAAATAATCCAAGGTTTTTATTTAACACCGTGGCTAGATTAACAAATAAACAGACATCACCTGAACAAAATATTCCATTACATTTTAATAGTAATGATTTCATGAATTTCTTCACTGAGAAAATGGAAAGCATCAGAATCACAATTGTAAATGTACAATCTTTGACAGCGTCTTATTTTTCAGCCTCAATTATCGTCCCTCAAGAACAACTACAGCGCTTTACAACTATAGGACAGGAAGAGCTAAATAAACTTATCACTGCATCTAAACCAACAACATGTTTATTAGATCCAATACCCACTAAACTACTGAAAGAAGTGTTACCTGTAGTGGAAGAGCCTCTTCTCAATATTATTAACTCGTCTCTATCTTTAGGTCACGTTCCAAAAACGTTCAAGCTGGCAGTTATAAAACCTCTTATTAAGAAACCACAATTAGATCCAAATAACCTAGCAAATTACAGACCCATTTCAAATCTTCCATTTATGTCTAAAATACTAGAAAAAGTTGTGTTCGCTCAATTGTGCTCTTTCTTGCAAGAAAACGATATCTATGAAAAATTTCAGTCAGGATTCAGTCCACATCATAGCACTGAAACTGCACTCGTTAAAATTACAAATGATTTACTTTTAGCTTCTGACCAAGGGTGTATCTCAATACTAGTTTTACTCGATCTTAGTGCTGCGTTCGACACTATAGATCATAAAATAATCTTAGATCGACTTCAAAATTACACTGGTGTACAGGGACAGGCATTAAGCTGGTTTAGATCGTACCTATCAGACCATTACCATTTTGTCCATTTAAATGGGGAAAAATCAAAGATAACGTCAGTAAACTATGGATTGCCGCAAGGATCTGTGTTAGGCCCTCTGCTATTCTCAATTTATATGCTGCCACTTGGTAATATTATAAGAAAACATGGAATAAGTTTCCACTGTTATGCTGATGACACTCAATTATATATTTCATCACGACCAGATGATAACACTAAATTATCTAAAATGACAGAGTGTGTTAAAGATATAAAATATTGGATGACGTGTAATTTTCTTCTATTAAATTCAGATAAAATGGAGGTATTACTGGTTGGTCCAAAAAACTGCCCACAAAACCTCTTACAATACAACCTTAGTTGCAACTAAGCAACCGACAGGCTTATCAGCAGCTATCGCGTTTCTCAGGAGCGAATTACCCCCCTCCATCCCCAGCTCCTCCTCTCATCCAGTCAGGATTTGGCATTCTGATTCCCCTTGAATCAGAATAAATTCTCAAATTATGTTGTAGCCTACTTTAAAATCTTGAAATAATGATATCTGCAAAACATTCATGTTGGTTCTGTTCTGTTTAGGGAGGTTATTGCTGCTCTCCCTGCTCTAATCCATGCTAGGCTGCGAAACCATACCGCCAATCCAAACTGTATGCTAACTGTCAATCGTATTTGACGATGTGGTCCTCCTGACAGAACTGTATACCTGCTTTAGGTATATTCCAGTACACACTGCAAATAGGGATTATAAGTGAAAAGGGAGACAATTACATTTAAATCATCCGTGTAAAAACAAACCTGGAAGAGACGTGAGGATTTGGGGAGAAAAATTATAGCATAGTGTATTCCAGTAAATTATCAAATTATTATAAATTATGTAAATTAATCGGGAGAGCAGCCCAAAAAATGTGCATTATATATTGTCTTTTTTCATTCTGTTACAAGGGTGGGAAAACTAAAATAATCAGGAGGAAAAGGATGCAGTGACTGAAGAGCTCTTGCCATAGATATTCTTTTTATTCCATTTCACATTACAATACATTAAAGTGTTATTTTTCTGGCATCTGAAATTAAAAGAAAAGGAAAATTGTACAGCTCATTCAGTGAAACTGATGGATGAGGATTATTTATTTGTAGCGCAACATTATGATTTGAAATTATTTGTTTCAGACTTTTTGAGTGGAACTTCCCCAAACCTAAAGTGCCTCCCATTTAAAACACAGGTGCATTAGGAAAAAGGTGGATTCCTGTGATAGCAAAGCTGAATGTTCTTTATCTCTATTTTCAACATTCTCAGTATTACTTGATGAGAATGTTTGGAAAAATAAAGATACAGTCTGCAGCATCCAATATTACAGACATGCATTTAAAACCTCTTATATAAAATATTCACTGCTCAGACACAGGCGATGTATTTCATAAACTCTGAGTCAGCTGTGCCTTTATCAGGGTCTAACATGTTTCAGTCTCAAAATTGCATCTCCCTCCTGGACTCAAGAAAATAAATGTTACGGTAAATGGGAACAAACGGCCAATTAAAGCAGCATGACGGATGACCGTGGTGCTGAGACGACAGGCCGAGTTCCCTGACTACCTGGAGAGAGTTTAGAAATAAAGCGTGTGTCAGAGAGACTATTGTTTCCTGAGCACTGTGGCAGGCTGCATTGATTTCAGCATCTTATCCTGTAAAAGTTTTACTTGTGAAATATTCCTCTGACTCTCTCTGTTGATTTAATGCACCTCCAATTTAAGTAGCACCTATTTAGGACTGGGCTAAATGTCAAGAGCTCTCTGGTGTTTTAAGCTCTATTGTTGATTAGTGACGTTTGTGTATTGGCATTTATTAATGGTCTCTGCCTAATGCAATCCTTAATTAACAATTATTATTTAATTTATTCACTAATGCACAGTGAAATGTTCTGAAATGTTAGACTTGCTGTACAAGCTATTAGTTAGTAAAAGGTCAAATATATCTTCAGTAACCTTACATGGTTAAATGGTTTTGGCAATTACTGTCACCAAGAGAATAAATAGGCAAGGCAAGGCAAGGCAAGTTTATTTATATAGTACATTTCATACACAGTGGTAATTCAAAGTGCTTTACAAAGAAATGTCAAAAAAAATTAAAATAATTACATAGGTAATAAAGGAAATAAGAATAATTAAAACAGTTTAGAAAATAAAATACAGTGCAAACAGTCGGACGAACAGTGGCACAGTGCTCATTCAGTAAATGCAAAACTAAACAGTGGTAATTCAAAGTGCTTTACATAGAAGAAATTAAAATAGTCAAAAGAAATAAGAATAATTAAAACCCTATCTGAGATGGAAGTTATTGAGCAGGTTTGCGGTGCCACTGGACCTACGAACAGTGGCACAATGCTCATTCAGTAAATGCAAAGCTAAACAGATGTGTTTTGAGTCTGGATTTGAATGTGGCTACTGTAGGAGCACACCTGATCTCTTCTGGAAGCTGGTTCCAGCTGCGGCTGGCATAATAGCTAAAAGCGGACTCTCCTTGCTTTGAGTGAACTCTTGGTATTTCTAGTTGATGTGATCCTAATGATCTGAGTGATCTGTTGGGTTTTGTCATGGAACACACACAGGAGAGAGAGGATCCAATCGCAGTATTTATTTAAGGGGTAATCCGTACTCACAATCCAGCCAGGCAAATGGTCAAAATCCAGTAATTCAATCCGACAAGAACAAGTAACAGGAACGGAAGTGTGGTGACATTAAACAAGGACTCCGTGACAAACACTGAAACAGACAGGGTATATATACACAAGTGCAAACAAGGTGACGAGAAACAGCTGAAGGAAATTAACAATCAGTGACAGACAGGATTATGGGAAATGTAGTGAAAATGCCTAGACACCGTGAAAACTGAGACCTCTAGTGTTAAACCCAGGGAACCACCAGACACTGTGACAGGTTTATATTCAGTGAGCATATCTGCAATGTATTTAGGTCCTAGGCCATTAAATGATTTATATACCAGTAATAATACTTTAAAATCAATCCTAAATGTGACTGGAAGCCAGTGTAAAGACCTGAGGACTGGTGTGATGTGTTCAAATTTTCTGGTTCTGCTCAGGATCCTGGCGGCAGCGTTCTGTACGAGCTGCAACTGTCTTATGGTCTTTTTGGGAAGGCCAGTGAGGAGTCCATTACAATAATCCACCCTGCTGGTGATGAAAGCATGCACAAGTTTTTCTAAGTCCTGACTGGAAACAAAGCATCTAATTCTTGCAATATTTTTCAGATGATAATATGCTGATTTATTGCTTTGACATGACTACTGAAGCTAAGGTCTGACTCTAGAGACACACCAAGATTCCTGACTTGATTTTTAGTTGTTTGACCTCTGGAGTGAAGGTATGCGTTCACCTTGAGAACTTCATCTTTGTTTCCAAACGCAATGACTTCAGTTTTGTCTTTGTTTAACTGAAGAAAGTTTTGGCACATCCAACTGTTTACTTCATCAATGCATTGGAACAGGGAGTCAATGGGGCTGTAATCGTTAGGCGATAGGGCTAAGTAGATCTGTGTGTCGTCTGCATAGCTGTGGTAAGAGATTTGGTTCTTTCTCATTATTTGGCTCATTGGAAGCATGTACAGGTTGAATAGGAGTGGCGCAAGAATTGAGCCTTGAGGAACTCCGCATGTCATGGATGTCCACTCAGACTTATGGTCTCCTATACTCACATAATAACCTCTCGCTTCTAAGTATGACCTGAACCATTTTAGGACTATCCCAGAAAGCCCCACCCAGTTTTCCAGCCTGTCCAGAAGTATGTTGTGATCGACAGTGTCAAAAGCAGCACTGAGGTCGAGTAGTACCAGCACTGATAATTTGCCTGTATCAGTATTTAAGCGAATGTTGTTAATTATCTTTATGAGCGCTGTCTCTGTGCTGTGATGCGATCGGAAACCAGATTGAAAATTGTCAAAGTATCCGTTCGAGCTTAAGAATTTGTTCAGCTGATTGAAAACAACTTTTTCAATGATCTTGCCAATGAAAGGAAGATTTGAGATCGGTCTATAATTGCTTAATATAGTCTTATCCAGATTACTCTTTTTCAGGAGGGGTTTGACAACTGCAGTTTTCAGGGAGTTTGGAAAACTTCCAGAGAGAAGTGAGGCATTTACCACTTCTAGGAGATCTGCTTCTAAGCTGTTTAACACACTTTTGAAGAAAGATGTGGGAAGAGCGTCAAGGGCGCAGGTTGATGTTTTAAGGTGCTGTACGGTTTCTTCTAAAATTTTGCCATCAATTTCTTTGAAATCAGACTTAGTTACTACTTTCTCAGGTTGTGGTCTGATCTGTCTGACCCCAGTGCAACTCAAGGATGTGCTGATCACCTTTCTGATATTATTGATTTTCTCAGAGAAGAAAGAAGCAAACTCACTGCACTTGCTGTCTGAGAGCATTTCACTGGGAATCTGGCTCGGGGGGGTTGTTAATCTCTCAACAGTAGCAAAAAGAGTGCGTGTGTTGTTTTAAGCTGCAGTCCGGCACTTTTTTTGGTTTAAAAATATCAAAAAAGACATTTAAAAAAAAAACGTAACCAGCCAGTGTTCAAAACGATCTGCTTGCCTTACCTCGATTCAAAACGGTAAGCATGTAATAATGATTTTAATTCCAGTGGTACTGGTGGATTTCCGCGGGAATTTCGAGCATGTCTTTGCGTCATTACGTCACTTCTGTACACATAGAGAAGGAGTCCCCGGCTAGCGTGAGTGGATGATGGAGGTGAAGATTTAGCTTAGCACTTGGTATGGCGGATCCCGAAAGTTTAAAGCGACAATCACCAGTGACAACTGGAGATTCACCAGTTGTAAAACCCAAAGACTTCAGATTGGCTACAGAAAAAATATATTTTTCACGTTTTGACGTGATATAAGCAATCGTTAGAATTAATCAGAATGATATAGCTACTGCAATGCTTCCCCCCACCCCCCGAATTTGGTCAGAACAAAAGTGAATGTTACTTACTTGTTCAGATGACATTTTCCGATGAAAATTCTAATGTTGACACTTTCAAAAAGTATACTCCGAGATTGCTGATGACAGTAACGTTACAGTATCCACAGCGACGCGGCAGCCTCAATACATTGTGTTCATCCGCGCTGTTTCATGCCGATTTACTACCCACGCACAGTTAATAATTCCGCGAATAACTGCAATTGCAGATTTCTAACAGAGATGGCGACAAAGAGGAAAAACGACGGACTGCAGCTTTAAAGGGGTCATGACATGGTTTTTTTTATTTCATTATTATGTTCCCTTAGGTGCAAATATAGTATTACTATAGTTTTTTTTACAAAAAAACTTTTAAAATGTAGTGATTTATGACCTTTTCCCACCCTGTTTCTCATCCTCTGATTCAAACAGTCTGTTTTGGGGGTGTTTCCCCTTTAAGAGTTCAGTGTTAACGCCCACTGTTATGATTGGCTAACGTCAGTGCCTATGCATCAATTTTTAACGCCCCCAGCCAGAACCTGTGCGGATTCGGCGCAACTGTTTAGTAGCGGGTGATGCATGCGAAGCGATGGCTCTTGCAATGATAAAACCTTATTATGTTTGAGCCGGAATCAGAGGAAAATGAACCATCACCACAACAACGAAGACTGGATCAGCCCGTGTCCACATGGAAAGTGAAACTATTTTGAATTAATAAAAAAAAATTAACCCGAGACACTTGAAAACGGATTAGCTAACAGTTTAACATTATTTAACTAATTCCAATGAAATGATAGGGTGTACCACGGACAAAAATGCATGCACAGGCCATATTTGAAGATGCAGCATTGATAAAGGCAACATTTTTAATTTTCTATCACATGTAGGCCTACTAGAAAGGCGACATATTTTCAAGATTCTCTTATACAAATGTGTTTATATTAGCCATGGTAAAAAGTAAGTTTGCGTCGTCGTTGTTGAGCCCAGAATATTCGGCACGGACTTATCTTTGAGCAACAGTTTTCTGGCAAAGCCAAGCATCATATTGGGATTTTTTCCTCAAAACAGTCATCCTTAAATGTATAGAACAAACGCTTAAACTAACACTGCCGTGACTGAGACGTCCGCAAAAAATAAAGTGCATCCATTTTTTCCCTGACGACTGGATCTTTCAGCGTATTTAAAAAGTAGTTTAAAGTTTTAAATACATTACTTACAGTTTGCGTCGTCGATGTTGAGTCCAGAATAGTCGGTACGGACTTATCTTTGAGCAACAGTTTTCTGGCAAAGCTCAAAACAGTCATCCTTAAAACGTACGTGACTGAGACGTCTGCAAAAAATAAAGTGCATCCATTTTTCCGTGACGTCTGGATCTTTCGCAGCGTATTCAAAGATGTTGTTTGTCCACATCCAGGAACAGCACATCTGCGGCGTCGTAATTTCCCTGTACACAGACCCACACTCGCTGTCCGTCGACTGAACGCTTGTGAGGCGCGCAGCGCGCGGGCGCGACAATGATACGAAATGAGCGTAGTTGCCTTGCGCTTAAAGCGTAGTTGTCTTGTGCTGGAGGCGGTCTATATGCAAACGCTGGTACGTCACTTCGTACCGTGACGTCACTTCTTACCATGGATCCAGAACGAGCTGTATTTAGAGCTTGATTAAATAAATGATTCGTTTATAATGGGGAGGACGTCTTAAGCTATGAAACTTGCAGGACGTTTTAATGGTACAAAGACCTCTTATATACCAAAAGATCAAGGCAAATTTGGTTTCTCATGTCATGACCCCTTTAAGTTGCTGTTTATAATATTTGAGAAGAAAGTCTGTCTAGCTTTGCCTAGTTCCATATTGAAAGCATGGATGGTGTCTTTGTAGTGGACTACAAGTTTTGTCTTCCGCACATGCGCTCTGCTTTTCTGCATTGTCTTTTCATATTTTGCACTGCTGTTGAGTTTCTCCAAGGTGCCTTTTGTCTACCACTCTTCCTGACTTTCACAGGAGCAATATCATCAATTACACTTTTAACTTTTGAGTTAAAAGAATCAAGGAGAAAATCAACAGAGTCAGCAGATATGCTTGGTGTTAAAGATATAGCCTTCATAAATAGTACACTAGTGTTCTCATTTAAGCATCTCTTCTTGACAGACACAGATCTAGCTTCAATGGCAGGAGAGATCAATATATCAAAGAAAATACAGCAATGATCAGACAGTGCTACATCCTTAATAACAATCGCTGAAATGTTTAGACCATTACTGATAAGTAAATCTAGAGTGTGTCCACGATTGTGTGTCGGTCCATGTACATGCTGAGTCAGATCAAAAGTTTTTAAAACAGTTTTGATTTCTTTTGCCATATTGTTTTCTGCATTGTCTATGTGGATGTTGAAATCTCCAGCAATAACAAAACAGTCAAACTCTGAGGAAATGGTTGATAACAGTTCTGTAAAGTATTCAGCAAAGGCTGAAGAGTATTTTGGAGGCCTGTAAACATTGATAATTAAAATGCGTGGAGCACCTTTTAACACAATACCCAGATATTCGAAAGATGGGTAATTACCAAATGATATTTGCTTACATGGATAGACATCTTTAAAAAGAGCAGCTACTCCCCCACCTCTCCTACCCGCTCTGCAGACACTCATAAAAGTATAGTTAGGAGGGGATGTTTCATTGAGGACAGTTGCACTGCAGTTGTCATCTAGCCAAGTTTCATTTAGAAACATAAAATCCAGGTTGTATGTGGTTATTAAGTCATTGACTAGAAGTGATTTATTTTTAAGTGAGCAGATGTTTAAAAGTGCTAACTTAACAGTCTTACTTTTTGTCCCCACAGCAGTCTTAGTTTGGCGTGTAATAGGCACCAGATTAGATGGGTTTGCTGTACGGCTTTTGAAGGCCTTAGACTTTCTATCATGTAATCGAACAGCAATAGAGAAAGATACAGGCACACAGGGTTCCCGCTTGTTCTGTAAACATTTAAGAAAGTTACTGTTATCATAGCGGGGACCCGGCACATATCAATGAGAGCTGGTATCAGTTGTTTTTAGTTCAACTCGAGCAGAAGGAGGAGGGTGTGACCCCTGTCGTTGTGGTAGAGCCCGAATAACTCTTGCAGGAGGAGGGGGAGGGCGAGCGGGGCCAGCTGGCTTTGGTGGTTTTGGGGCCTGCCGTTTTTTGGTTGATATCTGGGGGCTTGCAAAAGAGTGGGATAGTTTGGTTCCAGCATACACCAGTTTTTCCATTCTCTCTGAGAAGCACAGAAGTGGAGATGCTGGAGATAGAGATTGCGTGTCTGGTGAGAGGGGCTGTTGTTCTGGTGTTATCGGAGGCTGTAATATGCTGTCCTGGTTTCCCTGGCTGTTTTCCAGGAAGTCGTCCTTGGGTGCTGAATCTTGGAGCAGTTCTAGTATGTCACAGTCTGTCTGTGGTGAGCTCTGTGGGCAGGGCTCAGCTGAGATTGTGTCCGTGAGCAGAAGTTGTTGTGGCTGAGTGGTGTTATCATTGTCCTTGTGTGACGTGTCAACTGCCTGTCCATTCAGGTGCTGGAGTGAAGTCCTGTGGTCATCCATACTGTGTCCAGGTGTGTGTGTGCCATTCAAGTTGAGTGGATTGGCACACACTGCAGAAGGATGATTGAGGGAGAAGTAGATATTGTCCTTTAGCACTCTTGAACCAAGTTTGTTTGGGTGGCCGTCCTGTTGGAACAGTTGCCTCTGACTCCAGAAAAGATTGAAGTTGTCAATGAAGTTCACTCCTTTTATATTGCAGGTTTTTTGGAGCCATGTATTAAGCCCAAGCAACCGTGAAAACCTGTTTGTTCCTCTTGCTGGGAGTGGTCCACTGATGAATGTTTGTACTTTCAGTCTTTTTAGTGTTTCAAAAAGTTCATTGAAATCCTTCTTGAGGAGTTCTGACTGCTCTTTATGAATATCATTTTTCCCCACATGAATGATGAGTCGATTTGCAGTCTTATGTTTCATCAGAATGTTCTCAAGTTCCCTGTTTACATCAGAAATTGTTGCTTGTGGAAGGCAGCACGTAGTTGTATCCCTGCTACTAGTGTTTCGGATAATGGAGTCTCCTACTATCAGAGTCGTGTGCTCGGCTGCGCTCTGAGCTGATTGCCGCTGTCTGCTCGACCTTGAGCGCAAGTTAGCATCAGTGTTAGCTACTGGCTTATTCAGTCTGTGTTCGATCACATTCATCACGTTTGGAGATTCCTCATTTACATTCATTAATACTTCAAATCTGTTCTCAAGATGTATAGGCAGTGGTAGGAGACCAGTATTTGCAATCCTTGTCAGAGCCGTATCTGGGGTAGAGGATGCTATTGCGGCAATATGTGATATTTGTGACAATCTGATGTCTTGGGTGCCTTTGGGTCTCGCTCCCTGTGTGTGCCATCGATTTGTAAGTCGATCGGCTTGTTTCTCTACACTCAGTATGGCCTGTTGAGGAGCAGTAGATTCATGGGGCTCACCTGCTGTATGCTGAGGGCGTCCATGACGGAGCTCTGTTGTGTGTTCCGTCTGGTTTGGTGGTCCCGCAAATAACTTTGTTTCAAGAACTGCAATCCTTTGTAAAAGTCTGTGGCAGTTACTGCAGCAAGTAGATTCCAGAAGAGGCATTTTCTCTTATCCTTATGCAGTTGTGTTTTCTCTTCCCCGGAATGTAAGCTTTCAGTGGGAGGCTGGTCGAGTAAAATAATTCAGCTTTTTTGTAGTAATCCAAGCGTTTGAGCACTGTGCTGATTTGCTGAGGTTAAAATTAGTTGATAAAAGAAGATAAAATATAAAAAATATAAAAGCGATAGAGCAAAGCGCGGAGCAGTAAGCAAGAGCGTCCGAACAGTAGCTGAGCACGAAGTAAAAAAGTAAAAAAGTAAAAAATAGTTTGAGATTATGACAGATAGAACAGTACATCAGCCTGTTATAAATAATTCATAATAATGATGGATGTACTACTGAAGAATAATGAAATAACCGTTAACTATCAGGCCAGAGATGCTGTAAAAAGTTTTTTTACTTCTAAGCAGGTCTGTTAGATTTGAGGTGGTCGTCTATATGTTAGTCACTAGTGAACTCCTAAATCTCTACAAAATGGACTTTTAGCAGATATATTTGCATTTCAAATGTGCAGTATTTGCTGTGCTTTTGTACCAGGATGCAATTCTGTTGTGGGAAATTGACCTATCGTAAGCCCCTTCCCTCGAACGCAAATGAGCCAATAGCAGTTGAGTATCAGTTGCATGGGGACCGGAACTCGGACATCTTTAGGTTTAAGCGCCATAGAGAAACATTGGAAACATCCAAAGCTCTCATTGGTTTGATGCTGTTTATGCAACAAAAATGATAAAACGATGTGCCTGGGGTGTCACGGTATAGAGAGAAGCAGACAGGTGAGTAGTTCAAAACAGAGTTTTATTGAACAGAGGCACGGAGTGGAACAGCAGAGATGAGTATGTAAATCTGAACTGGATATGGAATTTAGCTGGATTATAATCTTGATCTCTTGTTTGTAGATGATGGCTGTGCATACAGCGGGCAGAGGGCTGGAGACAGAAGACGGATGACGGAAGACAGGAAGCTGGTGATCGGAGATGAAGCACTGAAGGAATCTTTGAGGTAGGTAGAAGCAGGTAGGTAGTTGGATAGAGTCTGTGAGATCAAGTGAAGGGGAAGTGTCTCTTTATAGTGTGAGTGGGTGATGATGTGCAGGTGCGGTGAATTAGAATCCCGGGGAGAGTGAACGAGTGGGCGGAGCGTGCTGATCTGGTGACTCCGTGACAGTACCCCCTCCTCCACGTGCGGCTCCTGACGGCTGGATAGGACGACGACGACGACAAGGTCTACCTCGACCCCTAGGAGCTGGTCGATCTGGGTGTTCTGATACCCCTTTTCCACCAGCAAGAACCAGGTGCTGGTTCAGAGCTAGAGCTAGAGCCAGTTCGGAGTTGGTTCTACTGACAGGTCTTCTAAGAACCAGTTTGCTTTTCCACAGGCTAGAGAGCCAAAACAGAGCCAGATCTTACGTCACTGTGTATACATCTCATGTTGCCCAGCAACGCTAGCGCGGCAGCGCCAAACAAAAACACATTCGAGATGGTTCGGCTTCTCGCAGACCGATCGCCGCATGACATCAAAGCACTGCGAAAGCGATCCTAAAGCACAAGGAGTCGTATGTTCTCCAAACACTCCCGGAGCTCTGATCGGTCCGCGCCGCTCCGATGCATCTCGAACAAGTCTTACATCAACAATGGCGATTTTGTGTTACTATTCATGCTCATGGCTTTGTGAACCTACATCGGCATCCAAACACGGCGAATCAAACGCGTTCGTGCAGCTCCGGTGGAAAAGGGGTATGAGTGGTATTGTGTGAGGAGTGTAGGATCGAGGATATCATCACGTGTTACCCAGGAGCGCTCCTCGGGACCGTAATCCTCCCAGTCGATGAGGTATTCCAGCCTGGGACCCCGTCGTCGCGAGTCTAGGATAGATCGAACCCGTTAGATAGGCTCCTCTTCGGCGATGTTGGGAGGAGGAGGAGTTACTTCATCTTCACCAGATTCTGTAGGAGGGGAGAACAAAGGTTCAGAATGAGGTTTGAGTAGTAATACGTGGAAGGATGGTGACATTCTGTAGTGCTGTGGAAGTTTAGTCTGTAGGTTACTTTGTTGAGCTGCCTCTGCACTGTAAATGGACCTATGTACCGGGGACTCAGCTTACGGCAGGACAAGCGGAGATGGATGTCCCGCGTTGAGAGCCATACCTTCTGGCCCGGGTTGGTAGCGAGGGGTAGGTGCTCTACGGTTATCCGCTTGTCTCTTGTATCTCCGCACTGCCTGTTGGAGATGCACATGAGCTGAGTCCCATACCCTCTCGCTCTGCTCGAACCAGTGGTTGACAGTTGGAACTTCAGAGGGCTCACCCGACCAGGGGAATAGAGGAGGCTGGTATCCTAGGTATCCTTTCCCACCGGGGAAAGCTTCTTAGAATAGAAGGCACATGGATGGAGTCTAGGAGGTAGACTTGTAGTCAAGACCGCCTAAACCAAGACCAAGACACTACCAAGACCAGAGGGTATCGAGACCAAGACAAGACCAAGACCAAGACCAAGACAGACCAAGTCAAGACCAAGACCAAGTAGAGTCCAAGACCGAGACCAAGTCGAGACCGGAGGGGAAAAAAAACAGACTAGTGTTGAAGCTAAGCAATAACTTGTATGAATTCAAGAACAGCAGCATACTAGGGTTCAGCCGCAGTTTACATTCAATACATATTAGACGGTATTACTTCAACTACACATGCAGAACAATACAGAGACAGACCATGTCATGTGTGTGACTGTGAGCTCACTGTAAATGTTTTTGCAGACTGGGTGAGATCAACTATGTGTATCAATTGCATGACGGCTGTTACTGCACTATTAGACTCCCTTAACTTTTGTGTACTGTTGAGGACTGACATGACTGGAACTGACTGGTTTATCTAACAAAACATCAAACACCATCTTGCTCCTCCAACAACTGTCTGAAGAATGAGAAATATGTAACCAATTGAAATTATACTTAATGTGTAGATGAAATCATAACATCAAATTAAAGATACACAATTATAAACTTGGATTATGCCTAATGTTTAGTCAACACAACGGAGATATGCAGATGATATTTAAGACCATTTATTTAGTTTAACACCATCTTAAATACAATACTGTAATCAAATAACACACTTATACAACTACACACACACACACCGTTGGCGGTGCGCTCAAAATCATCTGTCAGTTGTGCAGTTACCCAAAATCTCCTGAATGAAGTTAAAACCCATCATGTCACTGATATGTGTTTTTAAATGAAGTGATCAAAGTGCTCGTTGCTGGCGCTGCGATCATCAGTGGCGCGGATACAGTGTTTTCTCGTGTGACTCGCGCGCACGCCGCACTGTCTTCACTCGGACGCGCACTTCAATCCATTGCAGATACTCTATTCGTTCTGGTGAAATCACAAAACATAATGCACACAAACGGTTTGATACAACCACAGATGAACATAATCGATTTTGATGAGAGAAGAAAAAAACTATACGAGAAAAAAAAAAAAACTATAGTAGTGCGGATTAGAACCCAGAACCTCTGACACGGTTGGCGAAAGTTTTACCACTGGACCAAAAAATACATGCATGTGATTGGTTGCATTTGAATGGCGCGAGATAATTAATAATGTTGCATTATCGAACGTTGTGTCGTCGTGGATATTGTAGTATTGCATAAATTCCCCGACCACTATGTCGGTCTGAGACAGCGAGACCTAGACAAGACCGAGAGGTCCAAAACCAAGACAAGACCAAGACCAAAGACCGTCAAGGCCGTGACAAGACCGAGACCACGTAAAAGTGGTCTCGAGACATACATCACTACTAGGAGGATCACCCTGCCGCTGGGAGAGGACCGCCCCGACCCCGGTAGATGAGGCATCCACCTCGACGATGAACAGAAGACCTGAATTAGGGTGGACCAGGATCGGAACGGTTTGGAAAGGCAGTTTGAGCTGTTGGAAGGCTGCTGGGGTTAAGGACAGAGACTTGGGCCGGACTTTGAGAGCAGAGGTCAGAGGAGAACTGAGAAGGCTATAGTTGTGGATGAATCGTTGGTAGAATTTAGCAAACCCGAGAAAGCTTTGAAATTCCTTGATGGTAGTGGGTTGAGGCCAGTTCTGGATGGTATCCACCTTCCTCTGGTCCATCTGGATGCCTTGCTGGTCGATGACGTACCCAAGGAAGTGGACAGAGGCTGTATGGAACTCCCATTTCTCAAGCTTGAGGTAGAAATGATGATGGCGGAGCTTCTCAAGGAACTGCGTCACATGGAGGCGATGTTCGGCCAGGTTCCGGGAGTAGATGAGGATGACGTCTATATAGACCACAACGAATCGGTGAAGGAATTCCCAGAACACTTAATTCATATAACCTTGGAACACCGCAGGTGAGTTGGACAGGTCATACGGCATGACCCGGTATTCGTAGTGACCTGAAGGGGTAACGAAGACAGTCTTCCACTCATCCTCTCTGTGTATACGAATGAGGTTGCATGCGCTCCGCAGGTCCAGCTTGGAGAAAATGCGAGCTCCCCTTAGCTGTTCCAGGGCGGCTGGAGGAAGGAAGGAAATCCAGAGGAAGTGGATAGCTGTCTTTGACTGTTTGGAAGTTGAGATGACGGTAGTCGATGCATGGCTCCGTCCTTTTTGGAAAAAAAGAAGAAGCTTGAAGCGGCAGGGGACGTAGATGGAGGAATGAATTGTTGTTGGAGTGCCTCCTGGATATACTCCTCCATTGCTTTCTGTTCCGGGATGGACAGTGGATATACTCTGCCCTTGGGTAGAGGTCGATTGCACAGTCCCATGGCCAAAATGGTGGAAGTTGGTTTGCCAACCACTTACTGAAGACAACCTGGAACGCCTGATAATCAGGAGGGATCTCCACCTTCTGATCTACCTCCGGACTCTCAATGGAGGTGGAGTTGATGGAGAGTGATGGTTGATCAGGAGTTGTGGATGAGAGAGAACGAGACTTTGAAGGTTTCTGGACTGAAGAGAGACAGAATTGAAAGCAGCGTCACTCCATTGCAGGATTTCACCGGTGTCCCAGTTGATGCAAGGTTGGTGTTGTGACATCCAAGGGCGTCCCAGGATGAGATCAGCGGTGGATCCTTCCAGCACCATGAACGTGATTTCTTCTGTATGCAGGCATCCGATGCGGAGCGTCAGAGTAGGAGAGATGTGCCGGATTCGACCACAACCCAGCGGTTTTCCTTAGATGGTGTGGATTCTCAAATCCTGAGAGCGTTTCTTTTGGACATTCAGTTTTTGGAGAAGTTGGTTGGAGATGAAGTTCCCCGCGGAACCCGAGTCGATGAGGGCTTGCGCTGAGACACAAACGCGGGGGGTTAGGACATGCACAGTGGTATGGGACAGATAATTGATTATTTACAGAGTATTTTTCTAATTTATTGCGGTGTACATGTGGGAACTGTATCAATAACAGTGCATATATTAGCCGAGCTCTAGCGTGAATGACTGATGTAACATAAACGTTGGTAAAAACAAGTCAAGTCAAGTCATCTTCATTTATATAGCGTTTTTAACAAGATTGTATCAAAGCGGCTTTACAGTGATAAACAGAAAATAAGGTAAGTAACAGAGATTTCGTTCTCATCGTTCTCTCTACACAGACTTTAAATGCGAACCTGTGAGAAACGCTGATGGCGCTCACGTTTGCATCAATAATTAGTTCTATAGTTATGCGCATTTGAATGTGCGCAGGTTTGTAATTCCCTACAAACCAAGCCTTAAACTAATTGTCTGGCCTTAAAATTTTGAAACAGAATTGTATCACTTCGGGGTAGATACGCAAACCGAAATGATCCTGACAGCGCTTTATCTGTAGAGTGGTACAGGGATCACAAATCTAAAAACTCGTCAGTAAAATAAACGTCACATGAAGCGGCTTAGGATTCGTTTGAAAAACTATTAATTTAATTGACTCAGAGTCGACTCTTACTTTTGAGAGGCAATACATTTATATACGGTGCACTTTCAGATTTAGCCTATGTTACACACTACATGAAAGGTAATTTAAAAAAATCCGTAATAGGGGAAATTTAACAAACAAAATAAATGAAGTCACATTTAAAATATTACATAGGTAATATTACCCTTGTAATAGTGTACTCAAAAAATATATCCGAAACATTGAAAATGAATGCACTTTCTGTGATGTAGAAAAGACAATTGTAGCCTACATCTTTTTGTGAATGTGTTTGTGTTAAAGCTTTTTTCTGTATCTCTCAGAAAAAACAACAACACATGTCAGAATGTGTATTAACACCTTTAATATTATTTTTCTTTATCACAATTCAAATTTGCATAGCAAGTACATTGTTAATCTATTCATGATACTTTTTTTTATTATTTACAAATGCAAATTATTGGTTAAAATCCCACTACTGTCAAATTATCTGGTAGGTTATAATTGATGGGCATAATTTAAAATAAAATAAAAATCTTTGTCAAAATGTTTTAACCTTGTATCACTTTATTTATTTGTTTGTTTTGTTGTCTTCCCCTCTGGCTCTTAGTTATTTTATTGGTATTGGTTTTGTGAAATATGTCTTATTTTTTTATTGTTCCTGTTGTTATGTATTTGTTACATTTTCTTTATTTTCTTTATTTTTTATTAAAATAAAATAAAAACTCACTTGCACTCTCAGGCTTCAGATCTGCGTATTTCTTGCGCAGCACTCCAGTGTTTTTTCCTGCACTTCGAACTCGCATATGCGCGCGTCCTACTCAGTGTGGTTGCACTGAAACACGCCTGCTGTAGTTTGAACCCGGCGCGCAGCAGCCAATCAGAGCGTAGGTTTTTGTCTCGCGCAGGGCCGCTGCATGTTCAACTCATCATGGTGAGTCCAAGAAAATACACAGTTTATTCACATAAACATAATACTGGTGTATTCTAGCTACTACGAATTACACATTTAAACATAGAATTGTGTTTTCGGTTGAATTACAGACGGTTGTATTGAAGTAAAGGGTATATTATGGACAAAATAAAGCTTGGTTAGCATATAAGCTAATGTGTATGAGTGACTGATGCTAAAGCTAAAGCTAATGTGTGTTTGAATGAGAATTTATTATTGTGAATTTTACAGCACAATGACACATATCTGACTGTGTTAAACATTTATGTTTGTAAGCAGTTTGTTTCTGGATATCCGTTTCCTTGAGCTGACTGCATTGGTGTTGATAAAATTATTAGACTAGAGAATATCAACTTAATCACACTGATATAAGTGATTTGAGTTTTCATTGATGGCCGACGATTGATAGTCGATTTATCCCTGATAAACTCTCATAAAACTATTTTAAACTAGTGAAGTTTGAGTGATTGTTAATTTAGTTCTTATGTGTTTGGCTTGCTAAGGGCAGTAATGTGGTTAGGAATCACAATCTTTATTTGTCATTTATGCAAAAGAGTAACTTGTTACAACGAAATTAAATGCAATCCTATTCAGCGCAAAATCAATCTCCCACTTTACAAGCAATTGTCCCATGTGCAATTAATCTATATTCTATATATAACACATTTTACAAATACCGGTAAGTAAAACTGATCAGGTAAACTGAAATGTGTGTGTGTGTATGTAATACATTTAAATAACTGTTTATATATATATATATATATATATATATATATATATATATATATATATATATATATATATATATAACTTCTGTCTTTTAAGATAAAAAAAATATCTACATTTATTTTGTAAATGTAGAAATTATGCTAGTTGGTTAGAGTGACCTATTCAAGAAACATCTGACATTGACGGTCATATAAGCTTGGCTCTGTCATTAGACTTGGGAACACATCATCAGACTTTAGATCAGTGATGTGCAGCATCTTTATCAGGGCTGTGGTTACTGGACTCTCTTGTTCATAACAGTCCTCGACTGATGCTAATAGTGGCCCCAGTCAAGCACCACCTTATCCTGGTGTTCCACCTTCAGGAATTCCCCTGCCCTTTGTAAGTTGGTGTTGGAAAGCCTTATCTGTAATGCTCTCTCTGTTCACACTAATTCATATTTTTTTTTTTGTGTTTTCCAAAGATGGGGCCACCAGGAATCCCGCCTCACTTCCCTCCAATGGGAATGCCACCCATGGGTCAGAGGCCACCCAGCATGGCCCCCATGCCCCCGGGAATAATGCCCCCCATGATGCCCCCAATGGGAGCTCCACCCATGGGACAGGTAAGAACTAATAGCAAACACTGCTTATGACAGTCAGATTTTGTTTTGAAAGGATGCTGTGTTTTTAAAAGGTTTTTGTGTGTCATTGAGGGACTAGATTGAATGTAAAATATTATCCATTTTAATATTTAAAGAACCCAAATCAGAGTGTAGTGTGGTACAAAATCAAAAGTTGTATTTGTTAACATTAGTTAATGCACTGTGTACTAACATGAACAAACAATAAACAGATGTATGTTTATTAACTAACATTAACAGAGATTACCAAATACAGTAACGCATGTTATTGTGTTCCTACTCCATTATTTTTTTTTGAAATAAACATTTAAATGGTGGCTGTCATACAAACATGACACATTTATTTAAACACATTAAATTCTGGTTGAAAAGCAAGAAATTCCCGTGGTATAGCGGTAAACCGATTAGATCAGAAAATCAGACATGATTTTGACCACTTTATTATATTTTGTTTGGTTGAGAGCCTTTCTTTAAATCGAATTTCGTTTTGTATAAATTGTATCTTAATTTTAATCACTGTTTTATCAACCAATTGCCTGGATTTAATCAATAAGAAGCAAATATAGCAGACTATGAGGACGCGGAGGCGCCAGTGCGATCTCCTGCATTGCACGTGAACTGGAGCTTGTCTCATAAATGAACAGGCTACTTGCCTCACAGACACGAGAAATAAATAGGAAGCTTGGAATGTCTTTTAAACAAAATTCAAAACGAGAAAGAAACCGACTACTCTCTGTATGTTATCCGTATGAAATGTGCATTTCGTAGAGAAGACTTACTCTGTTTTGTACAATAAATCTTTAAAAAGCTTTCTTTTTGCAAAGAAAATAAAGTGCAATAGGCATTAATTAGCAGGCATGTTGAAATTATGTGCCAAATTGTGTTT
The DNA here is from genome assembly GCF_949152265.1 of Phoxinus phoxinus. Lineage (NCBI taxonomy): Eukaryota > Metazoa > Chordata > Actinopteri > Cypriniformes > Leuciscidae > Phoxinus > Phoxinus phoxinus. Next base: position 8,768,422 of record NC_136882.1, on the reverse strand, counting down.
TTTATTACAATGATAAAATTGTACAGTAGCCTAGTCAGTTCAGGTTTGCCGATGTGCGTTTTATTTAAGCTATTTATTTATTTGTCCCTGTGCGATGATTTGAATTCTGGGGATACAACATATAGCCATGCCTTGCATCGCACATAGACGTTAAAACAATCAGCGGATGGTAGGGATGTCAATTTTCACAAATTCCCATGATCGATCGCCATTTAAATTAACGATCAATTAATCGATTAATCGTTAGCCTCAATACTGCATATGCGTCCGCTGACGTGATGGCCAACAGCGTGACAGGGTCGGCAAATCCGGCCCAAAACGCGATGTTCCTCACCAAATGAATGAGAATGTTTTTAATCTAAATAAAGGGCTAGAAGGATTGTAAAATGTTTCGATGTGATTGATTATTTAATTAAATTATTTAATAATCCAATATAATTACTACTACTAATACAACGCGTCACCAGCGCCGCCTCAGATGTGTGCAGAGTGTGTGACTGTGGACGAGCTCTCCCTGAACACCGCACTGAGGACGGCAACTAAACCCAATGCATTCACAACGATTTAATACAATTAGTGTTCTCATGTCAGTCCCAAATTATTCATCGTTATTATTAGTCGTGCATTTCTGCTTGAGCTGCGCGCGCTGAATGAATACCGTTAAACTGGAGCACTTAGTTTGCTAGCGTGTTCTTTAACTCAAAGAAACGCATCCTATATGAGATTAATCAGATATATTCAAAATAAACATAATATTACACATTATTTCTGCACAAAATGAAGTGAACTTGAAGTAAGTTACGTGCCATTCATTCAGAATGACTCTTGTGGACGCGCTTTTCCTGGAGCAACCCGACACGGCAACTAAACTCAAATAATGCACAATGTTTTATTACAATATAGTTCTCTTTATAATGTTATGTAATATGACAGTCTAGGGCTGGGCGATATGGCCAAAAAAAAATATCACGATATTTTTTTTTATATCAGTCGATATCGATAATTATCGATAAATGTCAAATCTTTATTTATTTCAAGTTTAAAGACAGATTTGTAATCCTAAGTGAAAGCTGTAGAAACCAGAGCGTTGTGTTTTTAAACTACTCTTTATTGTCAGAACATATCATGACAAACACGAACATTCAAACATTTGACATTTTTCCTTAACAAAATAAATATCTTTATTTCAGTAGTATTAGCTTGAGTTAGGATGCAGATTTACTATACAATTTATGTTCATTAACAAAAACAGTAACATCTGTTAAAAAAAAGTAACAACATTATTTTTATTTGGTAAAATGTAATATTCTTTAGTTGTATTAAAATTAACCATTGGTCATCCAGCATCATGCATTTAGATCATGATAACCACAGATAAAATGTAACTTTATTGTTTCTATGGTATTTATGAAAACCAGTAGCAGCTAGCCTAAATACATTATTAAAAACTGTAATTATATTCCATTAGTCCTTTAATACAATGTCTATATTAATAATATTATACAATTCAATATATATATATATCCCACATTTCATGATGCAGTTAATATTACTAGGCTAGCGTTACAGTAACGTTAAATCCGTGTTAAATGATGGGAATGTGTAGACGGAAAAGCTTCTGACTGTATCGTTGCGCACACAGTGTTTCTCCTGTTCATCAGTGCGGTCTCATCTGCCTTTAAACCGGTTTAAATCACCGAGACATTTGTGTTCCTCGCTGAATTCAAGCGCTCTCACTGGATCTAGTGACCGAGACCGATCAGAGTAAACGCGTCTGCTCTAGTGAGCTCGCGCTCGCGCTGCCGTTTGGACTTTGAGCCGAGCGGATAACGGTCCGTGTGGCGCGCGCGGTTCAAATGAGATTCGTTCCGCTTTTGGCGCAAAAACATTATCGAACATTTATCGAACTCTTGATATCGTTTTATCGAGAAAAATTATATCGCGATAATTATCGTTATCGTTTTATCGCCCAGCCCTATGACAGTCCTCCCAATAGTTATTATTAGTCGTGCAGTGCCGTTTGAGCTGCGCGCGCTGAAGCTGATCACGCTTTACTACAGCGCTAATTCAAGGGATGCATCCAATATAAGATAAATCAGATATAGATAGGCATACACAAAATAAACAATATTACAACTTACATTTGCACAAAACAAAAGGCTGCGAATGAACACGCAAACTTATAGTCATAATGAATGTGTATACCAAACAAAACACGCTCACTTTATTTCGCGGTTGAGCAGCATGCGCGTACGCGCATGAACCTGCTTAATCGATGATCAAGAAGTTGTATAGATTAAATGTATTATTGACAATTAATCAATCGTCGATTAATCGTTTACATCCCTAGCGGATGGTACTACTTTCTATATGAACTCTTAGTTTCTCTGTTTGCATCCTTCACTTTGGGAAGGTTACTAAAGGGGAGAAACGTAATAGACCTAGACCAGGGGCTGTATGTATAAAGCTGCTCAGAGTACATTTTTTGTCTTAAAGGGATGGTTTGGAGTAATTTCAACCTAGGGTCCTTTGCACCATGACCTCGAGCGATTTTGTACTACTTGTAGAAGTTTGGTACCATTCCGGGCATTATTAGTGGGGTAATTTACAGATATAAACTTATATACAGATCCATATTTTGGATAAGTTTGCGCAATGCAAATCCATTGTTTAAATAAAATAGTGTTAATGTAATAATTGTAAGATTTTATTATAATTACATTAAATTATTTGTGTCATGCTTCTGTGACTTTTGCAGGCTCACTATTGGCTGATTCAGAGGTTGGCCATTTTGGGTTGACATCATTGTAGTCCTTAGTTCACAATTAGAGCTGGGTATCGATTTCGATTCTCGATTCTAAATTCGATTTTGATTCCCGTTTCGACTCAATGCATATAGATTTAATACAAAGAAATTAAGTATATTAAACAAACCTGTATATTAAACTTTTTATTTTAGGTACTTTAAAACCCAACTTCAAATGCATACAATGAATAGACAGGATTTTGATGCAAGATGAAAAATTGATGCTGAAAATTGGACAAGTCAGAAGAGTCGCTCGCATGCCTTGATCACACAGTTATGATTAGGGCTGTCACTTTTTATTCGATATTCGAATATGCATTCGAACATGACGTGAAATATCCGTAATCGAACTTCAAATAAACTATTCGGTTTTTAAAGTGCCATGTCTAGCGCATTTTTTACAGTCTATGATTAGACCGTTTGCTTTTTATTTTAAAAAAGCGTGTTATTTTGAAAGCGTGTTACAGGCTGTAGGCTATGTTATAGTCCGATATGACGGCGCGCTGCAACACGTATCACCGCAGATGATCTATTCATCAAGCGCCAAGCCAATGTGCAAACTATCGCAAATCAAAGTGAAAGTAAGTCGCAGACGCTTTAACACACAATAATAATAATCTTCATTAAAAGTAAAGAAACGAAATGATCTTACCAGGGCTGCCGCTCTCTCTTATTGCAGTCTTTGATGTTAGCTGATGATCAATAAAATGCAGCTCATATCTGTTGCTTTCGGTGACATTAAATCCATTAAATCTGCATATAGCGCGGGAATTGAAGATCGGACTTATATCCGGTTTAAACCACATTTAGGCCTATGTGACCAGGTGTAAATGGAATCGTTTTGATAGCTATCCGATCTGAGAAAACGCATGAAGTGTCTGGTTTAAACAGCCCCAGAAACGCAGCAGACGGCCAGAGCATCGCCAGGCGTCCAACATCGTATGACTGCATACTTTCCTGCACAACCGGTCGGCACCGTGCAGATGCACATGTAAAGGCAAGGTTTATTTGCAGATATGAGTCAAGTGTAATTTTGGGAGTCCTGTTTATGACTGTCAAACTGTTAGTAAAGTTTCGACTGACGGTTATTTTTTTTTCTCCGCACGCGCGCACGGGGGGGAATATGGGAATAGATATTCGAATATATTCAAATACATAGGCTGGTATTTGATATCCGTTCGAATTAGATTTTTCTCAAAAGTGACAGCCCTAGTTATGATCAAAACATATTTTATGTTTAAGAGAAAACTAACATAAAATCTCACAGCGTTAGATGTAACATGGAGGCTGCAAGCCTATCAACTGTAGAAAAACTAATACTGGCTTTTTGGTGATAAATAAATATGGAAAAAAATCTATTTTTGGCCTTTGAGAATCGATTTTGAATCGACCACATTTAAAAAATCGATTAATCGGAAAAAAAAAGTCCGACCTTACTGCTATTGTCATGCATGTTTTGCTACAGAAAGAATATTATGCTTAATGCAACATTGGGCTTTAACTTAAACTATAAAGTTTTAATAATCGTTCTGATGCTATGAGAATAGGGATGTCCACACACAGCTATAATGACACAGAGGAACAGTATTGTTGGAATCTCTTTTAGAATATTTTTATATTCTGGCTGATGAGCTAGTAAAAACATTGACAGCTAGTGAGAATCAGCTTGAAGATTTAAAGTGGCAGACTATATAACTTCTCTGTGTTGTTTATAATAAACAATGTTATTTAGTGTGGACGCTAATATGAGTTATCGTTCTTAAAGTCCCCCTGTGACGAAAATCAAGCTTTTAATGTAGTTATGTCTATGTGGTGTTAAACCATGTACAAATGCACATGTTAACACCACTGCTGAGTATTTTCTCTTTAAAACTGCAGAGAACCAAAGACAGTCCCAAAAACACGGTTTGAAATCGCTGGTGTTTCTGACGTCACAAACTTCCTTGTAACCAATCAGATCAATGTGTGAGTGGAGGCGGCTCATTTGCATATTGATAGAATTTATGGATTAGTCGCAATCTTCGAATAGTTGAACTGCGTGCGAAATTCGATCATAAAATAGCTTTTTCGAATATCGTTATATTTTCCCGTTTCCAATGTGTTCTACATAATTGACGGCACGCCTACTGTCACAGATCGCGCTGAAGGGCATTTTCCTGTCAGGGACACAAGATGTCGCTAACATGAATGAAACCCCCTACTGTGTGATCTAGGCTCCCTGCGTTGTGTACATAGTGTAAACAAACAACAGAAGAGCATTGTCGTGACCTCGTGACAAGGCAAGTTCGCATAAAATCATTGACATATCCTACCGCATTTATTACATTTTTTGATCTAATGAGCATCTGGTTTGGCGATGCACAAACAGACTGTCGTGCTTAGTTTTTTCTTCTTCCAATTAGCCTACCATAGGCCTACTATGTGAAAAAAGGAGATCATGTTACTTGTTCAATTAATAAACAGTTTGTTTGACAAATCGCTAAAGATGAAATTGGCCTCCCTTTCTGTCATTGTGTGAGTGTGCTTTTTATGTTTATTTTTTTGAACGATATTCGACTTTTGCTCCTCGATTGTTGAATGGCATTTTTGACAGAAATTCACATCCCTAATAGAACCGCGTATACTTAATGAGGCAAAGGTGTAAATTCAAAAAAAATGTAATACCAAGAAGCAATTAAATATGTAATTTTGGTGATCAACGATGAGTTTTAAGGGATAAAGTTATTGACTACAGGGGGATTTTAAGACTTCATCACCTTTAGTATTTATAGTTATTGTGTAAAACTTAAAAACAAATGTTCTTGTCATATTTCACCTCAAAATTAAACTGTTACATTACGTTAGCATCATTTATTTTTTAAAAAATTGTTCCCAGACAGTTTGATTTTCATTGATCTCTGTGCTATAGTAATGAGGAGGGTTGAGGTGTGCACAATTGTCATGCAAATATCATATTTTAAAAAAGGCTCTAAACCTAGGCTTTGTTTTATTGATCCAAAATACAGTTACTTATTTCTTTTGATAATGGGATGAAAAATGATTTTAACATTTCTTGGAAGTTTTTATGTGATTCACGCTAACATGGAGATGAGAGAAGTGCAGTGTCTTAAACATGAATATAGACATAAATCATTGATATGATTGCAGTAGTGCTGTCGTATTGGACCTGGTGCTCCACCTGTGTGTGAGAGAGGAGGTGAATGGTGTGTCAGTGGATGTTTTTGGATGTGAGGTTCACACTGTAATCAGGGACTGGAGAATACAGAGCACAAGATGTGCTTTTACTCCTTTCAGCGCATCCTCTCCCCGTGTGCAGTGTAGGAAGGAAATTAGCAGTTCACATTAATTTTTCATAACTCTTTTCTTAGATGCCAGCCATGATGCCACCAATGATACCAGGAATGATGATGCCTCCCCGGATCCCAGCTGCATCAATCCAGCCTACAGGACCGGTAAACTGGCCTGTTTATCACACTATTCCATCAGTGCTGGTTAAATATAGACCTTCACATGCTGTCAGCAGTCTCTGAATAACCCTAATGAACACACTGCAAAGTGGCAAAATGTACCAATTTAGAATCAACACCATTTTTTTATAGCACTTATCCACGTGTTATGAGTGATAGTAGCAGAAAAAGATCAGCTTGATCTCATTTATTTTAGTGTATGATACGTCTCCTTCCCTACAGCACACTTTGTGACTGTTAGGGGTGTTATGGTTCAAATTACCGGTACTCATTGTTTGGTTTGTATCAAGGTTTTAGGGTCATGGTTTCTGTACGATTGTGTATGTGCTATGGTCAGGAAAAAAGGACTGTCAAAAAATCTAACTACAAGAAATAGCACAAATAAATACAATTGAGAAAAGATAAAAATAAACCGTGATAAAGATAAAAAATAAAATAGTGTTTTTCAGGTAGGTCTAACTGTAGTTTTCAGGTACAGAACTTAAAGTAATCAAATGTAAAATAACACTGCATATGATATTCACTGTATAAATTAAATAAAGATTAATCCTTAGACTTACTAAGTTATTCAGTCGAGCAGTGAGTGATTTCTTTTGTTGTTTGATTAACTTAAAAAACACAGACAGCAGCAAAAATATTAGGCTGCTGTCACTTTAAGACATAATGCATGCATCCAATATACTGTTACATATGTGTCGTCTTTCTCAACTGTTTACATTCACTTGAGACATAACCTACTATGTTTGCTAGGATACTCACCAAGACGGTAATGTTGACATCATTTTTCTGTTCAAGAGCAAGCAGACTTGAAAGCGAACTCAATTTAGTAATCACACACTGTCTGAAGGCCCTTACACAGAGTGCTAAGCGAATCACTGTCGAAACGTGTCTCTCAGTTGTTTATGTACGTAACTCAGAATGAGGTAGTATACCGGATATATAATATGATTGACAGCTTGTGAGCGAATGAGCTCTCTGACTCATAACAGACACACACGGAAGAAAACCGCGCTCTCTACAATGTTTCAAGCTCTTCAGATCACATAATTCAGTGAAAAATCAATAGAAATGAATAGCATTTTCAGTATTGAGCTGCATTCAGAGAGAGTGAAAAACAACATAACTGTCTTTGATCCCAAAGTTACATTTTAGAATATGACCCCTATCAAGTGATCGTTAGGAACCAAACGTACTGTAACTTTAATAACTCAGTCCAAAAAGAACATTCATTATGTCGGCCTATGTTGTTTACATGCATGCACTTATGTTCTTCAGTCCAAATGAGTGTAATGTGAATTTAGATTCTGAAAGCAGTTTATATTATGTACCCTAAACTTGTACCCAATCTGATCCAAATATTTGTGCAATAAATCTATTCTTAACAGAATCTCAATGGCAGCTGCTACATTCAGAAGCAGAGAAAGCCACAGCCAGAATGTCATCAGATCTAAATGCTAGCATAATTGTTGTTTTTGCCCTAATGACATGTCTGAAAAAAGTAAAAGCAAGTAGCTATTTAGCAAAATACATCCAGTAATCCAGCTTTGCAAGGAGACTTTCTGATGTCTGTCAGGCAATTAAAACCTTTTGAGCTATATATCTGACTGTTTCCTGACAAAAATTACCAGACATTATAAAAAAAAAACTAACATCACAAAATTAAATGTAAAAATACATTTCCTTATAAGGATGTTAGTTTTATTGACACATCAGTTTTTTACAACAATTAAGAACTGGTCACTGCTAATGTCTAGGTACTTCACAAAATGAAATGTAAAAATAAATGTCCTTAAAAGGAAGTACCTAGACATTAACTGTGACCAGTTCTTAATTTGAGAGAAATGCGTGGAAAGCAAATTAATATCTGACCAATAACACGAAACAGCCCAGTTCAATTAGAGTGGCTTAATTCATTTGCTTGTCAAAGCATTACGTCATTAGTGAATATGGATGAAAGGACAACATGGCAGTTTCAGTTCAGTGTATATATAAGATCAAACTAACCATACATGTGCAGTTCTTTATTTTGAACACACCTCCTCAGTCAGTGGTGATTAAGATCTGCTTTCATGTAATCAGCTATATTAAGCATCAAACAGCCTGTCGTTAGTTAACCATATTAAATATTGATAGCATCAGTAATAATTAGCGCCAGGCTTTGAGCTGTAGATGAAGACATCTGATCAGATGCAGAATCCAGCTGACGCTCCAGGAGCTGTCAGTCAAACTGCCCTGTCAGTCAGATAAAATTTTCATTTCCTGCAATTTGGGTTAAGGACACTGCTAATGAAGTTAGCTCTGATATCTTTAGATCTGCTCATGGACTAATTTAATTCCAACAATTAATGACAGAGCTTTCATAGATTATATGAAGTTTCAAGTCATTTAAAAGATGTCACACACATGTTTATTCTATTAGCTTATTTTGTGTATTGAACCCTCTTTCCTTTGTCCATCTCAGCCTGGTGTGAGTCCAGTTGAGCCTCCAGGTAAGAGATAAATGGTTTTTGGTCATAAACATATTGTTGATTATTATTTCTTAGTGTAATCAGTGTTTTTGTTCTATTTCAGCGCCAGCTGCTCCCGGAACAACAGTAAGAACAAGCAACCAAACACATTGTTAATATTGTATAATTATTGTTTGGATTTAAATGTATACAATTTATTTTCCTATCTCAATAATTCACAAGCCATACACAATGATATTATCAAAGACAAAAAAATAAAACTTTTAACATGGAAATATAATTTATTTCCTCTTAGAGCACCACATCAACTGAGTCTTCACCTGATGAACAGACGAAAAAGGCAAGACACAACAAACTGTTTTTTTATTGGTCGAAAATGACACTTGCCTGAAATTAAAGTACAGTTAAAAAAGAAAATTGCACATGAAAGTATAAAACCACTTTATGGAATGGATTGAGTCACTCGTAAAGCACACCGGTTTGATTCATGGCTGGATCATTCAGACCAGTCTAGTACGGTAACTGGATGAGTCAATTCATCAAGTAGTTCTGATTGATTCATTCACAACTTGGACATCTCTGCTTCTCTCGTAAATTCTCCAAGGAGAGCCAGGAATCAGTTTGCTGTCACACAAAGCCATTATATGGTTTCAGGAGACTGTCATATATAATTTGGTTCGCGTATTTACCCCGAAGTGATACAATAAAATAAAATTCTGTATCAAAATGTATAGGCAAGACAAGTATTTTGTTTAGGCATGGTCTGTAGGGAGTTACAAACCTGCCCACGTGTATTCAAACACCCATAACTATAGAATAAATTCTTGATGTGCACGTGAGCGCCATCAGCGTTTATCTCAGGTTCACGTTTAAAGTCTGCGTAGAGAGAACAGTGTCGTCTTGGCGGCCCCCTTATTTAATAACTAATGATAATTTCGACGGAAGTGAATCAATCAAAACTAACTTTAGCTGGAGAATAATAATATTCAAGAACCGCTATAAAGCCAAAACAATCTGTTACCTTAAATTATACGTTTATCTCTGTCAAGCTGCTTTGAAACAATCTACATTGTTAAAAGCGCTATATAAATGAAGATTACTTGACTTGACTATGGGCAACTTTTATTTTCCAACTTTTATAATACTTTAATGCCTTTGCTTCTTTTTTGATGCTTGAATAAGCAATGTTCATACATGGTTTTGTACAACTAAACTAATGACTGCAGGATTTAGCTGATGAAACGACTAGTGACTAATGATGTAATGAGTATTCATGTCTCCTGCAGAAGTCAGTATGGACTGAGCACAAATCACTGGATGGAAAAACATATTACTACAACACAGAGACCAAACAATCCACCTGGGAGAAACCAGATGAACTCAAATCACCTGCAGAGGTAAAAAACAGGTCAACACACCTTTCTCGCTTACACAGTCATATTTCATCTGCCAATTACTGCTCATTCAGGAGGTTATGTTCTTAAAGGGCACATATTATGCAAAATTCACTTTTACATTAAGTTTGAATATAAATGTGTGTTGGCAGTGTGTACACAACCACCCTATAATGATAAAAATCCACCCGTCTGAGACAGACGGCTTGCACTGTCCCAGAACAAGCCGTTCTCAGGCCATTGTTTCGATGCCGGAGCAGCTGTAGACCAGAATGTGTCCCAAGCGATTGAGGTGTTTTGTTGTTGGATGTAAGAATGAACATAGCAGTCTTCATTTACTCCCGTTATTACTCGAGGATGGATCTGTACCAACTGTTCGTGATCCAGCTTACAGTCTCCGGAGTGATAGGCCTAACGTTACTGATCACGGCAGAAATTAAAGTGAGAACGCGCGCTTTACAACAGCTCATCGAGTCATTTTACGGATGTAAAGTAGTTTACCAGTTTATTAAGCACCCTTTGAAAAGGTGTGTATATATTTGTTCACTGTTAGTTGTAACGAGTGTTTTGTGTACTTCGCTGTGTATGTTGATGATAATGAAAGGGAGAGAGAATTTATAGATAAGACATTAATGCGCACTTATACTGTGTTTATTCAGCTCTTACAGTGATTTGCTGGAGTAAAACTAACGCTTTATCTTTTGTGTGATGTACAATGAACTTAATTAACCTGTATATTATAATATCAGTATATTCTTGGCCATCATTCTGACGTGGTCCGCTACAGCAGGCTTGTATTAATAGTGGATAAAAGCAGATGACAAATATGTTAGAACCGTAATTAAACTTAACTCTAACCTGTTCTTCTATCTACATGCAACATATACTCTCTGGCTCTGTGGGCATTATTGTCCGACTCCGGGGTCGAAATGAACACTACTAAGAGTTTCTGTTTTGATATTATCATTTTGTGAGATGAGATTGTCCTGACAGAGCGCACGCTCTTGAAACTCTGCCTTCTGGGCCGGCAGCAACAGCTCATTTGCATTTAAAGGGATACACACTAAAACGGCATGTTTTTCTGAGCCCCAAAAAGTGACAATTTAAACATGCTGTAAAAATGATCTGTTGGGTATTTTGAGCTCACACTTCACATACACACTCTGGGGACATCAGAGACTTATTTTACATCGTGTGAAAAGAGGCATAATAGTTGCCCTATAAGGCATATTCTGCTTTTGAGTCTAATGCCCCATAGTTATTATAGTACTATAAAAAAATATTAAATAGCATAGTTAGTTTAGTTAGTCTGTGCTTGACAGAGTTTTGAATTGAGGCTTTTGTTCATACATAATGTGAAACGAATCCACCAAGTGCTTAACAGATTTTCTGACAGGGGAGAGATGACTTAACAAATTTTTTTTTTTTTAAGAGTCTTAAGATTGGAGCAATGTTGCAGAAATCCATGCATTAATATGCACATTTGTAGTATAGACCAAACAAATTGCTGAACCCAACTGATCTTTTTTTTCCATAAAAAAATATATACATTAAACTAGGTGGAAATACAAAGTTAAATTTTTATATATCAAAAAGTTTATTTGCAGGAATATCCTAATTTGTGATAAATACTTATGTATTTGTGTTTCAATGTAAATTGAAACAAACTCAAAGAGATTTGTGTTTTGCAGCAAATGTTGTCCAAGTGCCCGTGGAAAGAATACAAGTCAGACACCGGAAAGCCCTATTACTATAACTCACAGACCAAAGAGTCTCGCTGGACAAAACCCAAAGAACTGGAGGACCTGGAGGGTCAGTACACAAAGTTGTTCTTACACACACAAATCCAGAAATCTTACATGAGAAAATGGTTTAACTTTTTTTTCTCTCTCTCTTTTCTTCAGCGATGATAAAGGCGGAGGAAAATGGGTGAGCATCAGCTTTATTTAAGCTTTAAGACGATAAAGGGATAGATCACCCAAAAATGAAAATGCTGTCATTTACTCATTTACTATGTTGTTCCAAACCTATAGGTCTTTTGTTTATTTTCAAAACACAAGTTTTTAACCCTTCATTTTTGTCCATCCATTGAAAATGACTTTCACCAAAATCTTAGTGGAATTATTTAATTTAAACACGGTTATCAATCCAGAAACTTTGCAATGTGTAGTTAGCAGAATGTAAACTCTATATTATATACAGAAATCAAGCAAAGCTGCCATAATAATTGAAGTTGATGATTATAATGTGAGGTACACAAAGCGGCACTCTTGCGAAATTTCGGTTATAATCAGTAAAGCTGGCATTATGTTTATACTTTGTTTACCTGGACAGGATTTCCGAGCGGGTGTTGAGCAGATTCTGACTAACTTAAACACCTCTGATTGGTCATTGCGTTCACACGCTCAACAGATATGTCTGTGATTGGCTACAAAGCTCGACACTGCAAAAACACATCTGTAAATAGAAACCTTTGACGCTCTTCCCAGAGATGCACATACACTTACGGGAGCGTTTTAAAGCAGCCGGCTATCAGCGGGTACTGCAGAACGGCAGGCATCATCGTCACAGTAAATTAACAAATAAATCTTTGATGGGACAGAATCATTTTTAATGTAAATCAGTTTCAAGATGGCAAATATATAGGTTTTGGAAGGGTAAGGTAGTGTCACTGTAATGTGAAATGTAAAATGTGAATTCCTTAAAGTAGACTTTTCATACACATTTGATTTAATTCAAAGATGATCCAATTATAATGATCTTTACCTCTGTCTGCTAAAGGACGGCTGATGTTGTGGCTCCTGGCACCACCCCTGTTCTTCCATCTCAGATCGAGCCTCCTGTTACTGTGGCGGCAGTTGCTGAGACAGAGGTTACCATGGCGACGGGCACCTCAGAGGAACCGCCGTCTCACGTGCCCGCTCAGGTTGCTGAGGTCAGCAGTGATATCATCGTTAACTCCACTGAGGAAATGCCCAGCGTAGAGACACAACCCAGGTAATGAACTCGTATTCGTTCAGCACACATCTCATTGTGAAGAACAGATTACATTAAATACACTACCAGGCAAAAGTTTGAAATAATTAAGATATTTTTATGGTTTTGAAAGAAGTCACCAAGGCTGCATTTTTATTTATTTTTTTTTATATAAAAAATAGACTAAAACGGTTATATTTTAAGAAATTATTACAATTCAGAAAAACTGTTTTCTGTTTGAATATATTTTAAAATGTGATTTATTCTTGTGATGGCTAAGTTTAATTTTCAGCATCATTACTCCAGTCTTCAGTGTCACATGATCTTTCAGAAATCATTTTAATATATTTTAAATTATTTTAAACTGTAATAATATTTCACAATATAATCATAATTGTGCCTATTTGTACTTTCTTAATATCTCTGACATTCATTTTTTCATTGATTAGCACCACTATTCAAAAGTTTGGGGTCAGTTATATATATTTTTTTTTCTTTTTAAATTAATACTTTAATTGAATAATTTTATTCAACAAGGATGCGTTAAGGGATAGTTGACCCAAAAATGAAAATTCTGTCATCATTTACTCACCCTCATGTCGTTTCCAAACCCCCATAAGACTTGATCTTTTTAATGGAGTCTGAGAGATTTCTGTCCCTCCATTGACAGCTACGCAACTACCACTTTGACACTTCAAAAAGTTCATAAAGAGATTGTAAAACTAATCATCAGAGTTAATCACTAACATTTCATTAATTCATAGTCTAGCAAGATTTACTTTTCTCTATCCAGTCATTTCCTGATGATTGCGCTACATTGTTTCCTGTTGAAAATTCTGATTCAGTTTATGGAATTGTTTTGTGCCACAATGCTAATTTTTCTTCAAAATGTAACTTTAGTTCTGTAATTTGTTTTGCAGTAATGATGTTTCTAAGGAGGAGAGACCTGAGCTGGTGAAGAAAGTTTACAAGTGGAACACAAAAGAGGAGGCAAAGCAGGCCTTTAAAGAACTGTTGAAAGAAAAGGTAAAACATTTTTCTTCTTTGCTCTCTCTCTCCCCCCTGCAGTGAGGAGGGAGGTGTTGATATTCCAACTGGGTGTTTCTAAATTTAGTGTGTTTTAATTTGGCACACAAAGTGCTCCTGTGAGAGCCGCGGCTGTTTAATTGCTGTGAGTGTGATTAGACTGGAGTGAGTGAAACAGAAGATGGTGGAATCGCACGCTTCACAGACCCCCGAGAGCTTTTCAGAGAGACACACTCATAATCAATCAAGAACTTGTGTGATGTCAACATGGAGATCTACTTCTCCAAACCTTATTACTCTCTTTCTTTTTTCTTTTTCCACCTTTCTGCTAATTTGATGCCCCTCTCTGTTGATGCCCATTTATGCATCTCAACAATCACAAGAGATATCAATCTAATTATCTATTCAGGTCAAATAAAAATCTCTTATTTTAACCTGATGAAAAAGTCTCATTAATTGTAATTGAGAAAATCTAAACAAATTCCACTGTGAAAGTTTACAATAAAGCACTTTCTTTAAAAAGCTTTTCTCTTTTTTTTTTTTCTCCATTCTGAGTTTTTTCAATCCCAAATCTTTTCCCAAGCATGTCATGCATCATTGAGTAACCTTATATAATTGTAAGTCTGGTTTTAAGTAACTTTCTATCTTTCTCCCTTCTGTGTAACTAGGGTGTTTCCTCCAATGCATCATGGGAGCAGGCAATGAAGCTGATAATTAACGACCCTCGTTACAGGTATCCAAATACTGCATAGCATTATTATAATTTGATAGCGTTTACATCCTGAGCACTGCGCTGAAACTCGCATCTCTTTCTGTGTGTGTGTGTGTGTGCGCATGCAGTGCTCTGCCAAAGCTGAGTGAAAAGAAACAGGCATTCAATGCTTATAAAGTCCAGACAGAGAAAGAGGAAAAGGAAGAGGCCAGAATCAAATACAAGGAGTCTAAAGAGACTTTCCAGCGCTTTCTGGAGAACCATGACAAGATGACATCAACCACACGATACAAGTGAGTGTTTTCAGCTCTTTTGATGATGCGAAGTTAAACAGTTCCCACATACAAATAAAAATGTAATACAAATATTAATTTTAATAATAAAAATGTATACCTTTATACTTTAAAGGCCCCCTATTATATTTTAAAGTTTTCTAATGTTGTTTTGGAGTCTCCTACAACCTGTTTACATGCATCAAAACTGTTTAATTTTCTCATAAAATACATTTGTACATCACCAGATTTTCAATGATTCTCAAACGAATGCCAGATGAATCAATATCTCTAAATCCCTACTTTCTGCGAGCTACTCTGCTCTGATTGGCCAGACAGCTCAGTCTGTTGTGATTGGTTTACCACCTACAGCACGCGTCGAAAACAAAAACTCCCATTGCCATAACAACAACAGCTCTGCGTGTCCTGAGGCTTCCTACACTGTTAACTAAACACCGTAACAAACAATTTACCATATCAATGCGAGCGCGAGTCCGATGATGAAACACTAGAAGAACTAGTCATTCAACCCGAACCTCCATCGCACGACAACTCGAGCAGGACGTTTCAGTGATACGCTACTCAGTTTGAGGTACATTATGAGATGTTGCAACTGTAATTCCTCACTATCAGCATTAACAAGTGCATGTCCATCAACCGATTATTTAACTTTTACTAATTTATTTACGGAGTATGTTTCATATATATCGCGGTGAACACGTGGAAACTGTATCAATAACAGTGCATGTATGCAATGTATACATTAGCCGAGCTCTAGCGTGAATGACTGATGTAACATAAACGGCGGTAAAACAAATCTTGCTCCATGCTTAATCTTTCCTCAAAGTAGTGAGAAAGACAGACAATCTGCATTAATAGACAGTTTTATAGTGGTCCACAGCTGATCAACCGAAGTATTTCAGTAAGGCAGTAATAATGTGAGTTAGCCAGTTAGCAGGAGACCTACACAGTATAAAATAAAAAAACGAAGTATTTTGAACACCATCTTTCAAGAGCAAGCGGTTTGCGAATCCTGCATTGAACTCTGAGAATTGAGCAGCAGTCGTCAGTAAAATAAAGGGAACACAGCAAAAGTGTAGGATTATACTGCTGTGGTAAAGATGAATTTTAACCACTGATTCTTCACATGCTTGTCCTTGGGCAGTGAAAACAAACTGGCTTTACCTTCACATTGTAGAGCACAGCGTCTCCTCGACATGATGCTGTCCAGTATCCACAGGAATCAGCTGCTGGTTTGGGGTTTCAAGTTTCCCTGGTGTCTGCGCACACAATAAGTGGGCGGGCAATATGCTAATGTTTCGTCTTGACGTCACGACGAAACGGCTTATGACTCGTTTGAAAAACAATTAATTTCATCGACTCTTACTTTTGAAATACAATAACTTTATATACGGTGCACTTTCCGATTTAAAACTTTGCAGGATGTTTTCATTCACTTAGAGCCATGTTACACACTACATGAAAGGTCATTTTCAAAAATCCATAATAGGGGCCCTTTTAAGGAGGTTTGAACAAACAGCCTAGCAATTGCATAGCAACACTTACAAAAATACAGAGAAACCTTAGCAACTGGCACCCACCCGCATCACCTCAGCTTCATGGTGGAGAGTTTTACCAGCACAAGCTCTTTTTTTTAAATCTAGTATTACTATAAACAAGGTTACTGATTTTTCAGCTCTGTGTTTGTTCTCTTTATCTATCATTGATTCAGAGCAGTTGAACTTTACTCCCCCACTTACTTAGGTGATTAAAATCACATTAGTGTTGTCATGGTGACATGTTGGGAGGTTGTGCTGATGTCACGAAGTCAAATGATGTTATTGGTTTAAATCTCACTTGTAATCAGGCTTTAAATAGCAGTGTTGTTTTTCGTGAGTTCCTGTCTGCACTGTGTCATAAGGTCTCATAGATACTCTCCATTATTAATTAGTTATATGATGTTAAAATGCTGTAATGCCACTGCCCCCTACTGACTAACATTTGAGCTGCAGCAATGTTTGTACTTGCCCACAGATGAAATTGTTGTTTATAAAAAAAGTGGCTTGCTTGAAGCAGAGGGTTGTTTGTGAGTAAATGTGTGTCTTTGTGCAGGAAAGCAGAGCAGATGTTTGCCGATCAGGAAGTGTGGTCGTGTGTTCCTGAGAGAGACAGGCTGGAGATCTATGAAGATGTGCTCTTCTATCTGGCTAAAAAAGAGAAGGTTTGATTGACGGAATCTGGTTATCACTTCTCTCTAATACATATTTACACTAATAACCTAATTACCCACTAATTAATTTTTTTTTTCTTCTATCTAACAATTTAAATGTTGATATTGTTTTCAGTTGGATGCATTTCAACATGCAAACTTCAATTATAAAGCAATAAACCTGATATGGCTTATAAAATAAAAAAACCTGATACATGTTTTTCTCTTTACATTGGCCACAATGAGTGGCACCCTTTTATTAAATGCTTTTTGCAACCTGCCAAGATATCAACTCTTCTCTTATAATGCCTGATGAGTTTGGAGAACACCTGACACGAGATCAGTGACCATTCCTCCATACAGAATCCTTCAGATTCCCAGATCCTTGGTGCATCTCCTCTTCAGTTCAGCCCACTCATTTTCTATAGGGTTCAGTTTAGGGGACTGGGATGGCCATTGCAGAAGCTTCATTTTGTGCCCAGTGACCCATTTTTGTGTTGATTTTGATGTTTGTTTTGGATCATTGTCCTGATGGATGATCCAACCACAGCCCATTATAAGATTTCCAGCAGAGGTTGTCAGTTTTTTTTAGTTTTTTTATTTATTTTATCTGTTGGTATTTGATAGAATCCATGATACCATGTATCTGAACAAGATGTCCAGGACCTTTAGCAGAAAAATAGGCCCGGGTCATTAAAGATCCAGCACTATATTTAACCATGGGCATGGGCTAATTTTCATCCCTGTGTGCTCCAAACCCATCTGGTGTGTTTGCTGCCAAAAAGCTCTTTTTTGTTTTGTTTCATCTGACAATAATATCCAGTCCCGTTTGAAGGTCCAGTCGTGTCTGACAACTAAATATGCTGAAATTTGTTTTTGGATGAGAGCAGATGATTTTTCTCGAAACCCTCCCCAACAGCTTGTGGTGATATAGATGCTGTTTGATGATAATTTTTTAGGCTTTCTGACCCCAAGACGACCAATTTCTGCTATTCTCCAGCAGTGATCCTTGGAGAATATATAGACACACGTCCTCTACAGGCAGATCTGTATAATCTTTAGTTGATTGGAACTTCTTAATGGGAAATGCAAATTTTCAATGTTGTAGCTATTTTATTACTGCCACTTTCTTTTTTGTGAAGCTAAACAATATTTTGCTGCACATCAGAACTGTATTATTTGGTTTTACTCATTGTGATGGAGGATTAAGGGAATTTGGCATTTGTGGTTCCTCATATTTAAACTCCTGTGAAAAGTCATGGCTGGACAATTTCATGTTCCTAGTCGCCCTGGTGATACATTTATATATAAAGTGGAATGTATTTCAGACTGATATTTTACCCATAATAATTTCTAGGGGTGCTAATAATTGTGCCCAACGTGTATTAGTGAAAAACATTTCATAATGTGATTTCCCCTCCACTTTCAATTGTTTTACTTTAATGAAAGTTTCGAATTTTGCAATATTTTTTTAATTAAAGATAAAAAGGATTTCTTCTTAAATAATGATTAAATATATATTACATAAAAATAAATAAATACTAATAAATTTGCTCAATTGCCCGCCCAAAGCATTAAAGATCTTGTCCTGTCTGCAGCCTAATGTTATTTGATTGTGACTCAATGCTTTGTTTCAGGAACAAGCCAAGCAGCTGAGGAAGAGGAACTGGGAGGCGCTGAAGAACATTTTGGACAATATGGCCAATGTGACATACAGAACAACATGGTCTGAGGCACAGCAGTACCTGCTGGACAACCCCACTTTTGCTGAAGACGAGGAGCTACAGAGTATGAACACACACACACACACACACACACACACACACAGTAACAGCTGCTTCCACAGGATGATGCTTTTAACCCGCATAATGCGAGCGAGTGTGTTTGATATAGACAAAGCCTTTATCTTCCTCTCTGTGTGTTAGACATGGACAAGGAGGACGCGTTGATCTGCTTTGAGGAACACATCCGTGCTCTTGAGAAAGAGGAGGAGGATGAGAAACAGAAAACTCTTCTGCGAGAAAGACGCAGACAACGCAAGAACAGAGAGTCCTTCCAGGTGAGACACACACACACACACACACACACACACACACACGTAACTGTCCTGGTTTGCCCACTGCGTCACCTGTCCAGGCTTGCTAATATGAAAAGCGCTCACCTTGATTAATTGGAACTTGATGCTGGAATATCAACAAAGTCTGTGATGACAGATGATCTGTTCGACCGAGTTTAAGGTACAGCGGGTCATTATGCTGTGAGGGAGACAGAATGCTAAAGCATCACTCAGCTTTATTACCACTCAGAAACCCACTGGAGTATAAATATTGTTCAAAGTGATTAATTGATAACTAATTTGCATTTAATATGGGTTCAGACTGCATACAACAGCTCAAACTCTGAAATTTGTCAGCGATACATTTGGAATAAAAATGTTTACAATTTAAATCTCCCATGTCACTAAGACCACTGAATATGAGAGTACGGAATTTTATTTTGATATTTTTCTGCAATTTGAAACCTTGCAATTTTGAAGCACTTAATTTAATATATAAAAATATGCATAAACGTGTTTTATTTTTATTTTTTATAACCAGTGGATTCCTAAAAACTCACTTTTTTTAAAGTGGGAAAAATAAAATGTACCATCAGTATTAATCCTTTGTGAAGGACAACATCCTTGGCATGGTTGTAATAGTGGTGTGTGTGTGTTTTCAGAAATTCCTGGATGAGCTTCACGATCATGGGCAGCTGCACTCCATGTCTGCCTGGATGGAGATGTACCCGACCGTCAGTGCTGATATCCGCTTCAACAACATGCTGGGCCAGCCAGGTCTCTGTCTCTCTCTCTCTCTCGCTCGCACAAACGCTCAGAGCGTGGCAGGCTTTGATGTTGATGAATAATACATGTAAAAGGGTCCTGTCCTCATTTCTGACGGTCTCCATTTCACCAGTACAATCTGTGAACTCCACATGACTGAAACATCAGCACATATAAAATGGGCCATATTTTGGGCCCAGTAAATAATTGAATGGCGAATAAAAAATCCATTTATATTATGATTTTTCTATGATAATCATTATTAAATACATTGCAATTGGATATTGGTGTCATTTATTGTAAAAGTGATAAGCTGCTCACCATTGTTCTGCTGTTTGTAAATTTTAGGCTCCACCCCTCTGGACTTATTCAAGTTTTACGTGGAGGATCTGAAAGCTCGTTACCATGACGAGAAGAGAATCATTAAAGATATCCTGAAGGTGAGAGAGAGAGACTGACGATCAGTGTTTATCAGATCTGTGCTGAATCCCTTGATGAAGTGTGTGTGTGTGTGTGTGTGTGTGCGCGTGTGTTTGCAGGATAAGGGCTTCCTGGTGGAGATCAACACAGGCTTTGAGGATTTTGGCTCAGTGATCAGCTCTGATAAACGCGCCACCACACTGGATGCTGGAAACATCAAACTGGCCTTCAACAGTGTAAGGAGACTGCCTTGCTGTACTTTATTCAAATGAACCCTGTTCCAAAATGCAGTGAGATGCCTAAATACATTTTACGGCAACAAATTATGGTTTTCATCCAACGTGAAGGCAGGTAGGGAGTCCCAAAATTCGATCCCTAAATGCTGACAGTGTTTGTAGCGTTGAGGTTTCCACGACAGATTCGGCTATTTTAAAATGGACACAGGTAGCATTTTTTGGGGCTACTAATGCTGCGTTCACATCAAACGCGAATAGAGCGCTGGCGCGAGTGATTTCAATGTTAAGTCAACGTAAAGACGTGTTTACGCGCGTCTGGCGGTCCTGCGCCGCGAATGAGGCGTTTAGCGTGACGCAGTAGACACGAATTCGCTTCATTCGCATCGAAAGATGAGAATTGAGCGTCTGGCGCGATACACGCGAGTGGTGCTTTGTGCATTCACGCGTTTGACGTGAATTCGCGTCTGACGCCCGAGTTGAAAAATTTAAACTTTGGCGTCAATTCGCTCCACGTTAACCAACCAAGAGCCTGCTTGCTGCTGTCACATGGTGAAGTGACGTGATAAACGGGGACAGGCCCGCTTTTCAGTTTATAATGTCATTTTAAATGTTTGGCCTCAATAAATTATTTTGCGTGAAAGGAATGACATTATTCAGCTATATGTTAACTATGAATGTGACACTGAACACTTGCAGTCATAAATTTCTGAATGAGATGAAGAAAAACTCATTGTGCGAGCTGTCTCTTTAAAACCGTGTGGTTTATATACACGTTGCTGCTGATTTTGACTTTTTTGACACACTCACCAAACAAGAGAGAACTTTTCTTTAACCCCTTTGCACACTGTTTCCAGGAAACATGTCGTTCAACACGGAAACCGTAGCAAAACGTTGCACACCGGTTTGATCTTGAACGTGCCCCTGTTGTAAAAGTGAATGAACACATCCTGTATACGAGTCTAAATAACTAATTATTGAGAATGAAACGGCTTGTATTATGTTTTTCTAACTCGAAACGATCAGCCAATGATTGGAACCAGCTGATAATCGCACATTTTGATGATGCAAAAGACTAACGCATGCTCACGCTGTAGGAGGCGGGTATGAAAGGCTGAGTAACAATGGCGTCTCAGTCTCCAGCGGGCTTGAGTAAAATAATAATGTTCTTACAAGCTGTGTGTAATTTAAACTAACACAATATAATAAACCAACATGGCAAAACTGTACCAGGGGAACTAATATAAACAATATAATTGGTATTATCAATATCATAAAAATAATAGAAGGCAGGACATTTCATTTATTATGATTAAATAGTTCAGTATAAAAAAAGTGTGTATAGATTGATTGAAGTAAAACTTTAAAGTTTTGTTGAATTATAATTTTTTTTTATCTCATGTTAAAGTTTACTTACACCTATGAGTTGTAATAATTTATATCAATTAATTGGGGGCACAGGCTTTCTTATATATAAGAAGGGGGCTTTGAGGACAATAAATAAATAAAAAGTTTAGAAAATGCAGATATATTATCGAATCAAAATTGGATTAAAAATTGATTCTGGATTTTAAATCAAATCGTGGCCCCAAGAATTGATTTTAATCCAAAAGATGCCCACCCCTAGTTTGTGTGCTGATTGCAGTTTGTCCGTGCAATTTGCTGCCTTTGAAATGAACCCTGATAAGCGACTGACCTGAATTATCCTACAATGTGGATTCTGTCTTGCCTGTGTAGACTTTAGAAAGAAAGCCAGCTCATTAGAGTTTGGAGCAGAGAACCAGTGTGTTTAGTTCATGTTTACTGATTAATGATGTGAGAGTTCATATTCATTGACTTGTGTTTGGTTTCTCTTCCTGGTTCTGTTGTAGTTGCTGGAGAAGGCTGAAGCACGTGAGAGGGAGAGAGAGAAAGAGGAGGCCAGGAAGATGAAGAGGAAGGAGGCAGCGTTTAAGAGCATGCTGAAACAGGCCACGCCCCCTCTAGAGCCTGAGGCCACGTGGGAGGCAGTATGTCACGCTATTACTATATCAACAATTATATAGAAGTAGAATCTATCTGAACTGACTCTTTATGATGTCTTAGTCTTCCTCTACTGATCTGGTGTGAATGTGTGTTCATGCTTGCTCAGGTACGAGAGCGTTTCCTAAAAGAGCCTGCGTTTGAGGACATCACTCTGGAGTCTGAGAGGAAGAGGATATTCAAAGACTTCATGCATGTACTAGAGGTATAAAAGAATTATGAATGGTTTTTACATGACTTTTTAAAGAAGGCCGATTCATATGTACAATAATTAACTTGAGAATAGGTGTGTTCATTTTTCTGTACGGTTTATCGTGACATTCAAGTTTTTTTTTTTATATATATATATTTTAAAGGGGTCCTATTATGCTTTTTTTTTTTTTACATTGCCAGCTTTCTTTAGTGTGTAATGATGCTGTTTGAGCATGAAAAGGTCTGCAAAGTTACAAAGCCAAAGCTCGAAATTGTGACCATTTTGGTAAAATATGCTCCCAAAATTGAATCTCAATTTTTTTAAATATATATATTTTTTTATTTATGCGAGTGCAAATAATTGTTTTGATGCAACTTTTTTATTGAGTGTAATATTTTCACACAAATGACATTTCAGGAAATTACTAAAGTCTCTTAACAGAACATTAACACAGGCTACGGGACACACAAGACTGACGCAAAGAGGAGAGCGCATACGCGCAGCAGAGAAAATACCAGTCACAGCAAGATCACTGTTTGTGATGCTTGAAATATCGAAAGAAACATAAATATTATATTGGTGTGAATATCTCTGAAGGGCACTGTCTGTCTTCAGGATAGTTTCAATCACGTTTTCTTTTCCTCTTCCCTCCGTATAAAGTCGTGTTTATAAGCACAGCTGCTTCGTTTACTGCGTTACCCAAAGAAACGCTTATTTTCCATAGTCGCCACCTGCTGTCAGAGAGGGAATTTGCATTTTCATTCAGTCTGTCTGCTGTTTTTGTTTTGTGCAGGTGTTGTGTGTAACATAATTTCACAGAGCAAATACAGAATGGTCTGAGTTTAGCTTTTAAGTCTTGAAATTATGCAATCTAATTTAAATCAAAAACAACTGCTCATGTTACATGTGTATAGCATCTTTGTTTGGATTGTGATTAAAATGCAGTGGTTGCCTCTAGTTTTCAAATTTCAAATGTGTTCAAAATCACGCTTGAAGCGGTTGACCAATCACAACACAGTGGTCCAGCCGACCAATCAGATCACATTGTGCTTTTAGGAACTAAACCGAGCATTACTGACAGACTGGGAAGAGAGATGCTGCAATATGGGAAAAATATTTGAACAGCCAATAATTCAGTAATTCATTGATTGTCTGATTTCTTTACAGCACGAATGTCAGCATCATCACTCAAAGACTAAAAAACACTCCAAGAAATCCAAGAAACACCACAGAAAACGTTCCCGATCTCGATCAGTGAGTACCTCTAGTCTCGTACCATACCTTTTGGGAGATATTTGTCGTTCTGACATTGAAATTGGCCATTGTATTTGTGAAGGGAACTGTCTTCAGAAAAGTTTCGATGGCGTTTTCTTTTGGTCTTACCTCTATATAATGACAACTACAGTGGTGTTTAACCCCTTATCAAGCACCCCCCTTTTTTTAATAGACATGAAAAAGCACATTCCGAACTTAAATGGTTGTAATTCAAGAATGCTTTGGAATATAGATGTAAGATTGGTCTTGTTTTTAAGACACTTGGCAGATTTTTGTAGAAGTGAAATAAATGAAGACAGTTAAATAGAAAAAAAGTTATAGAAGTTTGAGTTTATGAAAATGTACAATGTTAAAAATTTAATTATTCATATTTTATATATACATTTTCAAAACCTAGCGGACTAAAACTTCAAGAAAATCAATGGCAAAAATCTGAACAAGTTGTGTTACAAATTTTAGGTTGATGTCTCAAAAAATAAGCTTTCAGTGAGATTTTGTTTGGGCGCAGTACCAAACTTTTTCACTAGTGTACATTACTGCCCATATAAGGGTGTCTCCATTTCCATATGTTGTTTGAGTGATCTGAACCATTATTTTTACAATTTTCATAAAATTTATGAAGTAGACATCCTATTCAGAAGTACTGTTGGACGTTTGGCATATTTGATTTTGAAATGAATTCAACCTCGAAGAAACTGAACACGCCTTAGGAGTATGCAAATATTCTGGTTGCAAATTGATAAATTACAGCTCCTCTGTAATTTATTTAAAAAAATAAGTCACCAAATATGTAAACTAGAGATTGTAAGCTTTCAAATGATATATAGTTTGTCAGGATTAGTTTAGGTTTAGTATAGGATATTACTGTTTTAAATATGTAATGGCTGTGGCAATATAAGGGGTTAAGCAAAAGGGTAACCAGCTTTATTTCTGCAGCCCATCTTCCGTTTTTGTTTACTTTGTTTTTGTCAAAACTGTATTTGAATTGTGAAGTTGTTAAATCATAATTTTTAAAGGCATTTTAAAGTTTATGGTATTGCAAACAAACAAGTAAATTGCTAACCGCTCACCTAATTCAGTCCAGACTAGGGTTATAAACCACGATGTCTCGCAAGTATGGTGATGCAGATTGCAGTCGGTTTCCAGGCAATCATTGACAATATCGGGGAAAAAGGACAAACATATTTCACATAGCCCCATATTTACACACATATTTATTCACATGCAATAGCATGACTAAAATAGTTTCTATAGGCTTGTAGTTGGTAGGTTTAGGAATAGAAAATAAATTCCAATTCTTGATACCATTATTTAAGCGCCAAAGAGAACACTTCTGCATGCGCACTGTTTTCTGTGCTGCACACACATCCAAAGCATGCATGGAGTCTTATATAGTGCGTGGACAAATACATTATAGCATATTGGGAGCATTGTTGAAGATAAAAATAAATACTCAAATATAATTTAATCATAATTACTTCTGTTCATAAATAAATAAAGCAGTGATTTTTATTTTGTTATAAGTGGCCTAAGGGGACCTTGGAACTCTAACCAGAAAGAAAAAATATTACCTTACCGTTTTTGCTCATGCAGAACGAGCAA
Source organism: Phoxinus phoxinus (assembly GCF_949152265.1). NCBI lineage: Eukaryota > Metazoa > Chordata > Actinopteri > Cypriniformes > Leuciscidae > Phoxinus > Phoxinus phoxinus. The sequence continues at coordinate 8,742,526 of NC_136882.1, read as the reverse complement.
ATTTTTTTTTTTAATCCCTAATTTTAGACAAATAACAAATACATTATAGCTTGAATACAAGTTTAAAAACAGCACTTCTCGTTATAATTTATCTTTCTTACAATCATCAAATTGAGTTCTGTTCAATTGTATTCGTTCTCATGAAACTAAATTAATTTCAAACACAAATTTGGTAAGAACCGTGTGGAAATTATTAGCAACACTATCATAACAAAGCTAATGTTGTATGTTAGTTTAAGCTCAAACTAACAGAAGTAAAACCTTTAACGTTTCAATCATTAAATGAAACCAACTGAATCGCAGGCTAGCATTAGATAAAGTGCAGCCAAACTCAACATGATGTGTGTTTACTGTGTATGTCGGCAGTGTTGTCTGTGTTGTTGGTTTGGGAAGACAATATAATCGGATATCGCAATATTTTCTAAGGTGATTATTGATAAAATATTTTTTTACATGTCCAGACAAATGTTTATTTTATTTTTTATTTTTTTTATAAACTGCATGGTGCAAAGTGTACATGAATTGAATGCTAGAGCAGACATCACAGCACATTGCTTTCTTCAGTGCTCACATTACAACAAACATACACCCTTTTCTTTGTAGATTACCAATTAAGGATAATCCGCTGGATTCAATTAGCAAGATTAGAGCTCCAAGAGAGTATGGCAGTTCACGGCATGTCGTAATTACAGTAGTCTCGAGATGACAATGTGACGTTTTATTCTGAGCTGGGAATTATGTGTTTCTATGGCACCACTATCAAGGGCAAATGAATCCGCAGTGGTCAGGTGGTGCAGCGGTCACGTGGTACAATTAGGAACTCTCTGAAAATTCCTATCTTACAAGCTGTGATTATGACCTCTACGAGGACATGAATGCTTTTTACAAGTTTTAATTACGACATAGCATGCACTCACCTTTAACGTATAGCTCATTATATTACAAATATTACAACTGCAGCTAATATAATAATTGCAAATCTGCAAAAGATACTACAAACTAGGGTTGTGCCGATATCGACGATAGTCAGTTATCGTTGATGGTACATTCCTTTGACAATATCAGTACGATATTTGGCTCGTTTTCCCATTAATGTATTTATTATTCTTATTATTATAAAGCTAGTTTTGTTATTAAATACATTTTAGGAACTACAATTAATTTGCCTTGCCTAAATTCATAACATCACCACATAGCCTAACACTTGCGACATCACCGACACGCGCGTATGAGGACTCCTCTAAGAATGTTTTTAAAATGGACAAAAAAACTACATCCCACATCAAAATTAAATTGCAAGGTGATCCATTCACAAATTGTCAAGAGTGCTTGTTTTAACAGAAACACCATTCTTATACAGATCCAAGATGAAAACGGCATCGTTGTTCGTCAGTATTTTGTTTCCATAGCACATTAACAAAACATTTAATGACACTAATAACACTAAATCAATACAATTACAAAATATTAATACTAATATCACTAAAATGATATAGGCCTAATAACAGCCTTTAGTTCACAAACACAGCACAACTCTGTAAGCTGCTTTTGAGTTTCAAAGATGGCAAACACTTGTTTAACAAGAAATATTCTTCTTATTTTTTCACTCATTAATGTAGGTCCACAAGAGAGATATTAAGCCAGTAAATTAAGATAGTTGCAATACCGTTATATCCACCATTGTCTTTGAGAGAATGTGGCGTAATGGAGTGACTGAAAGCAGAAACGGACTGAGCTTTCGGCATCTCTATCAGGGAATGAGCGCGTTTACATGCACGTTCTTAACCCGATTATGCTGAATAAACTGACAATGCATGTGGTCATGTAAACGCATTAACCCGTTTTCCTTTATCGGAGTCATAAGTTTAAGCATAAACCGATCGACTCCGCTAGATTTTTGCCGCTTACTCTGATTTCTCCCGGCATTTAAAACACATTAACCTGCGTTCTTTGGGCTTATTGAAGTGTGCATATGTGAAGTGCATCCAAACAGAGAGATCACTGGTAGGAGGACATATATCGCAAACTCCGATTCTTTCTTGACCCAAGAAATTATTAAAAACGTTATTTAGTTAGTTAAGCGATATTTCAACATATCAGCGGGAAATTTACGGAGTCAGATACAAAAATTATTAGGATTTTTTTTTTTACCTCACTATACGGGGACTTAACCTGATTTAGCCTATTAATAAACACTCCACCTTTGCTAGCAAAATAGAAAAAGATTCTCATTTATAAAACGAAGTAATGAAACAAGCAAATTAATAAGTAAATAAACAAGTTAATAATCAAATAATTAAAGGAGAACTCCGGTGCAAAATGAACCTTTGGTCTAATTACACATTGTTACCTAGTCAACCGTTATCTGAGATTTGTTTTCATGATTATCGAATGTAAATAGTTTTATCTCTAAAAACAGTTTAGCCTATAACGCTAGTATAACGCTAGTATATGGGGCATTGAGTAATGACAAATAAAAAACGCATGTTAATACCACTAACAAGGCTCAAAATAGCCCCACACTAACACGGTAGCATAATGAGGGTCCCTACATGCAAACCAAAGCATTGGGAACTTTGACAGTGTCCAGACAGTTAAATAAGATATTTTATACATAGTCAACTTCACGTATACAAGCAGAATCCATCTTTGAAAAACAGACTCTATCAATCGATCTACGAACCACCGATCCAAATGCGCTGGACCATATGAGATTCTACACAGTTCAGCGCATTTGGATCGGCTGTTCGTAGATCGACTGATAGAGTCTGTTTTTCAAAGATGGATTCTGCTTGTATTCGTGAAGTTGACTGTATGTATAAAATATCTTCTTATTAAACTGTCTGGACACTGTCAAAGTTCTCAATGCTTCGGTTTGCATGTAGGGACCCTCATTATGCTACCGTGTTAGTGTGGGGCTATTTTGAGCCTTGTTAGTGGTATTAACAAGCGATTTTTATTTGTCATTACTCAATGCCCCATATACTAGCGTTATACTAGCGTTATAGGCTAAACTGTTTTTAGGGATACAACTATTTACATTCGATAATCATGAAAACAAATCTCAGATAACGGTTGACTATGTAACAATGTGTAATTAGACCAAAGGTTCATTTTGCACCGGAGTTCTCCTTTAAGCCCCGCCCCCTCACGATAATATCGTGTATCACCGATCTCACAGGCTGACGATAGGACAATAATGGAGCATATCGCCCAACACTACTACAAACAACACAAAGAAGCACAATGTGTCAAAAACAAAACATAACAAAGCAGGAAAGTTCTAATTATTCATTCTCACCATCAGGGAATGACTTATGTTCAAAATCTAAAAGGCAACATTTTAACAATTTCTTGTTTCTATCTCCGTCTCTTTAATGAGGTTAAATCCTCTCAATGCCCAGGAACTGTCAAACAAAGAATGTTTGGCGAGCTTAAAATTACGATAAATTAGACATCCTGTCTCCCGGTGGCAGTTGTATGTTCACTGATTCTTGTGCATAATGCACGTGTGTTTTTGCCAACATATAACTATGAATGTGAACAAATAATAATATACATCAAATATGTACTCTTGCAAGTGATCAATTGTCCAACTTTGTATGTTTTTAACATGTAAGAGGATGTGTAAATGATTTACATTGAGCCTATTTAGTACAAATGAAAGCCTGGGCATCAACAAGAGTAGTTGGAGAGATGTAAGACTAGAGATCCTAGAAAAACTAGAGCTCCTAGAAAAAACACAAACTGTTTGATCATTAAATACATTCGAAAACTGATCATTAAATACATTCAAAAACTGAGGATCACTTTGAATAATGTACCAACAATTTAATCCTCCTAATGGTATTACTTAATGGACTATAAGTGTATTTAAAGACAAAAAAAAGCTCTTGTTTCATTTATTTATAATGAAGTTGCTCACCTCTTGTTCATCTGAAGTACGGACTTTCGCCAGTGTATATCAAGCCACTTATTGAGATATCACTGTGACTTAAAATCTGCATACAGGTTCTCGACTTTAACCTCAAAAGCATCTTTCTTAGAACAAATACAATGGAATCTTAAAAACTGACTATAAGGTAACCCACGTTTAAAGGCATATTGGATGAGCACTCTTAGCATGAAGACTGTTCTTTTCAGTATCTTTTCTATAAAGAGAAGAGACTGTGTTCATCAACAATGGATATACAACTATTAGGGGTGTAATGGTTACAGAAGTCAAGTTTTGGGGTCGCGATTCAATACGAATTCAATAGTCAAGTCATCTTCATTTATATAGCGCTTTTAACAATGATTGTTTCAAAGCTGCTTTACTGAGATAAAGGTATAATTTAAGGTAAATATTTTCCAATAAATGTACTTGTCCCCCCCAAGATTACTGATTGCTTAAAATGAAAAAATTAAGGAATTGTTAATTTGTTACTCTGATAGATTGACCAATGTTGTGCAGAAAAAAATTAACGGCTGTTTTTAAACATTGTTTGATTAAGGCGTATGATGTCATTTTCTTTGTGTGTGAGAGCGCGTCACATGCTGTGACACGATGGCGGATGCACAAAGTTCAATATTACACTTTTTCAAGAAATCACAGAAAGATAAACGAGGAGAAAATGAGATAAACGAGGAGTGCCATCTACATCTGCCTTCACCTTTCCACGAGGAGACAGCGAGTGAAGTGGCATCTGAGGCTTCCCATTTACAGGACACGCATATTTCATCACTGGACTGTAGTGAGACGTCCACGACACAATGCCAAATGATTATGTCTCATATCAGCGGAAACAACTGAAAATACTCAATTTATGGTCAGATAAGAGTAAGACATCCTTCGAAACTGTAAAGGGTCTATTTTTATTTGTGTACACTCACAAAAATTGCTCTTGTAAAACAGGATGCCGCTTTCTGCCGTCCCGGTTGCCTTTTTCCGATTGTGGCGGTTAGCAAACAGCTTTGTATTACCGCACGGGCCTGTTCCTCGTTCGACTGTATCCACCAAACCGTGACGTCCGTACCGTGATGATTCGGGACAAATACATGTACCGTTACAGCCCTAACAACTATACCAAAATATTTTATTAGTGGTACCCACTTGATGTGTAAATTTGATGGGTCTTACACAGTACATATTTATAAAGCAATGCTTTAAAATTTCCTTCAAAGTCTTTGTAAATAACAAAACAGTTAAGGGTGTTACCAGAGGCATTGTTGTTTTAAAACATCGTTACTACTAAGTGTAGTTCTATTCTAATTTCAGACTTTTCTGAAACTAGTTCAACGGCTGATTCTCATAAATCACGGAATTAAATAAATTAATACAGAATATAAAGAGGCTTCTTAAAGGGATAGTTCACTTTAAAATGAAAATTCTGTCGTCATATACTCACCCTCAAGTTGTTTCAAACCTGTATGAATGCCTTTCTTCTGCTGAACACAAAGGAAGATATTTTGAAAAATGTCAGTAACCAAACAGTTTACTGGTCCCATTGACTTCCATAGTAGGAAAAAAATAATACTATGGAAGTCAATGGGACCTGGTAACTGTTTTGTTACTGGCATTTTTCAAAATATCTTCCTTTGTGTTCAGCAGAAGAAAGGCATTCATACAGGTTTGAAACAACTTGAGGGTGAGTATATGATGACAGAGTTTTCATTTTTAAAGTGAACTATCCCTTTAATGACGGAGTATTTGCATTTTGATCTGGTTTAGAGTTTGCAGGTATGCATTTACTCGAGACACTTTCTCACACATCCTCCTAACTTGTGTACTGTGTGTTTGTTCACGGAAGGGCTCGGAGTCAGAGGATGATGAGTATCACTCGAAGAAGAAGAAACGTTCGACATCTAAATCTCCGTCTGAACACTCTTCCTCTGGGGAATCTGGTCAGTTTTGTTTCGGATCGATATCACTGTCCTGCACAGCACATCAATACTGAATTCATCATGACCGTTTAACAGCAGTCAGAGACTCTCAATGATAATCATGTGATATTGATCTTCACAGAGAGAAGTTACAAGAAATCTAAGAAACACAAGAAGAAGGGAAAGAAAAGACGACACAAATCAGTGAGTAGAGAAGTCTGAACCTGTTTTATATATTTTTTCTTGTGTAGCCACTGACTCAAGTCAGATGAGATGATGAGTCTGACAACATTACTAAATTACTTGCTCTCAGACAAACATCAAACATAGCACAGCAGAGTTTTAGTTTACGGTGCAGCATGTGATTTTACAAAATCGTTGTTAAAATATATATTTTTTTAAATCAACCAATACACGCCTCCCTCCTTTGCTCCGCCCCCAAACTGCACAAACACGCAATTGCAAAAGTGTCTCTCTTTGCAAAAGCAAAATAATGCTTCACGAAAAATAAATTAAGATGACGAACGAACAAGGCAGTACATAAAAAAGTTCACAAACGGTACACAAGAGTATATACAAGCAAGAGTTGGTTATTAGTCTCCAGACAAACAATGACACTCAACCAATGTTACTCGCGTGCGGAGCAGAAACAACTCAACCTCGGCATCTGCTCTCAGGCCTTAGGTCTCTACAGCGCTAGAAAAGCTTTTCTTATATTAAAGCTATTGCCTGATCATAAACCTTCTTCTTCCAGTGATATTCCTCTGAGCTTTTCTCGTTTGTAATGTCTCTCAGCCGTCTCTCTTTCTACAGTCTTTCTTCAAATCTCCCTCTCTCCTCTCCCATCAATAACAGCACAGAGAAACGATATCGTTGGCATCACTTTCATTTTCACGTCACCTCCGCTAATCCTGCCTCTTTGCCCATTTTCCTTTATCCGGGAGTGATGCGCTGCCAAGATGGCGATGGCCGGCTCCGCCCACTTTGGGCTTCAAAAACGCTCTTCAGAAACCTACGGGTGACGTCACGGACACGACGGCCATTTTTTTTACAGTCTATAGTGTGGACACTAATATAGTTATCTTTTCTAGTTAAATGATGTGAGCGGACCTTTACTCGCGGTTTTTAAAGCAATCATATTTCAATGTCATATATGATTCAGCAGCTTGTGCCATCCCCAAGCTTTCATGTATAAAAAGCAATTTCTAAAATCTAAAATATTTGTCCCTCTTTACTGATCATCTTTTTCAGTAATAGTTGTGCACAAACAGTGTTAGTTAAATTAAGTTTGAAATGAGTTATTAGTTTGAATCAGTCGGTAATGACTTGCAGACTGAATCAGTTTCAGTGGTTCTGAGATGGAAGTCATTACTTTTTACTTTACAAATAAACTGAGAACTTTTACCGTTACGTTGTACTTGTGTGATATTTTGCTGAGTGTGTTTTTGTGCTGGTACCTTTTGACTATCGTGGACCGCTAAATCCCGAAGCTTTTCGTCTTCTGTGCGGTGTCACCTGTTAAGAAGGTCTTTAACATTTACTGATAAATAAGTGTCTGGCTGTGGGATTGAAAATGAGCATACATAATATATGCTCAATTTGCATTTTATCTTGGACTGTTCATTAAATCACGGTGCTACACATTTACTCCCATCCTTTAAACACAAGTTTTATAAGATGTATAACTTTAAACTGCTATTATAGGATAATGAGGAAAATGGAGTATATCACAGATGTTGTCTTGCAGGCCTCCCCTGAGTCTGAAGGAGAGAAAGAGCGGAAGGGAAGAGAGAAAGAGAAGGATAAAGAGAACGACAAGTCCAGAGTGAAATCACGTGGAGAATCCAAACAGAAATCCCCCAAAAGAAAGAGTGCAAAAGACGAGGTGAGCGGTCATATCTGAGGCAGCATCTGTAGTCTCTCATTTGCTCTCACCCAGATGTGCTGTGAACCTCTGTGTCTGTCTCTCAGGGTGGATGGGACACGTCTGGCAGTGAACTGAGTGAAGGAGAGCTGGAGAAGAGGCGGCGCACTCTCCTGGAGCAGCTCGACGCACCATAAATCACTCACCGTCAGTCTGTCCGTCTCTGTCTCTCACTTGCATTCCTGTAATGTGTTTTGCATCCTTTTGGAATGTGCTGGCAGAATATTGATGAGCATCTGACTGTTGGATATTTGGCTGTGAATCCATCGACTGTCATGTAGTCTCCCTGAGAGGCATTATTGTCTGAACATCAGCACTCTTCTTGATCTGGGCGGCATGTTTGACTTTTTGTAACATTATTTTCAGAGGTTGCAAGTGTTAAGTTGCCTTCAACTGCAGAACCTTTTTTAGGTAGTTGTATATTTGTTAATGCCAATAGTTTTAAACATTGCTGATCAAATGGAAAAATGACCAAGCCTGCATACAAACGCCTATTATTCAACTTCAGATTAATCTGTAAGATTGTCTGTGAAAGCCATTTTGGGAAAACAATGTTATCAGTGTGAAAGAATTGTCTGCAGCATTGTTTTCAACTTGAATTTTGACAAATAAACTTTAAAAAGGATGATTTTATTTTGTTGCCGCCTTGTTCTTAAATTTACTCAACTTGAGCAAAAGTCATAGCGTTGCTTCATAGCATCCCTTCGGTAATTTCAGAGGTCCTCTACTTTCAGAGTAGGTTTAAAGTTGACAAATCCAACTAAATGAGTCTCAACATTTGCTACTAATGAAACGGTTTGATTCGCTTCTTGTGAGATTCTGTGTAATACACTTTGGAGATATGGGTATGTGTACATGACAACAACGTACTAAACTGAAAATTGTTCCTTTTTTTGGCATGCAGACGACAACGTTGTCAAAACACTCCCTATTCACACAGATCTGCGAAAACGAAATGCTGTATTCTGCTGCCAGGCCAGTAGTTGGCGATGTCACTTTGTAAAGAAACTACGCATGTTTACACGGAGACGATAACTATCGTTTTCATAAACGCGCACTTTGAAACCCGTTTTCAAAAGTTAGCATTTTCAGGCCCCCAAAACACTGTTGTGAACTACCGCTTAAGAACGGTATCGTGTAAAGGTACCCTATAAAATCGGTACAAAAATATTATGAATTTAAACATGTACAAGGAAATAGAGGAAGAAACACCATGAAACTGCCACAGAAGTTTTATAAGTCAAATAAAATATTTGGACATATCAATGCAAGTGAATCAACTGAATTTATTTAAGATTAATTAAATATATAGGTAATTTATACAGCCTATAGATTAATGTATTTAATTATAAATTATAGAGGTAATTTATATAGGTTCACAAGCACCACATAAGCATAGTGATTTTAAAAGACAAAAAGCTGGGTGATTTTTCCGAAATTCTTTCACCTTGAACTAGTTTAATTTACTTTGCTCACGGCTGATTGGTCTGTTTTTGGTTTGTGATCTCACCCAGAAGTAAACTGGCCCCAGTCCAGAGTAGTGGAAGTGACTAATGATCGTTGGTTGCGACGGAAGTGAATCAATCAAACTTTAGCTGGACAATAACTTTATTCTAGAGCTGCTGTAAAGCCAAAACGATCTCTGTTACTTTAATTTCCTATTATCACTGTAAAGCTGCTTTGGAACAGTCTATATTGTTAAAAGCGCTATATAAATGTGACTTGACCATGGTGATGAGAAGTTAACCAATCCACCACATTGAGGCTGAAAAAACCCTCCTTAAATTTGCTTTGGAATCCACAAAATCGGGCTTCGTGCAACAGGACTCGAGTCTTCATATCTTTCTAGGAAGACGATACCCTGACATGATCTGCCATCTTTGCAGTGCAGCCTGAACATCCAAGCTCTTCATCGTACATGTTCACACTCTCAAGAACAACACAGAAGACTGGAATTGTGTAAATAGTTTAATTGGACATCATCTAATTTTAAATCTGAGAACAGATCTTTATTTGCAGTAAGCATACAATGCCTAAGATACAGTGATTTGAAAAAAAAAAATCCAGTTTTTATGAATGGAATGCAGAGAGATGAGACAGAAGTCTATAGTGGCTATAATACTGCGACTGCATCTGGTGTCTTATGTTTTAGTGTAGAAGTGACGATCTAGTTTCTTAGCGTAACGCTGAGCTCTTGCCACGTCTAAAAGGCCTGATTCAGGTTTTCAGTTTTATTAAATAAACAAAATGCAGGAAAAAAAGAGAAAACTATAAGTTAAAATATTCAATGTTGTAGTACAGAATGATTTTTTTGTTTTTTTAAACAATATGTACAATATTAGAAGATTAAAAAGTTAAAAAGATTCAACAATTTTGTAGCAAAATATCTGTACATTTAACAAATGCTTTTTTTTTTCATTTATATTTTTGCTTTTTTTAAATAGAATTACACATCACAAGAAACATGAATTTTCAATTGTGCAGGTCATTATTGAACCACACAGAATTCAGTTTATATAACAGGCCTTATCTCCCATGAACTGACCAAGAGCAAGAAGCAAGTCCAGTCACAGCAACTGTGTTCTCAGAGGAACCTGATGTTGCGTGGAGGAGAACGAGTGCTGCGGGGGAGGAGGTTTGCTGCCGTGCTCGGCGGCCGCACAGTTTAACGCAGTAAGAAGTGGTGAGTGCTTAAACTGTATCAAGGAATATTCTGTGTTCAAAACCATGTAGATGTACAGTAACTGTAAGCTGTCCATTACCACAGACTATATATTCAACCCTCTGTGAGTAAAACGAGATTCCATTTACAATAATGCACTTCTATGGGGCAAGTGTAATAGGGTTTAAAAGCAGACGTACTGTAAAGCTCATATTTTTATTACAACTTTTTTAAGTTTTAATTTTTTAGGGGTGCAAGCCTCAGTTCCTGGAGGGACACCGTCCTGCTGAGTTTAGTTTTCGCACCGGATCCAGCTCATCAACTTTGAGAAGCACAGGTGTGTGTGTTGGAGCCGTTGGAACTAAACTGAGCAGGTTCACACCCCTGGGGCCTCATTTATAAAACGTGTGTATGTATGCACAGATTTGAACAGAGCTAAAAGTACGCTCAAATCTAAAAACGGTCTCTGATGTGGGAAAGTGTTTAGCACCGTGTCAGGGTCTAAGCAGACGGTGGCCTGCGCACTTTTCCTTGTGGCAGAGAGTCGCAGTCGAAGCCGTTCTCGAGTGAAGGATTTGGATGCTGACTAATGCTCTTAAAGTGTAGAATTTTTTTTTAGAATTGCCTTTACAGGGACTTTAAGAGTTGTATTGTTGTAGATAATATTGGTTTTAACAGACAAGACTGTAACGGATTCAATCACAATAGTCAAGTTAGCGTGTAATGTTAATTTTTAATATTCAACAATAATATTGATCTGCCTGCACTGACACCATTACATGAGAACTGATCTGAGCTGGACAATACTGTATATAAATGAACTAAATTAATAACTTTTTTACAAGAAAAATTAACCGTCACTGAACTTGGACAAATGCGCTTTTTTCTCTGTTAAATTATTTTCCTGTTATCACTGTAAAGCTGCTTTGAAACAATCTGCATTGTATAAAGCGCTATATATAAATAAAGGTGACTTGACTTTATTTTTAGATGTGCTCCTGTGGAAATCTTGCCCCATATAAACTGCCCTTTTAAATGCATTATTGTAAACACGGTTTCTGCTTGTTTTTACGAACTGAGGGACACGTTGGTTAGTTTACCTGTATAGAACATGGAACAGTGATTAGTCAATAAAATGAACTTTCTGAAGTCTCTTCCCACAATTTTCTTGAAGGCTGATGGAGTTTGTGAATTTCACTTCTGCACTTTGGTTTATATCATTAACCAAGCCTCAGTTTAAGGACCAAACGCCTAAAAGCAGTGTCGCTTGAGCAGCATTTTAATTCAGACTTGTGAATGTGAGGCGCTGGAGATCTGCAGCCTCTGGCTTCTGGTTCACATTTGCCTTTGTTGCATCAAAAAAAAAAAAAGAAAAGTTTTTCCTGACAACTTAACTCTCTCTCCATCTGCGCACCTGAGCTCACAGTAACCCCACCATCACTGTCGATCAGTCCAACAGACGACTGACTAGTCAATGTTTATATAATTGTATGTTATACCCACACATGTGATCTTATGACGAATGAATGATTAAATAAACTTCGGTAAAGTTGTATAGATAGTGTGGATTTAGTGTGTGTAAAGGACACTGAGCGTTGCCATTTTTCTGGCCTGTGACAGTCTTGTGCTCTTACTTCCCATAGCATGCACACACTATGAAGCGGCCAAGACCACAAGAGTGGCTGTTGGGACAGGCTCATCATATATTTAGTTGTGGTGCTTTAAAGTGGATGAACGGGAACGGGTGCTGCAGTGATGATGTATTTTTGTAGGCCAACCCGGAAGTTAGCGTAACCCTGCTTCCCTCGACAAAAAGCCAACAGGATTGTTTGATTCTTTCATCATGAGAATCTACACAAATGACTTTTGAAGCCTAAATACGATTGCCAGAAGTAAAAAAACGAAACGTAAACAAACTTCACTATAGTCACATGACTATCAACTCTCAGTTTTGATTTAAAAACATTTTCCCTGAACGTTTAGAAGAGTTTGAGGCCGTGAGAGCGGACTAGTGAGAAGACGAGTTTACCCGTTTGTCAACTTTTTCAAGACAAGTAATTGTTTTTATGCGCTTTATGTAGAGTAAAATGTAAAAAAATGTCTTCCGGCTCGTTTTTTTGGTGTTGGCCTACAAAAATAGGACATCCCTGTAAGACTCTATTAAGAGATGCAACCTCACTGAGAGGATTTTAGTGCGCTAACACTGTCAGCCCGGTACAACCCTCTTTCAGAAGCTACGTCTCCAAATTCATCCTTTATAGCACCATTTGTGTCACAAATTCATAGCATTCAACAGCACATTTAATTACTTTACCACTGGACTTCAAACCACCTTCTGTGAGAAAAGTTCTTGTTATTATCTTTGACTGTTGAGTCAGAGATAATGCAGCATATCAAGCCATCAACATTGCGTTTTTACAGCATTTAACGTAGTTCAACTTTTCAAAATGCTTCTCGAGCTTCATTCCAACTTATTGAGCTCCTTCTGCTTTTCTTTAAACACCATGTGACCAGCCCGATAAAACCAGGGCCTGACGGACCCTATGCAGGGCTTCTTTAAGACCGACTGATAGATTAGTCATTCAGAGAACACACGATTGGTCGATTTTGATCTGTGGCGAAAGCACTGGAATGTAAGAGGCCTTTGTACAGGTTCATGATACATAAAGTGTTGGAGCAGTTTTACATTCTGACACTTTCTTGAGAAAAACACGCCATCTACAATTTAAGATAAAAGACACTGTTTGTCATATAAAAAAAATCACAGACAGAAGACTATGTATGATCCGACACCTGATGGGACAGGAGTTAAATATAGGCACTTGACTTTCAGACCTGCTGTCATCTTCATCAGTCCTTCATTATTTAGTTCAGGAGCAGTTAGCTCCACCTCCACTCCTCCAGCGCATCCAATCACATCCCCTTTGCCCTCGTCACATGACCATCTCTGCACTGTTGATTGGCCGCAAATTCTGATCATCAAATCGTCTCCGAACGCTCCTCCTGACGGCGTCAGCGCGCCTGTAAGGCTGGTTTCTCAGATCTGGTACAGGAGGAACAGAATAAAACAACGTCAGTCCCTGAGTTCAGATCTTCTGGACATGCTGGTGGTCAACTGGGCAAAGCAGCTTGAGTTTTACTGGATTAAGTACTGTATTTCAGCTTCTGAATTGAATGGGAATAGAAACACTGACTTGTTTTTGACAAGGTTGTTGGGAAAACACTGACAGAACGATATACGGACAAAACGTATTTGAACTCTCAAGTCACATACAAAGTCTGAATGTCACTGCATTATAACAGAATATATAAACGTGTGTCATCTTGTGCTGAAGGAACTTCACTTCTTTATTTCTTCTTTCATCAGTTTTTAGTGGCTGTATAGTAGGCTATTCGTGTAGTTCAATGGGTTGTATTCCCAGGAATGTCAAGGACTGATCAAATGTGTTCGCTTTGGATTAAAGCATCTACCATATGCATAAATGTAAATGTAAGTCAGTTCTCCTCAGGTTCACAGTCTTCTTCGCAGAGGAACCACAGGTGTGATATTAACTATCAACGGATGCGGGTGAAATCTTTGAATGAATGCAGATTAATTACAAGTATGCAGCAATGTAAAGGTCCATACTTGTAAAACGTCCCTTATAATATAAATGAATATACTGTACTGAAATTCAGACCAACAGCATGACTGCAATGTCCACAACTATTCAATAAACAAGAAATATATTTTGGGTGACTTACATTTTAGACACAATATTGAAAGTTACTTTCATCAATAAAAATAGCTCAAAACGAAACAAAAGCAGGATCAACCATTGCTCTAAGCAACTCAAAATACTGTGTCTGAATGAATCAGTGTTTTTGAACAAATTGTTTGAATCAACGATTCAATGACTCACTTTATGACAGTCTATATTTATGAAACCTGCAGATAAAGTTGCTGACAGTGTGTCTGGAAGTAATTGTACAAATGTCTTTATTTTGCTAAAACATACTTCAAATGTTTGTATTTACCAGTACACATATCTAGTTCAGTCATGATGGTGCAGTCTGATGGCTCATTTAAATGCAAACTGCTAGCAACCACACAATGTCCTGCATGCACAAGCAGATCAGCCGATTTAGCAGCCAATGAGATTGCATGCTCAACATCAACATAGTCTGGTCTATTGTTTGCTGTAAGCGCAGTTCCTCTGAACCCCTCCACCTCCCCCAGCTCCACCTGTCTAGATCTGCTATGGCACGGGTCTCCAACCCTGCTCCTCGAGAGCTGCCAGCCTGCAGTCTTCAATTGTCCAGTAACCCTTGATCAGCTGGTCCAGGTGTGTTTGACTGGGATTGGAGCTATACTCCGCGGGACGGTACGTCTCCAGGAGCAGGGTTGGAGACCCGTCACAGGATTTAGGTATGCGCATCCATGCAGCAGCATATTTAGCGTGATAGAGGATCTAGTCCACCAATTCCAAACACATTAACATTGTCATATCAATAACTTTTTGTGTTGTGAAATATATATTTTTTCAGTATATTTATTGACATTTAATGCACTGACATTCTGACATTTTTAAAGTGTTAATTTGGGGGCAAGTGTGCCTACTACGGAAGCTCAACTCAAGGTTGTAATGAAGACTGAACTATCTCTAAGTGTGGGGATGTGTCTCAGGTCACAGCATCACCGAATCAAACTAATCAAATCAGTTCAACAAGGTGACCCGTCCGACGGAGTACCTGGAGACTCGGTCAGACTTCAACAGGCCTAACGTGTGTTAAATCGAACGACAGATAGAAGGAGAACACAAAAAGATGGCTTTTGTATTCAGTGTCAAAAGATCTAGAGTGGAGTGAGAAGAATGAAAGATAAATAATAATAAAGAGAGAGATGCTTGCCAGGTCTGAGTAGCATCCAGTGGGGTACTACTGGAAGAGTTCCTTACCCTCCAGTGCACATTGGGAAATTTAGTAATATTATTCTTCTTTAAGGCTGAGTGGAGAGGAAACAAAAACGGAGGTTAGATTGGAGCAGAGTGGACCGGACACAGCGAGAAAAGCTGCCCAGGGCTCAAAGAGGAAAAGGTCAGAGGTCAAAGGCAGGCGCTGTAGGGTGTTACTGAAGCGCTGCTGATACTGCGGTAATGAACTCTATGACTCAAGCTGCTCTGCACAATGGCTCCAGCGTCCAGATACGACAAAGCAAAAACTGACGTCTGCGTGGTCACTTCATATTTAAACAGTGAAACCAAAGATAATGTGCCAAGCCTCCCAGAAGTGCATTGTTATAAGCCAGGACGTACAGTAAGTTAAGCTCAAGAAGCGGGGCATGGTGCATGGTGGAAACTAAACGCAATACTAAGGTGAATCTCAAGAAAATGTGTCATCACAGTCATATTTCATAATGATAATGATAATAAAATTTGTGTTTTGCATAAAGAGGAGGATATGGAAGCTTGTGTCCGCCACAGAATGAAACATTTGAACAGATAATTGCGACTTTATATCATTTTTATTGTGAGATGGTGACTGTGTTAACTTTTATTCTGTAGCGGAAACAAGCTTTCATAGCAGGAAGCCTACATTTAATACCATTAATATATCCAATATCTTAACCTTTTCATGACAAGTAAGCACAATGCAAATGCAATGATTTTGTGAAGCACTTTGAGCATGTTTTTTTTTTTTTTTTTCAGTAATGAAAATTAAAGACATGCTAAATTGTGATGAAAATACAACACACAAACTTTGTTGTGCTAAAAACATGATTCACTATTAATATTACGGTTTTGTTTCTTTTTGATTTTTGAGGATAAAAATATGACATTTATAGACCTTTTTGGTGAGATTCAACATTATATTTGGCTCGCAAAAAACACCCCATGCAACTGCATACAGTCAGTGAAGCAAATGAACCAAACATGCTTAGAAGAGCAAACCATCTCAACATGTTTCATGCAGCAAGTTAAACACATGTGAAACACGGGAAGTTCATCAGAGCAGGATAAGAGTGAGAAAATGCAGAAAACCAGCATAATGCCAATGGTCCCCAATAATTAATGACATTATATACTGTATATATACTCACAATGACATGGACAGATGAACACATGAGCAAATCATAATGTCACAAACCATATCCAAAAACGCCAGTGTTAACATGACAAATCCATTTAATTCCCATAAAATGGCCAGATGCAAACTCACAGATTAAAAATATTGTGGTGGTTTTTGCCTATAATAATGTTAAAAAACCCATCAATCATGTTAAAAAACCCATCAATCATGTATGTTCATTAATATTTTGAATTAGGTTTTGTGTGTTGTATTTATATTTAAATTGGAAAACTTTAGTAATTTTATACTGTTTTCGTAATTTTAATTAGTTTTTGCTTTTGTTTTAATTGGAGTTTTGTTGTCTATAGTTTTTATTTCAGGTTTAGTTTGATATTTTTTTTAGATAATCAAGTTAAACTAAATGAAAACGAAATGTCGCTTTGATAACAAGCTGAAATAAAATAAGTACTTTTTTTCAGTTGACATTTATTTTATTTGAAGTAATGAAAGTGTGCGTGTGGTTTTGTTTTCTGTAATGGAAAACTTAACTTTAGCCAATTTTGGAAGAGTGATATACTATTAAATAATTCAAAATGTTTGTCACTGTAATTGGAATGACCCATATGGGATTTCTATGGCAGTTTATTTGCAGACTGTTTTCTGCTATTCAAACTGCAGAGGGCGCCACAGTCTGAGTCAACCAATAGTATTAGCTTTTCTCAGATGAACTGGCACTCAGAAGTTTAAACCAACACAGGCCACATAGAAACAACAACTGAAATGTGCAGAGAAACAGAGTTGATTATAAACCCTGGTGTGTTTGGCTGTTTGTGACATTGTGATACATTTATGTTACAATGATGAATATGAATTTATGACACTCTTTATGACAGCTTCCCTCCCCAAACCCCCCTTCATGCAGGAGTTTAGTTGGAAAAGAAATCAAAAATGAACACGCCCATTCCATCACAACCATACGCCGGCCCACAGGGAAATAAAACCAGGAATGTGAAGCGTGAAGGGGTGTGCACACACACACACACACACACACACACATTGAGAGAGAATGAAAGAGAGCAGCTTTATCCAGCGACCTGAGAGAGAGAGAGAGTCTAAGCTTTAGAAGTGGAGCTCCTCGTTGAAGTAACGCGAGCTGCGTTTGGCTGTGCGCGCAGTAAAGGGGGCAGTCTTCAGCACTGCGTCCAGATGAAACACACACACACACACACACGACAACACAAACAAGCCAGAGCAACAAGCACAATGTTAGCACTTTCTACACACAACAGCACACTCTATAATCACATGGTACTAACTATTATATAAAGCTGAAACTATTTCAATATGGATTACAAATATACATGCCTAAAATAGAAATGCAGCCGTCAAGAGGATTACACACGATACAAAAAACACATTTATACTATATAATATAATGCTTTTCTTAAATATTTGGCCCATTATAGAGATTCATGGTTAAAATTTAAATGAAACATTTCTGTAAAGGGGTCATATCATTAAATTAAATTAAATTTAAATTGTCCTACACTGTAAAAAAATATTTTCATGATTTCTTATCACAACTTTTTATCTTTTGTCAAATCAACTTTGATAACTAATGTGTGAAGATAACATACTATTTTGAGTTTCTGTTTATTAAACCATTCTTCTTCATTGTATTAACTCAAATTTTGTATTACAACGAACTAAAAATTTTAAGGCAACAAGGTAACTTGCTTTTTTAAGTTAAACCAACATTTTTTTTTTTACAGTGTAGAAATACTATTGTTTTGGAATAATCCTCAATGAAAAGAGAGCTTTTGCTTTAAACGTATTAGTTTTTACAAAAAAAACTAACCAAAAAAAGAAAAAGGCGCTTTTCAAACCTCCGCAACCTTTTATGATTTTAACATCTCAATGATCTTTATTCTAGATTCAAAGATATTTCAGTTTAAATCAGTAATTCAACGCTGGTCAGATGGGCTTTTGATAAAACTCGCTATCTATGCGGCAGATAATTCCCTTTTTGCCAAAAACTTCAACACCCATAATTCAATTCTGAATGTCTGTAGGCAGGAATACAAAAATGCACAAGTTCGATTTGCAGTTTTAACAAAAGCCCTGGCTGTCAAAAGTCCGGAAGATGAAGGCAAATTAGGCTTTTGAGTCAACTGGCAGACTAATGCATCATTTTAATTAATTCAACAAATTAAAATTAACAGAACAATTACAACTATATTGTTGCAAAACGTAAATATTATTTATAAATATTAATATTATATTATTGCCCAGCTCTTAAAGGGATAGTTCACTTTAAAATGAAAATTCTGTCATCATATACTCACCCTCAAGTTGTTTCAAACCTGTATGAATGTCTTTCTTCTGCTGAACACAAAGGAAGATATTTTGAAGAATGTCAGAAACCAAACAGTTACCAGGTCCCATTGACTTCCATAGTAGGAAAAAAAAAATACTACTACTGTTTGGTTTCTGACATTCTTCAAAATATCTTTCTTTGTTTTCAGCAGAAGAAAGACATTCAAACAGCTTGAGGGTGAGTATATGATGACAGAATATTCATTTTAAAGTGAACTATCCATTTAAAATTGGATGAAATTTAATTGATTCAACTTTACATACATACACTCATGTAAAGCGAATAAGCGATATACAACTGTTTGATTGTCACAATGCGTAAACGATATCATGGACCAGCTGTAAAGCTGCTTTGTGCATTGTTAAAAGCACTATGCTAATTTGACTTAACAAGTGGACCTAAGAAAAAAATTAAATGATAAAAAAGTATAATATGACCCCTTTAAACCTTCACTAAACACACTGTGTTTAGTAGACGCACTCCAGCTCAGAGCTGTAAGCAGTAACAGCACACACTCCGCTCAGTACATTGTTATTGATCAGTAAAGCTTTCCACCGGTCACAGAGAGCTGGTTAGTGGCTCAGACTAACACGTTACAAACGTTCTTATGTTGTAAAGCTCGCTGCATGCAGAACGGTTACGGGATGAACCCAAAAGTGTGTGTTACCTGTGATAATGTCCTCGATGGCTCCGTCTTTACCCTCATACACATGTCTGCTGTCCTTCACCTGCTTCTTCCTCAGCTCTGCGATCAACTCCTGCTGCTGACGCTTATTCTTATGAGAGGGAGACTGAACACACACACACACACACACACACACGCACACACACACACGCACACACACACACACACACACACACACACACACACACACACACACACACACACACACACACACACACACACACACACACACACACACACACACACACACACACACACACACACACACACACACACACACACACACACACACACACACAATAACATGTTACAATTAATGCTGTCATTAAAGACTGTAATTCATCAAACATTTCAACATGCTGAGTTTTATGGGGACATTCCATGGACATGGAATTTTATACTTTACAAACGGTACTGTATATGCTCTCCCATAACCCTAAACCTACCCATTAAAAAAAAACAAAAAAACATTTAGTGTGATTTATAAGCTGTTTTCCTCATGAGGAAATAAGGACATTCCACACACTCCCCAAAATAGGTTTTGTCAGATTTAGCTCACTTCTTGATATAAACTTGTCCCCAAAACATAGGTAAACGCACACACACCCGGGCCAGAATTAACTTTTTGTCAATCATGGGAAAATGTCCTGAAATAAAATGTCTTACTGGCCATGAGGATGTCTTTGATTTTTCTCACATCATTCAGATTACTGATGAGCAGACTATCATGAAGCATGTTTGCGTTTAGGTTCCTAATAAGTTACTGGTAAATTATAATACACTAAAAAATAGCCCTTGGTTAAACTCTACTAAAAGACTTTAAACTAATTAAATATTATATAAATGGCATCCCTTGGACTTGCTTTAGCTTTCATATTTAGCTCACTTCTGGGGCCAGTTTTGCCCCCAAACAACCACTTCCCCGACACACACACACACACACACACACACACACACACACACACACACACACACACACACACACAACAACCACTTCCCCGACACACACACACACACATGCGCGCGCACACACACACACACACACACACACACACACACACACACACACACACACACACACACACACACACACACACACACACACACACACACACACACACACACACACACACACACACACACACACACCTTCTGATCCTCTTGCTCCATCATAGCTTCTTGCTCAATCAGCTTCTCCATCATCATCTGCTCGTGTCTTTTCCTCTGTTCATTATCCTCCTCTGCTTGCTGATAAAGAGAAAATACCCATCAGGCATTTGGAAGTTATGTAACATGAGTGATCAATGCAGGTACGGTTCATATACAACTGGAGGAAGTGATTGGATGAAGTGAGACAGGCGATTTGTGATTGGTCGGTTTACCCGGTATGCTCTCACAAAGCGCACAAACACTGGGAAAAACACAGACGGCGGCGTTGTTTTGGAATTTTCTCCAAAGAATTTCACCACTTCATCAAAGGCATCCTGAGAGGGTGAGATATGAAAAGACATAAGAGGGATAACCAACAAAAGAAGATAGCTCTGTTATTCAGAATCACATGTAGGCTAGTTACCGAGTCTTCTAATGTTTCATTTTTAATAATGACGTTGATGAAGATATAATCCCAACCCAAAGGATCAAATACAGATTTTATTATTTCGTTATTTCCCCTCAATATGAATCGAGCAGTTTCATCCAAGTCTTTTGAAGAGACACAATTGCTTAATATAATGAACAGATTTAATTGAGGCTTTTATTAACATCTAAACATTTATCAACGCCCATACATAGAGCAGCCAACATAAACTAACCCTTGATTCGTTTAAAACACCATTTTGCAGCTTAGTTTCAATAAATGCTCTATTTGGACTCAAGGAAATGTTGGGTTCTGAAAGTTATAGTATGATTTATTCATACAACAGACTTTTTAATGTCAAAAGATTAAAAAAACGTGATTCCTCAGGAAATGAGCTTTTTAAATAAGTCTGACAGGTTTAATGAGCAGTGTGTTGGGTCATGTGTGTGTGCGCAGTGTTAGCGGCACCTGAGCGATCTTGGCATCATCCTGAAGTTTTTTGAGTTTATTCTCGTTCTGCTGTATGAAGTCTTTGAGCATCGTGTTGTGGCCGTGCATGCTGTACTCTCTCCTGGTCAGATCCATCCCTCTCTGCATCTCCTTCACGTCTAACAAGACGTTCTCTAGAGACACTGAGGAACACAGAGACACTTCCTTTTCTCTCAATTTCCTTCAGATCATGGTACAAAACATGTGTCAAGAAGTGCGAGCAAATACGGTCTGCCCTGTTTATTGTAAACATAATCAAATATGACACGTTTCATACCTGCGGCAGCTTTCTCCACATAGTTCAGGTCATTATAGAAGAGCGACACCTGCTGGTATTTTTCCTTCACTACATTTGCTATATAGTGCAGAAGAGTAACCTTGCGATCTGTCGATTTAGTGTCTAATAACTGCAAAAAGAAAACATGCAAACCCTCAGAACATTTGAACCCTCAAGTGTATGATTTAAATCACAGATGAAGACAATTTTTTTATGTTTTTTTTTTATACTTATAGTTTCATATACTTACACTTTGTTATCATACAAAACATTGACAGAATTATAGATAAAGATCAAAATCTATCACAGTGGTTTTAATGTCATTTCACAACCTGCATGCTTAAATAACAATTAATGACAGGTGCTTTGTTGTCTATTCATAACTCATAAGGATTTAACATATAACAGCCAACATCTGAGTAAAAAACAAACAATAGTGAGCATGTAAAAAGTACCAGGTCTAAGCTCTGCAGTTTGAAGCCGTATACCGCTCCTCTTTTACTGCTGTTCATGTAGTTCCCCAGAGCCAGGATGATCTGAGAGAGAAACACACTCAATAAAGACATTCACAGTCTGGAGAACAATTCAATCAAGACACAAGTGAGTCTCTTACTTCCAGAATCTTCTTGAGTTTCTGAGAGGACTTAATAGAGACAGATGCTGCAATGACAGCATGAAGTTGCTGTTGAGACAAAAACAAAAGACAAAAAGGGCCCACAATTATATTTATGGTCATTAAAACTAGCTGCTTATCTTATCAACATATCTGAATTACTTTTTCAAATTAGACACGACTGCCCCCATGTTGAGAAAAAACGAGTAATTGCTTCACGTCCTGGAAAATCTGAAATTTCCTACTTGCCACTTCTACGAGCTAATCACATTCAAATTTTGACTTGAGAGGCCATTCGTGTCCAATTTTTAAAAAGTAAACTAGTATTTACGATAATTCCAATAGCATGTGAAGGCATCATAAGTGCAGAGGCGTTGTGTGCGCTGTGTGAACATAATGTTTATTATTGTAGATCTAAATGTGTGAGCATGCAATTACTCATCTCAACAGATTCCGTACTATTCCTCAAAATGAATATAAACAGGCAAATGCAAACTCAGAATATTATGCAAACCTGCAATAATTAATATCACTTTATTAACCAACGTCTTTGCTTAATTAATCAACCTTTGATGATCAAGCAAAAATAAGCAAAAATATATACATCACATTCGTGTTTAATTTTTCGTTTTTTATTGCTGAAAGTAAGAGTGTTGAACTTTCTTCTCCTGTATCTTCTTCTTCTGTGATCCAGAATGGCAGCAGCTGAAAGGTTTGTTTGAGCGGTGCCCTCTACTGAAGGTTATATGCATTTCAGGAGGTAACAGGCTTATTCATTTCACTTTTGGTGTAAAAGGGCCTTTACATTTACCAAAAACACACTGTTGTTGTAAAAAAGAAAAGAAAAAAAAAGAAAAAAAAGAAGCCCAGTCCAGGTGAGAAAAAGTAATGCTAAAGTAACGTAACTAAAAGTTACATAAAATTTACTAACACAATATTGTAACGCAATACTTTTTAAAAGTAACTTTCCCCAACACTGGTTAACAACATTAGTTAACATAAACTAACAACAAAAATACTTCTAAAGCAATTATTAATCTTAGTTAATGTTCATTTGAACTATTAAAAATCAAAAGTTGTACCTGTTCATGGACCTAAGCAGGTCCAAAATGGCATATGAAAGAATTCAAGGGACCATGAGAGGAAAAGAAACGTGAATCTAACATTTTGGAGGAGATCCACAGGTGTGTGTAGATTCGTCATCTAAATTTGCTTGGGTGATTTGAAACGAATACTGGAAAAATCCTGCATAATTCTTGACCAAACGTGCTGTCAGTGTGGTAAAGCAGCTCTGGGTTTGTGTTATTTACCGGCGTGAGCATCTGAACGCTCTCGGTGAAATTCCCCAGGAATGCCATGATGGTCATCTTCTGCATGAGGCGCTCGATCTTGCTGAACTGGATCATGAAGCGATCCTCATCCGTCAGGTTCTCCAGAGGCTTGCGTTCCTTCTCGTACTGACGCAGAACTTTCAGCTCCGCTTCCGTTGGAATGAACCTCATCAAACACTCCACGAAATCCACCGGCAACGTCCGCAGGTCAAACCTTACACACACATACACACACACACATATCAAAGCATTGTCCACTCCTCACCAATCTGTTACCTCCAGAAACTGCTGTTTGGAGTCCACCATACAATTTTAAAGTTAAAGCTGCAGTCCGTAGTTTTTCCTCCTTGTCGCCATCTCTGTTTGAAATCTGCAATTGCAGTTATTCGACGAATTATCAACTTTACAACTTTAAAGTTGGATGAACTTCAACTTTAACATTGGATGAATCCAATGTTTTGAGGAGAATGTACAACTGTCAGTCACCGCGCCGGTGTGGATACTGGCATTCAGAATCTCAGATTCAACTTTTTGGAAGTATGACCAACATCAGAGTTTTCATCTGAACAAGAAAGTAACATCCACTTTTGTTCTGACCAACTAAGGGGAAATAAAGCATTGCAGTAAATCGCGGTCAGATTAAACACATTAAAGGGGGGGTACAATGGTGTTTCATGTATTCAGAGTTGTTTACAGTGTTAAAGAGATGGATTCTCATGCTAATAATGGCCAAAGTTTGAAAAGTTATTTTGAACGAATAACAGAGAATTTCTGTGCTGAAAATCATACTTCCGGGTTGCAACACGTTTCGGCTGGTTTTTTTCTATCGTAGATCTAATGACGTAGTCCAGAGTGGAACTCCTTATATGAGCATTGCTCTCGGAAAAGCGCGTTCACGCACACGTCGACCAGAGGAGAGAAAGACCGCGCTCATCGACGCGCTACTACCGGAAATCATCATCAGCAGCGCTAAATAGGAATGGTTGATGTCAAGAATGTCTCCAAAAAAGTGTGTTTTGGGATGTGAGGGAAAGTTTACCTTGTTCAGCTTCCCAAAGAACCCAGTGTTACTGGAACAGTGGATGCAGTTTGTATTTCCGAGACGAATGTTTTATTAAACCCAGGTCGTCGCTGGATTTGCAAACCGGTTGCAATTAAAACCTGGCGCGGTCCCAGTGATAAAACACCCCATTCATGTAAGTACAACGGTATCAGATTTATTTCTTGTGCTGGAAATCCCCGCTTGACTCTATTGCTCCGCCCACGCCCAGAATCAAGGACCTCGGCTTTTTCCGGATAGAATCGGAAAGCTGTATTTTTAGTTTATAAATATGATAAAACTAAAGACTTTTTGGAGATATGAAGGACGCACTATTACTCTATAGGTACTCAAGATTAACATGAGATTGACTGAAACTAAGTATTTTACCCCCCCTTTAACATATCACATTAAACCCTGCAAATTATACTTGTTAAGTTGTTAATGTTAACAACACCAGCATTGCGTGACTACATTTAATGCCCTTCCGATATTATCCTTGTTTTCGCATGGGCCGGTTGTAGTCTCTTTTTTTCTGTAGCCACTCCGAAGTTCGAAGTCTTTTGCAATTTACAACGGGTGAATCTCGTCACTGGTGATTGTCGTTTGAACCTTTCTGGGTCCGCTATCAAATTGACAAGTTTAATTATATCAAGTGCTGTGAGAAAAGACTACAAATCTCCATTTCCAACATCCTCACACGCAATATAGCCGACTAGCCGAGACTCCTTCTTCATGTGTACAAATGTGACGTAATGAGCAATATAGCCGACTAGCCGAGACTCCTTCTTCATGTGTACAAATGTGACGTAATGAGCAATATAGCCGACTAGCCGAGACTCCTTCTTCATGTGTACAAATGTGACGTAATGAGCAATATAGCCGACTAGCCGAGACTCCTTCTTCATGTGTACAAATGTGACGTAATGAGCAATATAGCCGACTAGCCGAGACTCCTTCTTCATGTGTACAAATGTGACGTAATGAGCAATATAGCCTACTAGCCGAGACTCTTCTTTATGTGTACAGAAGTGACGAAATGACGCAAAGACATGCTCGAATTTCCCGCGGAAATCCACCAGTACCACTGGAATTAAAAACATTATTACAAGCTTACCGTTTTGAATCGAGCTACGGCAAGCAGATAGTTTTGAACACTGGCAGGTTATGTAATTGCTCACAAATATATTTGGGATAATTTTTATCCCCAAAAAGGTACAGACTGCAGCTTTAACCATGATAAAGAATGAAGAAATATTCTAAACGATTTCAAGGGCGCTAATAAAGAGATGTTGGTGATCATGTGTAGTGTACGACGGCTGTGAATTACACTTGGATGGCTCTGCAGATCTCCTCTGATGTCTTGCCCACTTTTTTGAGGGTGATGGCCAGGTTTTTAGCCCTGTTGGAGTCCAGCAGCAAGATTTTATTTGGTCCTTTCTGAGACGTCTTCTGTTTGCTGGAGGTGAGGTCTATGGCTGGACCCTGTGCTTTCGTCTTAAACATCTCCTCAAACTCATCCACATTCAGATCCTGAACAGAAGAAACACAGTCACCATTGATCATTACATCCTGATCTGTGTATCTGATACTGTAGTGATAGCAGCCAGTCTGGCATCCTAACGCAAATCAACATACAACAGCAATTCAGTATATAGAGAAAAACAAATCATTATTTCTCCTCACATCGTAAAATGGACAGTCTAATAATGTGTGTGTTAAAACATCTGTGCTAATCCGTCATATGTAATGCACTTGAGTCCTCTATTGTCAAAAGTTTGGGGTTTAATGTTTTTGAAAGAAGTCTCTAATTTATTTGATTAACAATTCCGTAAAAACAGGAAAATTGTGAAAAAAATATATAATTCAAAATTACTATTTTTTTATTTTAATATATTTTAAAATGTAATTGTATTGTGATTGACGCAAAGATGAATTTTCACAATATCCTTCAGAAATCATTCTAATATCCTAATAATAAACCTTACTGACCCCAAACTTCTGAATGGTAGAGTATAAAAATACATTATAAAGATATATTTTATGCATCAGAGTACACATGGTAATTAATTTTCATGATTGTAACCTCAGCTGCAATACATTATAAGAATAACCAATTCATAGTTACTCTTGTAAAGAACATTATGTAATAAAACATATAATACAAAAGTGGATGTTGATCATGATAATAGATTAGATTAGACTCTCATGGCATTAGACTCATAATGCATAATATATGTACATTACAGAAAGTATTACCCTGCAGTTTATGATGTTACATTAATGTTTTTTTTAATAATTATAATAATAATATTGAATTATATTGCAGTATAAGTCTGTATTTTGTATTGAATAGATTTTTTTTTTGTGTAAAAACAGACTTTTTTTATGTACTGTAACAAAACAAATGGTTTCAAAATGTTTTTTTTTCAAAGTCTTCATAACTGTGTCTGTCTCACCTCAAGTATTCTTTCGTCATCGATCTCGTTGAACACGGTGCCGTTGATCTGATTGGGTTTCAGCGCCACCCAATTAAACACCGGCATACGGAACTTGGTCTTGATGGGTTTCTTAATCTTCACAGCTACACAACATGACAGAAAGAACACGTCAGCATCATGCAAATCACACACACACACAAAACATGCAGTCTGATCTACTGAGTTTGTGAATAGCAGGCACAGATAGGACGGGTTTATCTGCACACATATATGAGGGTTCGTGAGGAGGAAATGTGTGAACATGAGATATTTCGCATTGTATGTACAGTATCTACAATCTCAGGCTCAAAAAAAAGAGCTCTAGTCTCTCATAGAGTTGGCAGAAAAGTCTACACACTCCTGTTGAAATTGCAGCTTTCTGAGATGTAAAAAAAAACATCAAATTAAAATTATGTTAGATCATTTTCCACCTTGTAAAATGGTAAAATGGACTGCATTTATATAGCGCTTTCACAGACCCAATGGCCTCCAAAGCGCTTTACATGTTGCCTCACGTTCACCCATTCATACACCGATGGCGGTGTCAGCCGTACAAGGCGCCATCCAGCTCGTCGGGAGCAGCTGGGGTTCGGTGTCTTGCTCATGGACACCTCGACACTTGGTCAGGTGGAACCGGGGATTGAACCACCAACCTTCCAGTTTGTAGACAACCTACATGAACCACTGAGCCACTGCCGCCCCAGTTATTATATTATGTAATATAATAATGTAATATTGAAACCAACAAAAATCATGCAGCAAACCTACCGTCAACTGTTTGTTTAAACACATTCTTGAAAATATCTTCTTTTGTGTTCAGCAGAAGAAAGAAAAACATACAGGTTTGGAACAACTTTAGGGTGAGTAAATGATGACAGATGTTTCATTTTGAGGTGAATTATCCCTTATTGTATGAATTTTGTTGGTTTCAATATTACATTATTATATTGACATGATTTTACTTTGATTCATTTTACATGTCAAGACAAGTCATCTTTTTTTAATTTAGCACTTTATAAAATGCTGATTGTTTCAAAGGAAAAGGAAAATAACAGAATCAATGATGTAAACTTCATAAAGGATGAGACAAATTATAATTATTCTGTAAAGTAGCTCTACAAAAGACAATAGTGTCACTATTCAGTTCAGTTTAATTCAGTTCATTACAGTGTTGATGTTACAAAATTCAACAATGGGCCATTTTCACATTTCTGGGTTTCTCAGTAGCGGAAATCGTCATAGTTGGGTAACTAATATAATACAAAGTATAGTTTTATTCAATATAGTTTTATAAATGTATATGTATATCAAACAAAACAAAAAAATCAGCAGTTTAAATAAGGGTGTGTAGACTTTTACGGTAATACCCACTGTATCCTGATGAAAATCATCATATTAACAAAATATTCTGATTCTAAATCACAGATGATCCCATTTTATGATCCCGAGAGACACAGACTCCCACAGGGAAGATAAATGAGATCTCAATTGTTCTCATGAAGTCACAGGCTTATATCAGCAATCTCATGTGTCTCCTCTAAAGATTCAAATGAGATCTCAACAATGTCTCAAACTGCTCAGATTTGTCAAGATATCAAATCTTTCTAAGAGAATGATCTGAGCTATTCATTCTAAAGCTATATACTCTTGTGTCATTTTATTTGTGTCTATTTAGATTTCTCTTAATGAATTCAGAGAAACGTGAAACCTGACTGAAAACTGCATCTCTGAGCAATAACATTGTCCTGTGTGTTTAAGGAATGAGACACTGACAGATGCTCAGGGCTGTTTTTGGGTTTACACCATGAGGATGTGACTCAAACAGCGTCTTAGTATGACAGTGAGTCAAGTGTTGAGTTTCCTTAGTTTGTAGAGGTTCATACTTCATAGAAACTTCCAAAATGACCCAGTAAATGACTGAATCTGACTCAGACACAGCAAACGCAGATTGCAACAGGCTTGAATACGGCTAAATTAAGATCCAGCGATATGAATCTCTGATCAAAGGTGACAAAGAGGGAGTGAATAGAGTCCAGTCCAGAGGAGGGTTATGGGTAATACGATGGTGTGATATTAGGCCGAGCAGAAAAGAGAAAAAGTCACAGCATGTATAAAACATTCCTGAATTTACGCAACTATCGTCTTATCTGACAATCAAAACCTGTAAACGGCACGGCACACTGTTTCAACATGCAAACACAACACAATCAAACACGTACTCACACAGCGGACATGGCATTTTTAGTCTTGTGTTTCACATTCATTTAATGATGAAATTAAGAATATAGTAATTTAACACCAGTTGATTTAAAGTCATTGCAAAAATGCCTAAGAAAAGTGAAAACAGGTTGTGCAGGTTGTGCTTTTTTTTTTTTTTTACACAGACTTTTAGGCATTTTTAAATATAACTTAAAGTCAGAAATATATTCAACAGAATTGAGTAAAAACAAATTGTGAATGCTGTCCATACTCAGTGTTTGAGTCACTGTGCAGTAACAAGATTCAGTCCTCAAGGGGGCGATATAATCACATTTAAATGTTTTTAGTAGGCCTACCTCTACACAGGATGTTATCATACAAGAAGTAACTAACTATAAATAACAATTAAACTAACTAGCTAGCTCAGCAAGATTTCCTTCAGATTGGTGTTACACCATAACAATGGAAAAGGGCGGGGGATTCCTTGAGTAACTTAATTTGAAAATAAGTAATCATTGTAGATTCTAGAGTCTATATACAAAAATACAAATAAAAACGTGGCAATGTAATTACAAGAACCCACTCAAAACTCCACAGTGATACCAGAAACCAGAAAAGTAGCCAGAAAATGACCAGTTTAAAAAAATAATCTTTGCTCTTGAATTATTGCACTTGCCATATTCCTACTGTTTTGACCCATTCAATATAACTATATTAATAATAATGCGGATTTTTATTGTGGTTATTTGATTAAAAAAAATATTAAACCAAATAAGAAAAATAATAATAATACCATTGTACTGTAAAATATTATTTAATAAAAAAAAGTTTAATAAAACAATATTAATAATTGTATAGTACAACTATACATTTAAGGTGATGATACACAGGGCAACTTTTTGAGCAATGTTGCCGTCAACAGGCAACCAGATGATACAGGGACCACGACCAATCTAAATTATCCAGATAGAAATTAGAAAGTATTGCCCATTTTCGATGGGAAAGTGCCCAAGCAACAATCACTCGGCAAGGTTGCCCTGTGTATCATCACCTTTAGAGTATAAATATATAATACTAATATTTATTTATTTTCAAACATTAAACCATTAAGCTTTTATATTGGCAGAAAATCGCTGGGAGCCATTTTTCTTTTTATAGGTTTATAGTTCTGTCAGGACCACTATCGTTCTGTCAGGACCCTGCGCATCCATAAAGCCTAGCATGGATCAGAGCAGGGAGAGCAGCAATAACCCCCCTTAGGCCGTGTGTCCACCAAAGCGTTTTTTTCACGCGGCTGGCGTGTTTTTTCAATTGTTTTCAATGGGAACGCCGCGTTTTTAGAACGCCAGGAGTGTAACGAGGCGCTGAGCGGGTATTTAACACTCAAGCGCTGAGCGCTCGCCGTTTTTTACAGGTCGCCGAGAGTTGAAGAATGTTCGACTTTGGGTAAAACACTGTCACTTTTTAGCCAACCGTCCAATCACAGTGGAGGAGGGGCGGGACTAATACCACACGGACCATATTCTGTATCATAGCAACGATGCGTCTCAACTGAAAAAAAAACTGCACTGCCAAAACGCTCTCAAGCGCCCGTTTGAAGTTCAAGTTTTCAGCAGAGCGCCTAGATTTTTCAGCTGGCTAAAAACGCTTTGGTGGACACACGGCCTTAGGGTAAACAGAACAGAACCAACATGTTTTGCAGATATCATTAATTCAAGATTTTAAAGTACAACATAATTCGAGAATTTATTCTGATTCAAGGGGAATCAGAATGCCAAATCCTGACTGACGAGAGGAGGAGCTGGGGATGGAGGAGGGTAATTCAGCTGCTGATAATACTGGAGGAGCTTATATATGTATACAGTGATAGGCGTCGTATTCCTATAGGTAGACGTGGATCAGCTGAGAGTCAGCTGATTGCGAGCTTGACTAACGTGACCTGCCAGAACTGACGCTACGCTTGATGTTTATAATCGCTTCTCTTTACAAATCTGGTGAAATGTGAGGCACTGACACACATTGTGTTTTCAAATTCATGTTATAAGTGACCGGAACTTACAACACATTATTCAGAGATTGAATTCGTGTGGAGCAGCATTTACTGTGAACAGAGCTGCTCTGAGACACTGAAAACACTGGATTAGATGACCACTTACGTGCTTCACTCTGAAACACACATATACTCATTTAAATATGAAATATATGGAATCGCAGTCTTCGTGATTTAATAATTGCACTAAGTCATATCCAAATTTTTACTATATTTTGATATATCATATCATGCAGCCCTACAGAGTACCGGCAAAAACCATAGAAGAACACTTACTCTGTGGTGGCAATGCTGAGAATGCAATTCATATTTGTATTGCGTTATGAGTTGTATTGTAAGTGAAATAGCGCTTTGACTGCTGGAAGCATCTGCGTTTACTAGATTTACAATTCTTAATGGCAAATAGATCTGTAGATCTGGTGTTGATGTGAATTGTACTTTTGTTTTCCATGAGGTCGCGGTTCATGGCCTGCGC
The DNA here is from genome assembly GCF_949152265.1 of Phoxinus phoxinus. NCBI lineage: Eukaryota > Metazoa > Chordata > Actinopteri > Cypriniformes > Leuciscidae > Phoxinus > Phoxinus phoxinus. The sequence goes on along the minus strand of NC_136882.1, from coordinate 8,710,439 downwards.
TCTGGAAACAGAGATTTTGTCTGCTGTGGAGTGTAGAAATAAGAGCTTACATCTCATGGAACATGTGGTCTCATAGGCTGGCATTAGAGTCCAGTTATTTACTGAACTCTGTAAGCGAGGTCTAAAGAATGTTCCTCTCTGGGTTTTAAACGGTAAGGAAAAGTTCTGCAACACAGTGTCCCATTTCATGCCCAGTTTCAAGAGGAACAACCTCTCTGAGTCGTTGTCAGATCAAGATTACAGAGGAACTGAGTGTGTTGTCTTAGAGACTAAAATACCATGACCACACACACACACACACATGACTAAGCACACGACTAAGCACACATAACACAACACAGCAAACCTACAGTACAGTTTGATGGGTCCCTCTATGGCGGCACAACAGGTAGAGCAGAAATAAGCAGAGAGAAAGAAGTGATTAAGAGTAGACAAAACACAACCTCTGCAGATCTGTGCGTTATTTTCCTGCATTTCCACTGAGATTCCTAAATAACTGCATTGTTTTATAAGGAAAGAAAAAGATAGAGATCAAGAGAGAGGTGGATTAAAGCAAACCTGGAATACTTTTTAGTAATAATAATAAAAAAAAGACAAGTGAAGACTGAATAAAAAAGGTAATAATTAATCCGTTGTCAATACTTTTTTTTACTATGGAAAATATTGTGCGTTTCATGACACTGAAGACTTTTTAGCCTTGCCATCACAGAAACAAATCACATTTTAAAAAACATATTCAAATAGAAAATAGTTATTTTTAATTAAAATTACTGTTTTTACTGTATTTTTGATCAAATAAATGCAGCCTTTGATAAACATAAAATACTTTTTCAAAAACATTGAACATTCTTTCCAACCCCAAACTTGTGAACTGTAGTGTAAATCCTGTAAGTCTTGAGCATTTTGAAACATCAATGAATGAATTATCCAAAAGTATTTTATGACCACATTTCCAATGTTGTGTACTCACACATTATAATAATGCATTCTTACTCAAATTCTCAGTAAATTACATGGTGAAAAATACTACCACCGTATATCAACTAAACTCAATGTACTAACATTGAAAGACACTCATCTGATGTAAAATCAAAGAGCTGATATTGTGACTCAAGACTTCAGCAGAACAGAAGTGATTCACTTGAGCGTGTTCAGACATTAAACCCGTTACAGGAAACGGGTGATCGCTATCGTTCGTCTCAGAGAGGAGACAGGGTGACAGCGGCACCAGAGACCCAAAGCCGCTCTGAACTGACGCGTGACCTTTAAACACAAACTAATGCTTGTTTATGTGGGGCGCATCTGGGACTAAATCACTGGGGGGTTTTGTTCATGTGATGTCTCTGCAATACTGTACCATACTTTGAGCATGCACATGATTGTTATGGTTTTGTCTTTTGTGTCGAGCAGGTTCTGTTACCTGCCAGTCCTGAGTTCATGATGACGGTTGGTGATCCACAGCCTGGAAGTGGAGGGGCCATGGGGGGTGGAGGAGGCATAGGGGCAGATATATCCACACCAGGACCTGGAAGAGGAGGAGGAGGAGGAGGGGGAGGGGGAGGAGGAGGGGGTGCTGGTGCTGGAGCAGCAGATAGACCGTTTGGTACTTGAAAAGATAAGAGGAAGAGGGAGAAAATGTTAAATTTTCCAGATTTGGGTCCATTTCTCACTATTAACTACAACTTTTGCCTCAGTAAACTCCGAATGACTGATTATCAATAGTTAGTAAGGTAGTCACGTTTAGGTATTGAATAGGATTTCTACATCTTAAGGGATGTAGATTATGGTCATGCAGAATAAGGCATTAACATGTGCTTTATAAGTACTAATAAACAGCCAATATACTAGTAATATGCATGCTAATAAAAATTGGACTCTAAACTAAAGTGTTTCTTTACTTTGGTTTTGAAATATGGACATTTTCGTGAAAAGGCTGAAACATTTCCTGCTGAAAAATCCAGCATGAATTACTTGTTGGTCAAGGTTTGTTTATGCTGGTTAGACCTGGTATAGTGCTGGTCTAACCGGTGGACCAGTGCAGTCATGCTGTTCTCAAGCTGCACTGAACTGGTGTAGCTGGTCCACCAGCATTCGCACTTCCCATGCTGGTGACCAGCAAACCAGAAACCAGCAACCTGTGTGATTCAGCCAAATGAACTAAATATTCTTATTCTTGAGCGCACATGTACAGTATATTGCATTTTTGATTTCAGAATAATATATTCAATTTCAAGCTTCTTGCAGCTAAACAAGTAACATTTAGTCTGTGTTTGAGTTTTGTATTTTTAGTTGGTTTTGCACTGCTTTCTGTTCTGATGCCTATAAGGGGCCGTCTGTATGCGAAAAAGGCGAAGGAAAAACTTTACCGTTTTTAGTGCATCATTCCAAACATAGGTATACCAATAGTAGTTCAGAAGTAGATCTGGCTTCTAAAAAGCATTCATTTTCGAACGTCCCTCACCTGACGCCGGCACAGGGGGAGGGGGTGGTGGAGGTTCAGGCGTGGGCACACCATGAGCCATCCCGTTAGCCACACCTCTGTGACTGACCAGGCCCTCACCGGACAGCCCAACTACGCCCTCCGAGCCTGACAGATGCCCGTTCCCCGGCGGAGGGGACGTCAGGATGGCTATGTCCCCATCGCCTTTCTTCTGGATCTTGATGGTTCCCTGTTTCTCCAGCTCGTGGATCTTCTTCTCCAGGTTGCACTGCCTCTGAATGGCCTCGTCCTTCTCCTTCACCATCCGCCGTAGTGTGTGCACCTGAGAGCTGGCGTCTTTATACACCTCCTATCACCACAAAGTTAACACAAACATAATGTAGAAAGCACTTTTAGACTTTAAAGCAGCCTTTCCCAAACAGGGTTCTGTGAGTTGATAGATGGCTAAATAAATGGGGCTATACAATTAATCAGAATAAAATTTAAATCATGATACAGCTTAGTGTGATTATTAAATCAAAGGCTGAGATTGAATTATGTATGTAGTTTGCTGCGCTATGTGTTTCAGAGTAAAGCGTGGTGTGATCTGGTGTTTTATTACTTTTTTATTACAATATCACATATTCACTTTTTATTTTATAGCACAATTGTAACAGTATTTCTGTCATCCATTTTGAATAATTAGAGTTAAAAATAATAAGAACAGTTCAAATCGCAATATATGACAAATTAAATGAAATAAAATATTTTGGCAGACTTGGAGTCTGATCAGACTGATATATATATATAAAAACTTTCCAAACTGATCAAACTTTATTTTATTTTTTTCAAATAAATCAGAAAACAAAAAAGATTAAATATTTGTTTCTGTTTTCTTACATATGTGACCATTAACCAACATCAAAGACACTGTGAACGTGAATGTGTCATTAATTTTTGGAAATAATAACTTAAAATCTCACAGGTACTTGAAATAAATATTTTAATGTCTAAGGGGTATATGCTATTTTCTTTTTCTTGACACTAAAATAACAAAAACTTGTTATTTTTTGTTAAGGGTTTTCAAGTCAGCATGAAAAACAAATCTTATTTTTGGAATGGATGATTAAAAAAATGTGTATTTCACTAATAAACTAGACCTGAATATGAATGATCACATATATGAAAGGTGCACTTACAGTGTACTTACAAAAGAAAGTAAAGAGTAGGAATAAGAGTAAGAAGAATATAAGGTAACAAAACATGATAAGGATAGTCAGGCTAATTTGGTAAGGTTAGTTATTACCCAGTTATTGCACTGTAATTATATAGAATATGTACATAGTTTACTGTATGTTGTAATTTGTACATGCAGAACATGACTGTTCAATGCTATCAATGCTTCTTTTTCAAATCCATTGGTGTGTACTATTATTGGCATAACCTTTAACGCAAATTGCAACTCAGAAGCTCAAGAGGAAGTGATGTAAGGATTCATCTTTTACCCGAATAGACTCCAGCTCTTTATTTCTCTGCATGAGATGTTTCTCCAGCTCAACGATTTTCGCCATCGCCTCATTCTCTGTGTCCTGTAACTTCTCTGTCAGCTAAAAAAAAACACAAACAAGAATCAACAAGAAATCGACTCCAGCTATGGAACAGAGTTATTAAGAGAACTGAAGACAGAAGCACAAATAAGCCATGTCAGAAAGCCTACCGTACATACAGTATTTAACTTCAGATTCACATTCATTATCACTTTAGTATTCTTGACCACTCTATTAAGAATATACGCACTTATGCTGTGGACTTTAAAAATCAATACCGCACTAATGAGGAAATTACCTCAGGTCAGGACGTCATCATTTGGCCAGAGGGCCAGCGGTCACAAAGTTGAGATCTGTTTAACTTTATGCAAATGAAGAGCGACTTTCGGGAGCGACAACCAATAGGAGTGAAGTCAGTGGAGCGCGTGTGATCATCCATCACTCTCTGACAGAGGCAAGTTGAACGAGAAGCTAATTTTAGCAGTCAGAAACTGTCCTATAAGTTGTGATATATCTCCGTGTACATACAGTGGTGTTCACAGTACTGACTCAGAGCCTGATCGGTTTTTGCCCGTTTGTTGCAATAAAATGGCAAAAAGCCCTCACAGTTCCTCGTTCATCTTTAATATTATGCATGTTATACTGATTCCATTTATATTTAGAATTTTCCTTCCAAAATGTTTGTTTGTAGTGGCAAGAAAACGGTTTTGTTGTCTACAACATGGAGAAACATCCGTGAATGTCACTCACAAACATTACTAGGCAACCAGTAGCGGGAACGCACACTAGCGACCTAACCGCCAGCCACAAGTCGCTTGTAGTGTGAACGTAGCTTAATACTGCTTAAAACCCCCCAAAATACAATGATCAACTGCACACTAACATGATCATTCATGTTAAACTGCTAATTCATTGTGTCAGAGATCTGGTTATCCACATATAAAGCTTGCTGTCATTCATAATGATATAATGCACATTCCATAAGGCTAATGAGCAAATATTGGCAATAAATGACAAACAAGACAAAGGTCTATTTGTTCTGTGGTGCTGCAGAGTCGAACTGAATGCTTTAAATGGAAAGCACTTAAATGTTTGTTTTTCCGGATTTGATCAGACATTGGTGAACTGTAAAAACATCACTAACATGAGACATGTTCTCCTCGAGTTCCTCCACTCTCTCCAGCGCTGCGTTCTTGGTCTCCGCGTCCTCCAACAGAGCCCCGACATCGAACACGTTATCCAGGTACGCTTGAATCTGCACATGCAGTTTATCACTCTCGGTGTGCTTCAGTTTCTACTCAGAGACACACAGAGAGAGAAAGAGTCACTCAACATTTAGACTGACACTGAACATTAGCCTCAGAAGAAGCAATCCAGCGTGTGTACTTACGTCCAGATATTCGTCCAAGCCCAGCTTTGTGAAGTCGTACTGTAAGTGCACTCTAAAATTCATGTCTTCCACAGAATGAACCACAATGTTAATGAACTGCATACAGGCAACCTGCAAGACAATATACACCATACAACAATTAAACCCACACATATGGACACATTTAAGATGAATTACTGATGAAGAAAACTGTTTTAACTTTAGAAATGCAAAATATCTTTATTATTAATGTTACATTTTGTAAAGCTATGCATGTTGTAATGTTAAAAGAGCTATTTAAATAAAACTAAATAAAATTTGCATTCGAAAGAACATTTATCTTTCACAAAGTTCTACATATCCCTTAACCTTCACATTCGTTTATTCAGTATGTTGTCTTATTACACGCTTATTACACATACAGAAAATCTCAACTGTTTGATTGTTTCTATCGTCACGAAATGTAAACTATATTATTGCTCAGCTCTTTATATAAAGTTGAGTATAGAAGTATATCCTACTTTATTCACATGCATACATACAGTACACTCACGCAAAACTATACTGTATACAATAGCACATCTCAACAGTTTGATTGCTTGTATCATCACAAAATGTGAACTATATCATCGTCCATCTCTAATCTTAAAGGTATTAAGATACTACTTAATGTTTTTCTGTAAAGCTGCTTTGAAACTATGTGTATTGTGAAAAGTGCTATACAAATTAAATTGACTTGACTTCACAGTTCTCTGAAAAAAATTGTCGTGACTTGTCAATCGCTGAATTCAAATGTTTTTATTTAATAAGTGCAGAACAAATAACACCCCATAGTTCCTACATAGCTGTGTTTCATGTCTCTCATATCACTCCACACTCTTTAATGACATACTATCCTCATTTCAACTCGAATCAATACATAATGTACATTTATTTGGTAAGTAGCTGTAGCTTATATGTAAGAAATTCAGATTTTAAAGGGGTGGTAAAATGCTCTTTTCACAAGATGTAAAATAATTATCTGATGTCTCTGATGATGAGTGTGTGTGTGATGTTTTAGCACAAAATACCCCACAGATATTTTTATATAGCATGTTAAAGTTGTCACTTTTTGAGGGTTTGCAAAAACACACTGTTTTGTGCCTGGCCCTTTAAATGCAAATGAGCTGCTGCAGAGGGCGGGGTTTCAAGAGCTCGTGTGTGTTAGCAGCTGCGATTACCTCACGCAGACACACACTAAAATGACAGAAACTGTTCTGCCTTTAATGTTAAAACGGAGTCAGACAAAGATGGAGAGACTCAAGAAGAAGTGACAACATGTAGAAGCAACAGGACGTCTCTGAATGGTTAGTTGATGAATTTATGTTGCTGATGTGGAGTTAACTATCTTCAATTAGCATATTCTGTCATGGTAATCTATAAATCGCTCGTATAGGAACTGTTGTGAGATGCACACAGAGTGACTTTCTATTGCATGTGAAAAGATACATAGTTTGAGCTGACTAACAAATGTGCTCGACTACAACAACTCTTCCTCTTCTCAACATGGACTGTGTTCCCGGGGGCGGGGCTTATGTACAGTTTAGGGTTGGTGATGTCACTAACACCGGAGGAATGTTGTGTAGTCCCTACCAGCCGTTTGTTGTAGTCCTTTTCTTTAAAAGCAAATATCTTCCTTTGCTTTGAACTTTGAGTGTTGTAACTTTACAGATATTGTTTATGCTCAAACAGCAACATTACACACTAACTAAAGTTAGAAAAGTGAAATCATACTCAACCACGTGTTTTTCTTTTCACATGTGCAAAGGGCTAAAAGGGCTGTAATATTATGACGTACCATTATGCAATAATACGATTACAACTTAATGAAGCTCTTCTGCAATAATCCATTTGCTTTTAAAATTATAACTCACAGCTGAAGACTGTCTGTCAATTGTACAGTGTTATGTATTTTAGAGGATTAATAAACATGATTGCAAAAAAAGAATGTGTATATTTGTATGTTGGTCGAACACATACCATGAAGTCAATGTTATTATCTTCATTCTTGAAATGTTCCATGAGTTTCTCAAACCGCTGATCTTCTGAGCACACCTGCAAAGCAATAACGTGAGAGCTCATGCAGTAAAATAATGTCTAGAGAAACTGAAATGAGATTTTGATACCAGGATAATAAGACATTGCAAAAACACTGTTCATTATCCAGTAGTTCAATTTATTTCACAAACCATCCTTTTAGGAAATGATATTAGCTTGATCTCTCCTTCCCAGAAACAAGAGACATGAATAAATAAAGGTGTGGTGTTCCTCCCACTAAACCAATCAATAACAATGTGTTTAGCAGGTGTGTGTCTACACCTATTTACTGTACAGGACTGTTAGCCTAAAATGTGTCTCATGTCTACACTATGATTGGAACACAGATCACAGCTTTTAATCTGTAAGTGTTTCCGCCGCGTCTCTATTATCTGCAGTGAAGCAGTATTGAGTCATGTTTCTGTGTCCAGTTCCAGCATTAGTGTTTCTGTACCTCTTTAAAGTGATCAAACGCTGAGAGAATGATCTCATGACCTCCTCGAACCAGACACACGGCAGCCAGCAGCTCCAGCACCAGAGCTTTAGTCCTGCAGCAGCAGAGAGCAACATCAGTCATGTTAAAACAACTGCACTGGATCTCTTAAGCCTTGTTCCCGACTGTCAGTCCAAATCCGATTTCTGTGCAAATCCAATTGGAATCCGATCATAGTTACAGTAGCAAGTGTGAACGGCAAACAATCAAATGAATGAGATTTTTTCAAATCTGTTTTCGAGCTACATTTATATGTGGTTTGAAATCCAATTTCTGGAAATCCGTTTCAGTCTGACTGTTCAGATCGTGTGACTTTCTCACGCCACGTAAAAGTAAACATGTCAGACGTTGTAATAGGAAACAGTCGCTGCAGAAACAATGCTGTAAGTGCCAGGCGAGCAGAAAATGCTAATATAACAGAGATGTTTTGAGATAAAGCCGCTCACACCAGCCGTCTGTGTTTCTGCTGCTGCCTCAGAAGACGCAGTATCTTACTGTACTTAATGTAAATAAGACATGTTGCGGTTGTTGTTTTTGCCAAATGCAACACCATTGCCATAGAAACCAATACAGATATTGTGGAAAAAACGAAAGAGCAGTATGGGACACACATCCGATCAGGGGTGCGTTTCCCGAAAGCATCGTTAGCCAACTATGATCGCAAGTTCCGCCGTTATCAGCATAGTTCAACGATTTGGTGTTTCCCGAAACCATCGTTCCAACGAACGTTCGCAAACAGCATCGCAAACTTGTGTGGTTGCAACGACAGCTCTCGAGCTGTGGTTAGAAGCATAGTTTCTAGTTTACATGAGATGTAGACTGAACAAATCCTTATCTTTAGCAAAATAAGCAAGCTGACATTCAGTACAACCCGTATTTTTTATTTAGAATACATACAAATGTAATTTACGTCTTTTAGTTTGTCAAGAGATTTAAAGCACCGTTTTTGAAGACTGCGCATGTGCGAACGTGCTCAACTATGTAAGAACGAGCCAAATATTGAGTCTGGTAATAAAGCAAAGTAACTGAGAAAAATTTGAAATGGTCTTCAGATGCCATATATGTAACTTATATGACGAAATCTAGCATTAATTCGATCTCAAACAGATTAATTAAAAAAAGTTATTAGTCCACCACGTGTGAGACGTCATAAACCAACGTGGTTGAACGATACTTTACGACATTCGGTTTCGGGAAACACTCGTGACTAGCTAGTTGATTTCTCCAACGATGCATCGTACTATGGTAGTTAAGCAGTGAGCTATATAGTTGTACGGGAAACGCACCCCTGAACAGTTGTGACACACAGTGTGGACAGTCAATAATTCAGATCAGATTCCAATTGGATACACTATTAATCTGATTTGGACTGACAGTGTGAACGCAGCTCTAGATGAAGCAGAAGATCTGCACTACCATTTTAAAAGTTTGGGGGTCAGAATGTTTTTTTTTTCTGTTGTAGTTTTTTATTTTATTTTTATGAAACCAATACTTTAATTTAGCAGGGTACATATTAAAATGATCAAAATCTACAGTAGAGACATTGATAATGTTGCAAAAGATTTTGATTTCAAATAAATGCTGTTCTTTTGAACTTTCCATTCATCAGAAAATCATAAAAAAAAATGTATCATGGTTTCAACAAAAATATTAAGCAGTAAAACTGCTTTCAACATTTGATGATAATCAGAAATGTTTCTTGATCAGAAAATCAACATATTAGAATGATTTCTGAAGGCACTCTGACACTGTGATCATGTGACACTGAAGACTGGAGCAATGATGCTGAAAATGCAGCTTTGATCACAGGAATAAAGTACATTTTAAGGTAAGACTTTATTTCGATAGTCCACTTTAGACATTCTACTAACTATAAGTAACTTTGCAGCTACATCAACTAGTATTGGTAGACTGTCTGCTTAATATCTGCTAACACATCAATAGATATTCTACTATAAGTACTATAAGACTATGGGCCCTATCTTGCACCCAGCGCAATTGACTTTGTGCACCGACGCATGTATCATTCCTATTCTGCACCCGCGCAGAGCGGACTTTTCCCTCCACAGACGCACGTCGGTAAATTAGGGAATGAACTTGCGCTCGCGGGGGCGGTTCAGCGCAAAGAGGAGGTGTGTTCCGGCGCAAAACTCCCCTGCTGCTATTTTCCAGGTTTAGAAAGCAATTGCGCCACTGACCAGGAAAAACCCAGTCTAAAGACAGTGGCGCGTTGCGCGTTAGTCAAATGGTATTTTAAGGGCGCGTGCTTGGCCATAATGTAGCGTGTTAACGAGCATACACTTTGATTCTCTAATATCGTGTCCGTGAAGATGTGAAAAAAAATCTATCTTGATAAAAAAAAACAAATCTAGATTGCACATTTACCCAAATTATACGCCTGTTTAACCAAAGCTTATTTGGGTGGTTTCTCCCATCATCCCCAATGTCACTTCTCTGTGCTTTACGGCCCTGATGAGAACGTCGGTCTCCTCGGCTGCGAACCGCGCCTGGCGCGCGCCGGCAAATCCGCCGTTATAATAGTAATCCGCATTGAAACAAGCGCGCCTGCTCTTAAAGGGAATGTGAGAGGACGCTCTGATTGGTTTATTTCACGTTACGCCCAAACCACACCTATGAATAATGAAGCTACTTCAGACCAACCCCTTTTAGATTTGCGCTGGGCGCAAGAGGCATTTATCCCGTCGGGAAAATAGCAACAGCGCCGGGATCCGCCCACAAAGTTACTTGCGCTTTGCACTTTGACACTTGCGTTTCAGATCGTTAAAATAGGGCCCTTTAAGTAACTTTGCAGCTAGAAGTCAACTTATTCTACTAACCCAAACCCTAACACCTAACCATAACCTAACAGTCTACTACAGTCTATTAATACTCAAATGAGAGTCAGTTGACATGTAGTTGCAAAGTTACTTATAGTTAGTAGAATGTCTAGAGTGGACTATCGAAATAAAGTGGAACCCATTTGGTAATATATTAGATATAATAGAAAACAGTTATTTTAAATTGTAATAATATTTCACAATATTACTGTTTTAATTGCCTTGGTAAACAGTATTAGAGACTATTATTTATTTTAATCCCCAAACTTTTGAACACTAGTGTATATAACCAAAATTAATAATCATTTATACTATTTATGTCAGCAAAACTGATAAAGGAGGAACTCCTCCACACACACACACACACACACACACACACACACACACACACACACACACACACACACACACACACACACACACACACACACACACACACACACACACACACACACACACACACACACACACACACACACACACACACTAAGGAGTCTGTTGTTATAGCTGCCAGTATTTATGACTCTGAAAGAGGAGTCACAATGAAATAAAGCGGTGGATTCTGGGAAAGTACACACACACACACACACACACACACACACACACACACACACACACACACACACACACACACACACACACTCCATCTCAATGGGTTACCTGGGATTCTTATTGTTCAGGCTCAGTGCAATTTCATTCACAGCATGAGGGTGAGACATGACCATGTTGAAGCCATACTGAGAGAAAGACAGAAAGAGGACTAATTAGTAAACATAACAGGAACTTCAAGATTTATTATCTGAACATAAAACATGATAAAGACCAAACAGCTTTTCATGAATCAATGTGTGTGTTTGTACGGGTTATCTGTATATGTGAGGCCCAAAATGTCTTCACTAATAAAGTGAAACCTGTTGATAGCTGGAACTCACTGTGTGTGTCTTGTTTTTTCTTTATATCTTGTAATGTCAAAAAGTTTGCGTGAGTGTTATGGAATATAATTTTTACTTTAACCAGTCCAAACAGGATTTCATGACTGTGTGTGTGTGTGTGTGTGTGTGTGTGTGTGTGTGTGTGTGTGTGTGTGTGTGTGTGTGAATGACTGATTTTGTGGCGTCAATTTCCAGAATTTTGTGGAAAATTGGCTTCTTTTTTTTATACAACATTTATCACATCACAAAGTCTATGAAAGGTCTCAATAAGATTTGTGTTTGTGTGTGTTGTACCTGGTAGTTCATGATGGCCCGTAGACACATGATGCACACATGAACATCGTCCTTCTTACACACTAATCTGGAATTCTTCAATGTCCTCCGGCTGGATAGCGTATTAATAGACCTGAGAGCAAAACAACAAGTCAAGTTTAGTATCCAATTAAATCAATATTTAACATATGAAAATACTGTCATCATTTTAGTCACCCTCATGTTGTTCCAAACCTATTTGAACACAGAAGGAGACGTTTAGCAGAATGTTCAAGCTGTTAACACTCACTTTCATTGCACTGAAAAGAGCAGCTTGAACATTCAATGAAACATCTTTTTTTGTGTTTTCTACGGAAGAAATAAAGTTCAGGTACAGGGTTGGAACAACATGAAGATTATGTTATTGTCATAACATACACTATCATTTAAAAGTTTAGATTCAGTAAGATTTGTATTTGAAAGAAGCCTCTTATTCTCATCAAGGCTGCATTTATTTATTCAAATATATATATTAATAACAGTACAATTATGAAATATTATTAAATAAAAAAATGTATTGCATGTGATGTTAAAACTGAATATTCAGTAGCATTACAGTAGTCTTCAGTGTCATTATTATCAATGTTGAAAACAGTTGTGCTGCTTAATATGGAAAACATGATTAACAGGATATCCTGTTCAAAAGTACAGCATTTATTAGAAATTATTATTAGAAATTATAATATTTTAAATGTGTGTACTGTCACTTTTGTTGAACTTAATACAACCTTGCTAAATAAATAGCAAGTTTATTAAATACAAAATAAAATAATGTAAAAGTATATGTTTTGTAACCATTCATTAAGAGGAATAAAGTATCAGATTATCTAATCTAGCGTCATATCCTGATCCTAGAGCCGCAGGACTGTGTCAAATCAATACTAAACTGCAGGACCAGAGCAAGTATTCTCACACGGAAACACATGCAGTGTGTGTGAGCATCTTTGAAGGATAATAGTGCTGTGTTTAGGTCTGTCAGCAGCATCTGTGTGTGTGTGATGTGCGTTGTCTTAGAGCAGTTAAAGTGCTGTGTGCACACATATCACCTCCACAACACAACGGCAGCGTCATTAACATGCATGCCAGCCATCAGGCCCGAGCCAAAAGCTTTTATGTGTGAGAACAGAGACGCACAACAACAGATGCACACAAAGAACACACACACAAACAGGTATAAAACATATCACGTTAGAAAAATATATACATTATGCTATAAATGACTGATTCTGTAGATAAGGGAATTCAAATATACTCAGACCAAACCACGCAAACAGAGAGATCTAAAGAGGCACACAAATACACACACTATTTGCTAGACGAGGTTTACACACAAACTAACACAATGGACACACAGTTCTTTTTCAGGACTGTCACAAGACGAGCTGGGCGTGATTTTCCGAAAACACACACACACACACACACACACACACACACACACACACACACACACACACACACACACACACACACACACACACACACACACACACACACACACACACACACACACACACACACACACACACACACACACACACACACACACACACACTCTGCCTGGGGCAATGATTTGAGCTCAATGCTGAGAACTCATTCAGTAACACACACTGGAACATGAACACACAGCCTGCACAAGCGTTGTGTACGTGTAGTCTACGATAATACCATACTTGTTGTTAATGTGAAAACTTTTTGAATTTGTCATTCAATTTGCCAAAAAAAACAAAAAAAAAAACACACCTTGATAGTTCCTATTAGAACGCAGTTAGAATGACCCCAAAATTCTATTCGTTTTTGTTATATTTCTAAATGATATATTTAAGGAATATCACATGAGCCAGCATGCTTGTTTTCACGAATACTAGCACGATTCCAAATGTGATGGAATTTATAAAGCAGTTCAGTAAACAAGAAGTATTGTGAGTAAGATATTTGAAACTATATTTTCTGTTTTGCTCTATTTTGCCAATGAAAATAGTAACAGAACTGGTGTGCGCCAGTGGAATTAATTGGCATTTTTGAAAGAATCAATGATTCAATGATCCAATGTAAAGAATTGGTTCAGTGATTCAATGACTCACTCATAAAGACAGTCACTGTGTCCGAAATTGCATTCTGTCCGAGTAGGTACTACATATGAATTCGAATTTACTTTAAGACTGCTAAAAAATATATGTTCTATATAGTATGAATATGATGATATGAATGAAACCATTGTCAGATGTGTCGCTTCACTGCCATTGATAAATCCTTTGGCCTCATGAGATATAGAGTGTCTATCCAGTGCACATTTCAGAATCTCGGCAGAAGTAGTACTATATAGTACTATAAGAAGCTCACACTATATATTTGGAATACTATATGTTTTCAAACATACTACTCTTTTGGTGTAGTTTTTCATTTACTATATAGTAGGGAGGTTTTAAACTTTGGACATAGCGTGTGACTTTTTAGATGTGGCTTCTGTGACATTTCTGCAGTACAAAAAGTGGATTTTGCAGTTATTTCACAATATTATCGGTAAGGAAAAACTTAATTTTGGTCACTGCTGTGAACTGCTCAATGCACAGAATATGAAGAATATAGAAAAGCTTGTCCATGACAGGCCTAATCCAGTCAAGGTACCGACATCAGATCAACACACTCAGAAAAATTGCATAATTATTATCATCAACATAATCCCAGAAAAACTATTTTGTGGATATTGCACGCCCCTTGTCTACACTGATGCACAGCAGAACACAGCTGAGTCACTGTTGTGATGTGGTCTGTCTTTCAACTTTGACTGGAGTGAGAGTGTGAGAGTGTGAATGTGGTTGTCTTTCTTCTGAACTCTTTCATCCAGAACATCACAAGGACCTACTGTAGAGTGCAGTAAAACATGTGTGTGTAATGTCTTTGTCATATATCCGGATGTATGACTGTGCTCATCTGGAACACAATATTCTTTACTCGTATCTATCAGGCGATTTCACAAGCACACACGCTTAAACAAGCTCTTTTTAAAATTGCAAAAGTGCATGCTCCAGGCTACATGTTTTATTATAAGAGAACAGCGCTAATGAAAGAACTGATCAGGATAATGAAACTTATGAAACATTCTGCTGATAACAACAGAAAATCAATTTGTGTGATCCGTCATTGGTCAGTTTGTAAAAAATAAAACGATAATTCTACATGCGCTTCATGGGTCCTGGCGCAGATCCTGTCGCTGTACAGTCTCACAACACAATCGTCCTAAGCATGTAAATGTTTATTTAATACGCACGTAATGTCCCTACGTATTAAAAGTGTGAGCAAGTTACATACAGGACTATGGCAAAATGTCAAAGTGTTCATTCTGAAATCTGAATACAGATTTATGTTTTTTAGGTATGCACATACAACTTAATTCATATTGTAACCTACATATTCACATTGATTATGTAATTATGTTATGTGTTTTTATTACAGTAACTTAATTTAAACAATTCGCTGGCTAGATATCGCTTACTGTGAATGCACTTAAACACCATGAAATGTTATTTATATCACATCCCTGTTCTGGCAAAGGACTTGAAAGACTGGATATCCATTTACAAAGAAAAGGTTAGTGAATAATTTTTTGTACACTTGTCACATGCTGTGTAATGAGTAATCTTGTGGCGATACTTTCCAAACAGTGTGTATTTAATTCACATCCAGGTACAGTATCTTGCCACAGAGACTTCCTGGAAGCGCATCACTACAAATGAGTTTTCCTTTATTATAAATTGAAGGATGAGACTCATATATGTCAGTTGATTTCACAAGCACACTCGCTTGAACACGTTCTGTAGTGAAGTTGAAAAAGTCAATGCTCCAAGCTACGTGTTTTACACTTAGAACAGTGCTTCTTTTAAAGGACTGACTATTATTATATAATAATGATTTACAGTTCGTTAGTATTTTTGTTCATTTATATTGTATCTCATATTTTGACATTAAGATTTATATAATAGATATATCACAGCAGAGCTACATAAAAAAGGTATCTGAAATAATAAACTAAAGTGCAATGTAGTGTTGTCAAAATTATAGATTTTTCGAGACATATCTATACAAATATCTGAAATCCTTCCAGTACTCATTTTCCATAAAGTAGATACATGATAGCAGCTGCGCTTTCTCTCTCTCTCATCTCTCAGACAGCGAGTGACACACAAACCCGCCTCCACTCACTCGTTTTATTTGCTCCGGATGAATATTGTTGGTGTTTCAAGGCTTGAATTGCGGCGTGGAATTGTGCGTATTGAACATAATTTTACTCATTCCTGAGATTTTTTGCTCACACCCAAAAGTGTGGGACATCTCAGTACTAAATTGAGTTATTTTCCGCTGCTTATTGCGCTGAAACAGTCAAATACACAAAATAATGCTGGTCTTGGTGAGTATTCACGTAAACAGTCAGTTATGTTTTAAGTGAATGTAAACAGTTGAGAAAGAACGCGTATACAGTATAATGGATCCATGCGTCAGGTCTTAAAGTGACAGTAAAATGACATCATTAGTCCATGATGATGTAATTACAGCATTAGGCAGTAAGCAGATCTGTATTGCCACTTTTATAGACATCGCCAAAGCATTTGACTCTGTCGACCATAGGATCCTTTTACATAGGCTTTCCAGTATTAGTCTGTCCACCTCTTGCTGTGATTGGTTTGCCAGTTACCTCACTAACCGTGTCCAGCAATTGAAGGTCGAAAACATCATGTCGGACCCACTTATCATCTCTAAAGGTGTGCCTCAAGGCTCCATCATGGGCCCAACTATTTTTTCTATTTACATCAATGACATAGCCAGAGCTGCTGGCGCCTCCCCGATTCACCTTTATGCAGACGACACCATGTTGTACTCAGTTTGTTCCTCTCTCAATTCTGCGGCTTCCAGTCTTAAGCCTGGAACACACCAAACCGACGGTCGGCCGTCGGGCAGTTTTTGTTTGTCGGCCGACTAAGTTTTCTCAGTGTGTTCCGCACCGTCGGCTGAAATTGGTACTCGTCGGCTTTGTTTCGGCCGATTTGACATGTTGAATCGGTGTCGGGCCGTCGGTGAAAGAGGGAACTCTGATTGGCTGTTCAGCTTACTGAACGAGTCAGTGCACGATAATAAGTCAAAACGGTACAGGTAGAAGGCTGTTCTAATTTTACGTCATCTCACCTGAATGTTCCTTGGTGAATATTTCAATATCAACATGAGCAGAGTGAAATAAAGAAAGTGTGTAGCAGGATTGATATTCAAAATGGTAAGCACGCATTGCTTTGTTTACGGTTTGTGTATCTGCAGCCTGCAGCGTCAGTTTCCCTTTTTGCATGACGAATATAGATGAATATACCTGCAGAAATAGACAGCTGTCACATTTACACGCAGGCGCAGAACGTGCATTCTAGCTGACAGTCGGCTGTAGTTCTCTCGGTGTGTTCAAGTGCAGCTTTTTACCCCGACGCGAGGCGACAACACAGTCGGTTTTCATCAGCGCTAGTTCGTCGGCAACGGCTTGGTGTATTCCAGGCTTTAAACTCAGCTTCACCTCTTGAGCAGTTATTTGGCAATCTCCATCTCCGTATTAACACCAGTGAGACTAAACTTAGATTCATCCCTGTCATTCATTACACATATCAATAACCTTCAAACAAAAGTCAAAGCTAGACTAGCCTTTCTTTTTCGCAATAAAGCTTCCTTTACTTATGCTACCAAATGCACCCTTGATAAGATGACAGTACTGCCAATTTTGGACTATGGCGATATTATCTACAGAATGGCACCAAACACAGCCCTAAAAAACTTGACACACTCTATCATTCAGCCATCCGTTTTGCCACTAATGCACCCTTTCAAATTCATCACTGTGACCTGTATAAACTGGTGGGCTGGCCCTCCCTTCATACCCGGAGGCTCCATCATTGATTTCTCTTCATATACAAGACAATCCTGGGCAAGACACCTCTCAGTTGTACAGTTGTACAGTATGTTTCTATCTATTTCTGTAGCCTCTTGGCCAGGTCATGTTTGGAAAGTGGGAAGTGGTTCTCAAACAGTTTACCTGGATAAATAAAGGTTAATTAAAACAGCAGCCTAATATACCTGCTGCCAAATTATGAGATAATATTAAAATATCGGTAACACTTTACAATAAGGTTTCATTTATTAACATTAGTTAATGCATTAACTAACATAAACTAACAATGAGCAATACATTTTTTTTTACAGTATTTATTCATCTTTGTTCATGTTAGTTAATAAAAATACAGTTGTTCTTTGTTTGTGCATGTTAGTTCACAGTGCATTGACTAATGCCAACAAATACAATTTTTGATTGTAATAATGTATTAGTAAATGTTGTAATTAACATGAACTAAGATTAATAAATGCTAGAAGTATTGTTCATTCTTAGTTCATGCTAACTAAAGTAGATAACTAATGTAAAGTGTTACAAACATATCTACTGTATATGGCAGTTTTTCCCCATGGTATCGCTGTCAAATTTGTGGCCAGTAAAAATGCTGAATTTTGAATAAAATCAAAAAAATGATTTTATTCACGCTGAAAGGCAGTCTGGATACCATGGACCAGATTTTCGCCTCATCTAGGGAACCAATCACAGAACGGGGAGGGAGCAGCAAGACGATGACGACATCTATGCGACACAACTAAGCAGTTTGTTTATATCCATATATATACCTTCGACCCTCATGTTTATCTTGTCATAGTCGCTGAATAGTCGCTGAACGTCATTGTGTACACAAAAATATCTTACCCATCGTCTTCTTCCTTGTCTAATTTCTGTCGCTCTACATACGTCATCTGGTATAATGGAAACGATTGGCTATGAGCTACGTACATGCGCATTTGATAGACATTCTTAGCACCCAATAAACGGCGCCGGGCATTCGTAAACCACGCCTCAAATACGAGAAAATGCACATGTGGTTCCCAGACCCAAGTCTCAACGAGAATTGGGTCTGGCGTTAGCCAGGCTATTATAATGGCTTAATTAAGGATACACTGGTAGTGGATTATAAATACAGGATTCATAAAAATTGTTACACAGAAGTTATATTATAAACAGTAGGTATCACACTCAATAGTCTAGCGCAATACTATTTTTTCATGTCTACAGAATTCTATAAAAATCTAGAACTTTGAGTAAATTCAGCAGACGTACCCTTGTTTCTGTGAGCACTTTGGACATTGTGGATGAGTCTTTGTTCTTCAGGAGGGCATGGGAAATTTGAGAATTATTCTTATTACAAATTAAATACAGCACACGATTTAACCCTACAAAATACTAGAAGCAGAAGGAAAACGTGGGAACAAAACTACTACAAGTGAGCAGAAACTCTGAACTATGGATCACAAATTTACACCACTGGCTGCAGAGATTACAGTGGTGGGAAATGATTGATAAATCAATTGCAGAGCAGCATGATCGGAATAAACAGCATCAAATAACAGGTGAAATCAGAGATTATGCCTGACAGCTACACAGCTAGTTACTTAGCAACTGAACTCATTCTGCTAATCTAAGCTCCATAATACAGCACATTGAAAAACATAAAGGGGAGAGGAAAGGAGGCTGTCTGAAGGACGGAAAACACGTGCCTTGTGTTGCAGATGGGAACGCACAACAGCAAACTGCAGACAGAGTGACAAGTGCGTTATTACACACAGTCATTACACAAAACCTGTGAAATAGTTCATCGTTCCAGCAAGAAGAACATATATACATCTAAAGAAATTCATGTAAAAACTGTATGAACAGAACATTTAATTCTTCATAATGGCCCGTTCACACCAAGAAAGATAACTATAACAATAACTATAAATCTATAAATAAAAACTATAAATAAAAATATAAGCTATATACAGCTATAACGTCTGCCGCTCTTTAAAGTCTGATGGATTCTGATTGTCTTTCTATGTTTTTATCGTTCATCAGCTGGGAAAAAAATCATTCAGAATGAATAGATTATTGTTGTCAAGTTATTATAGTTATAAGGGGTGATCAACTGCATGTTTTTTTTTACAAAGTTTTATAATGTTCTCTGTGGTCAACTTTATAATGTTGGCAAGATTTTCACATGAACATATCAACATTTAGATATTTTCTATCCTGTTTTTGACCCTCTGTTTAAAAAATCCCACTATGTTTCGATGGGAGTGCCGTATCCAAGACTTTGAAGTTAACGGCCGCTATGATTGGGTATAAATATTGAATATTAGAATACATTTCAACATCTCCACCAATATACCTGTGGAATTGTTTTGAAAACTTGAAAAATTCTAGTGAAATTCAGCCATACATTATTGAGCCTGATCCTGAATCAGAAGACACTGAACCTATACCTCAAATACCAATGATAATCCAGTGTGCGACAGAGTGGTAATCTTTATTTATATTTATTCCTTATGTTTATAGCACAGGTACGTCTGTAAGATGTCTGCTAAAGATCTGTTCATCTGGAAATCATCTGCTGTGTAAAAACATCTGATAAACGTCTTAGAAAAAGCAGTTTTACATTCATTCTAAATCTTAATCATCTTAAAGACATCTTCTAAATGTCTATATGACATCTAACAGGAAACGTCCTACGTATTGCGGATGAGCAAACACTCAAAAAAATGCATCTTGCAGATGTAAATGCAGACATCAAATAGACATCTCCGGGATGTACTTATCATTTGTTTTATATTATATTAGTGTTGAAACAAAGACGCTACAAAAAGGTGTTTATCTCGGTACATAGTTGAAACATTTGCCAAATGTGAAACATTTCTGCATATTTTATATGCTTTCTAGCCTTTCTTGTGGTAAATAACGTTTACTTGGAAGTACTTGGAGTTAACAGTTATAGTTGACAAGATAACTTATGGTGTTTTGTGTAAACAAATTATGAATAAATATAATGGCCATTGTTTGTCGCACTATCGTTCTTAAATTCATCGTTCATCATTTTCAGTAAAGTGAAAGCTAAGTGAGTACATATCAAACGATCAGTAACACACAAAGCAATTACTGACGCAATCTGGCTGGAAATTCGTTCAGAATAAAATTGTAGGATGTTGTATAAGGAAGGCAATTCAAAGACTGTTTTTCCACAATTTGGCATCTCAAAACCTCTTGTAATCCTCTATCGGTTTGTTGTTGTAGTAATCCTGTGTTTGCATCTGTTTCGTATTTACTACTACATGACATGCACGAATCGGTGGGCGGGGCTAAAGAGGCAATGATGTAGAAGTAGGCGTTGATCTTTGTCAGTGTTGGGGAAGTTACTTTTAAAAAGTAGTGTTTGCTCGTTACTCGTTACTTCTTAAAAAAGTAATCCGTTACTTTACTTAGTTACCTTTTTTGGAAAGTAACTTTTTACGTTACTCATTACTTTTACGTTACTTTTATGTTGCTTGAGTTTGGGCATAACCCAATATCAATGTGTATATGCCTACATAAAGTTATACTATGAACTCTACCTATTGATAAACTAGAAGAAGAAAAAAAAAATAGAAAAAAAGAGATTTTGAGATGGAAAAAAATATATTTTTATTTGAATAACATTTGAAAAACCTGTATAAAGTGAACACCAAAGAACAATATTAACTATTGAGCGGTGGTGACGCGTTCATGAAAAATATCACAAAGAACAGGCAAAAGTAATGATTATGAATAGCCTATGTCAAATATAGCAAGGAGACATTTTATTGTTTATTTACACTTGAAAACAAGTATTTTCTGTCAGTGTCGACAGCAAAGATGAAGTTGACGATGCTGACTCGCGATCTTCGCAGTAGTGAATGCGCCAGAGAGAAATGCACATTTTATACGGATTACATAAGCAGAGAGTCTGTTTTCTTTCGTTTTGAAGTTTTGTTTAAAAGTACACATTTCAAGCTTTCTATATATCTCTCAGGTATTTGAGGCAAAGCTTATACGCTGAGTTTGGGTTCATTTATGAGACGAGCTCCAGTTCACGCACCGGCGCTGAGCTCCTGACAAGTCCTGATTATATTGCCTGCTATATTTACTTCTTATTTATTAAATCCAGGCAATTCGTTGATGAACTATTGATTAAAATTAAGATACAATTAATACAAAACGAAATTCACTTTAAAGAAAGGCTTTCTACAAAAATAAACTTACTGGAGTGGTCAAAATCATGTCTGCCCACTCCATTTGTCTCCCGATCTTATGATCTTACTCATGCTTTTCACTTTTCATATAATCAACAACATAGATAACATAAATATTAAACTAAATCATTTTCTTTAATGACTAGGCTACAACACGTAGGCCTATTAGACTACAGTACAGACAAATGTAATGTCGGAGCGGGATTTGAGCGAACGCCGTCTTACCGGTGAGCATGTGGGGGGAGAGGTACGATTTTCAAACAATCATCTAATAATATTTTGCTTGATATGCCAATCCTTAATATTTGGTGTTTTAAATGCCAACCCTTCTTCATCCGGTGGGTAGTATTACTTTTGGTTTGCGTAGTGTAATTCACAGAATTGACTGCTCTGCTGTTATCAGTCTCTGTCACGTAACGTGTGGAGCTTGTGACTATTGCGAGCGCGCAGCTGAGAAGATCGTTGTGGCGAATTTAAAAAATAACTACGTTTCGTTACCAAATTTTCAGTAGTAGCGCGTTACACTACTTTTTACACGAAAAAGTAGTTACGTTACTGTAACACGTTACACACAACACTGATCTTTGTCTGCAGAGATGGTCTTTTACGGAGCCATGCACGGAAAAAAAGTAAATCATCTGCTCAATTTACTAATTCGTTCTCTCAATTTACTATCCCGTTTCCTCATTTTGCTAAATTGTGTGGATTATTTACTTATTTGTTCCCTCGATTTATAAATCTTGCGCACAGTTTAGAAAATCGAGGGAACAAGTTAATAAATCGTGCTCACAATTTAGCTTACTATTGTTTTCCTGCATGTCATGTGCGTGGCTCCGTAGTCTTTCGTCGCACTATGACATAATAATGTGACAAAATCCGAAATGAGTCATTTTGGAAGCTTGGTTTCAATAAAAACTGCTTTTGGACTAATGAGGAAGTTTTGAGTTCTGGAACGTATAGGATATTTTTATAGTACAAATTCCAAATTCAAATTTATGTCAAAAGATGAAAATGTAATATCTTAATTCATGACCTCTTTAAAACTAAAACTAATACCATTAAAAACTTATTTTTTTTTCCTACTTTAAAAATAAATAAATATATATATATATTCTTTATTCCAGTTAATGGCCAAGGAAACATTTCTCTTTTTCATTTAGTTTAATTTAATGTACTAAAATAACAACAACACAAAAAAAGACAAAATAATAAAAGACAAAAACACAACAAATTTACTAAAACTTTAACCAAAATTAAAACAGAATCAAAACTATAATCCTATCTCAGTGAGACTAGTTTTATACTTGTGGTGTGGACTTCCCTATTTTCATACAATTTGAACGATTATTAAAACTTTAGTTATAGTTATCATCCTTGTGAGTGGGCTTTAAGGGCACAACCCAAAAAGTAGCATGGGTGACCTACACTATGAATAGTATTTCTAGTGTTCATAATGATATTCAAAACTGGTCATGCTGAATCAAAGCCACTGCAGTGCAAGACCATTGTCAAATTTGGCCAGTTAAATATAAACAAAAAATGTGTACCCTTTTTAAAACTTGGTAATCCAGGTTAAGACTTTGGTGTCAGGGTCAGGCTTTGCTTTGCCTTATTCATTGTTGAAGACGCATGCATTTACATACAGTTAGCAGAAACTCCACTGAAAAGTTGCAAGCTTTTGACATGTGACCCAGAGAAAATAAAAACCAACTGAGCAGAATTCCAGAATTAGAATGGGGAATTCTCCAGCTACTGCATAAGAGTTAGACCGTAATCCAATTCAAATGACAGGGAGCTTAGCATATTGAACCCATTCAAACAGATCTCCTCAGGCTCAGTGTAAATACTTCGGTCCGGTCATCAGGCTGGTCAATCACAGACAGGGAACTTCCTGTATTCATTCTCATATGATGGTGATGTGTCAGTTATCCCATTCCTCATCAGAATACAAATATCTAAACCAGTGCTGTGAGTCAGCGGCCAGACAGACAGACACACACATGTCGATTGTGTCTACCCTTGGTTCTGTCGTGGTGCACAGTTTCCTAAGCCATTTAAAGTCTTACAGTCCTCATGACTATACAAAAGAGCCTTTCAGAAATCACATGAAGTCCGTACACACCATATCACGGTTGGACACACCATATCGCGTTCAGTTTAGAAATATTAGATAATATCAGGGTGTTTTATGATTGGTTTGCTGATGTTTGTGTTGATGCATGTTCACACCTTAAGGTTGAATGTCTGCTGGATCTGGAGATGCTGTTTCCTGTGACGGCTGATGAAAGACCATTTCCTCCATGGAGATCTTCAATCGATCGACTCCAGGGTTTAGATTTATCCACTGAGTTATCTGTGCTGTTCTCAGAACTGTCACCATCATACCTGTAAACATAGAACAGCAGATCCTCAGAATAAGAGTAACCCAAAAAGAGAATATTATAGATTCACCATATTTATATACTCTAGTTATCTGTGGCCATGGGACTTCTGCTCATATGCGCACTGCAAAAATGTGAATCCTATTTTATTTATTTTAAATAACAAGATTAAGGCACTTAAAGGAGTAGAACACTTTAAAATGAAAATTACCCCATAATTTACTCACCCTCAAGCCATTATAGGTGTATATGACTTTATTCTTTCAGACAAATACAATCAGAGTTATATTAAAATAGTTATATTAAAAAGCTTAAAAGAGTGCATCTATCCATGATGAAAGTGCTCCACACGGCTCCGAGGGTTAATAAAGGTGAGTTTGTGTAGAAAATATATTGATTTTAAAACTTTATAAAGTAAAATTACTAGCTTTCGGCCAAACGGACATACGGATTGCACTTAAGTGTAAAGTGCAATTTATGCGAGTAATGCGACGCACTGCTGATATTTACGCTACGCCATGACGCACTACACTACTTCTGATGTCATGAGCTGAGTAAGTTGCGCTTCAGGCATACATGTAAGTGGAATCCGTATGTTCGTTTGGCCGGAAGCTAGAATTTTGTAGCCTTACTTTGTAACGTGTTAAATATAAATATTTTTCTTGCACAAACTCATCGCATTATGATGGATAGATGCACTTTTATGATGGGTAGATGCACTTTTATGGTGGATAGATGCACTTTTATGGTGGATAGATGCACTTTTATGATGGATAGATGTACTTTTATGATGGATAGATGCACTTTTATGGTGGATAGATGCACTTTTATGATGGACAGATGCACTTTTATGGTGGATAGATGCACTTTTATGGTGGATAGATGCACTTTTATAATGGATAGATGCACTTTTTATGATGGATATATGCACTTTTATGGTGGATAGATGCACTTTTATGATGGATAGATGCACTTTTATGATGGATGCACTTTTATGGTGGATAGATGCACTTTTTATGATGGATAGATGCACTTTTATGGTGGATAGATGCACTTTTATGGTGGATAGATGCACTTTTATGATGATAGATGCACTTTATGGTGGATAGATGCACTTTTATGGTGGATAGATGCACTTTTATGGTGGATAGATGCACTTTTATGGTTGATAGATGCACTTTATGGTGGATAGATGCACTTTTATGGTGGATAGATGCACTTTTATGATGGATAGATGCACTTTTATGATGGATAGATGCACTTTTTATGATGGATATATGCACTTTTATGGTGGATAGACGCACTTTTATGATGGATAGATGCACTTTTATGATGGATAGATGCACATTTATGGTGGATAGATGCACTTTTATGGTGGATAGATGCACTTTTATGGTGGATAGATGCACTTTTATGATGGATATATGCACTTTTATGGTGGATAGATGCACTTTTATGATGGATAGATGCACTTTTATGATGGATAGATGCACATTTATGATGGATAGATGCACTTTTATGGTGGATAGATGCACTTTTATGGTGGATAGATGCACTTTTATGATGGATATATGCACTTTTATGATGGATAGATGCACTTTTATGATGGATAGATGCACATTTATGATGGATAGATGCACTTTTATGGTGGATAGATGCACTTTTATGGTGGATAGATGCACTTTTATGGTGGATAGATGCACTTTTATGAGCTTCAAACTGATGGTTCCACCTAGGATGGCTTGAGGGTGAGTAAGTCATGGGGTAATTTTCATTTTAAAGTGAACTAATCCTTTAATAAACAGTATGTGCTGCATTAATACTTAGTTTCAGAAAATACACTAAAATAAATAAAATAAACATGTAAAAATACTTGCATTAATAGACGTTAATGGCTCATTTTTAACGTGAGAAAAATGTCAATTTAACATCAGTGAACACTGTATGTTGTGTGTACATGTCCATTTTGCATGAAAACATTTCGAAAATCGATATATTTGATAAAATGCTAATAAAATATAAAATAATAAAAAACATTTTATTATAAAATATATATATATATATTTTTAATTCTGAATAATTCAAATGAAGAAAATTTTATAATTGATCATGTCTACTGAATAGCTCCCATTCAAAAGTTAATGGTCAGTAATTATTAATGGTGCTTGCCTATAGGCAAAGCAACATTAGTGTTATTGCTCATACTTATTATTATTCTTCTGTTTCTTCTTCTTTTTATTCTGGACAAAGTTTGGCGCGAAACTCGCCCCGCACCGTTTGTCACAGACCCCTGAGTGAGGTGTCAAATCGACCGGCCCATTGAGGAGAGGTGTGCTATATCTTTTCTAAGCGATCGGGTGTACGATGTTCGCGCAGCGGACGAAAAAGCGGCCAAAAAAGTCCCATTGACTTAACATTGCGGAATTTTCAGAAATTCAAATCCCAACTGTCATTTTTCACACACACAGACACAAAGGGCCTGACACCCCTGCATGTCTCCCCCTCTCTCTCCCTCAGAGGATTTATATTATCCAGCAGCCAATAAGTAGTGGCCTAAAATCTTCATAGCCACACCATAGCAACCAGTTACAGCACCCTAGCAACCATAGGCTATAGGCACGAGGCCGCAGGCCTCGTGCACTCATTATAATGCACTCGTTTAATAGAGATTTTAAATACTCCATAAAAACTCACTCATAGGCACGAGGCCGCAGGCCTCGTGCCTTACCTTAGCCCTAACCCCATAGTAACCATCTGTGGTGCCCTAGCAACCACCCAGAACACCCTAGCAACTGCCTAGCAACCACCCAGAACACCCTAGAAACCACCCAGAACACCCTAGCAACTGCCTAGCAACCACCTAGCAACCACCCAGAATGGCCTAAAATCTTCATAGCCACACCATAGCAACCAGTTACAGCACCCTAGCAACCATAAGCTATAGGCACGAGGCCGCAGGCCTCGTGCACTCATTATAATGCACTCGTTACCTTAGTCCTAACCCCATAGTAACCATCTGTGGTGCCCTAGCAACCACCCAGAACACCCTAGCAACTGCCTAGCAACCGCCTAGCAACCACCCAGAACAGCAACCATAGGCGGCCTCGTGCACTCATTATAATGCATTCGTTTAATAGAGATTTTAAATACTCTATAAAAACTCACTCATAGGCACGAGGCCGCAGGCCTCGTGCCTAACCTTAAACCTAGCCCCATAGTAACCATCTGTGAAAACTACCAACCACCTAGTAACACCATAGCAACCAATAAGTAATGGCCTAAAATCTTCATAGCCACACCATAGCAACCAGTTACAGCACCCTAGCAACCATAGGCTATAGGCACGAGGCCTGCGGCCTCGTGCCTTACTAAATGCAAAACTAAACTAAATAATAACAAAATGCTAAACTAAATTACTAAATGCACTCGTTTAATAGAGATTTTTAATTTTTTAATTTTAAATACTCTATAAAAACTCACTCGTAGCCTTAACCCTAACCCCAGGAGATGCAGATATACACTAAGAGCACCCTAGCAACCACCCAAAATGACTAACTAAATGTTAAATGATATAAGCACGGCTGTGATAGGTCATAGGCACTCGTTACTAAATATTTTAATAATTTCATAGCCACGCCCTGGCAACCACTTAGGGCCCCCTAGCAACCATAAAACATATACAAGCCATATATCAGCTCCAGAAAATTGTAGAAACATGGAGTTCGGCTTTTTTGACTCATACAGTTTATGAGATGATATTCAAAGACTAGTTGATAGTCCAAACATGCTGTTTGGTATAAACGTGTAACAACATGAATTACTTTAATTACAAAATTACTTGTAGTTTCAGTGATTTTTCTTTTATTCCTTAAAAAAAACTTTATCTGTGGCACATAATTATTATTATTTTTAATTACAATTATTTAGATATCTTATTTTATCCATAGGAATGAAACAGTAACTAGGGTAACCAGCATTCGTTTTGCCAGGTTGGGCGGAGCTTCCTTCCCAAATATATTTTTGTGCAAGGGTATAAAATAGTTTATTAGGCAGGGATATAACATATATACATACATATATACTTCTCATATATGTTTGCTCCATTACTGATGATTGACAAGAGCATTACATACATACTACGCACTGTTGCTCAGTATTAAATTATAGCTTGAGATGCATGATATTTTAATTTGCTAACAGAAGGATACACAAGAAGCAAGTGCATGGACGCGCAGGCGGTTGTCGTGGTAACGAACATCACATCAACCTCTTGTGCATCTGTGCTGAGCTTCCGGTGAAATCACAAAACGAAATGCACACGGTATGTCCCTGCTTGATACACAACCACTGATGATATTCGGTTTGGATGAGTAAAAAAAAAAAAAAAGATTAGAACCTAGAACCTCAGACAGGCTTGTCAAAAGTTCTGACTCTAGACCATTGTAGTACACAGTCAAAACTTCTCGGATCTATGCATTTATTCACGTGAAAATGCTCAGCCTCAAAACAAAATAACCATTATTTCTGGAAATATAATCGTAATATGCTGAAATAGACAGTAATTGAATTTAGACACACTTTAATTTAATTATGAAAACAAATATTTTTGATTTTGACAGGGCCAGCAGAGAAGTGGATATAAAGTAGTTAAATCACTATGTGTGACGAAGCCTGCAACAGCTTCATCTCTCCGACGCACGTCAGCGTCCGAATTCACTCACTTCATTACTCCTATAGTGCTATAGGGGTTAGTGAATGAGTGAAGGAGTGAGCGGTTTCGGACACAGCTTCGAGACAATTCGCTTCCGAGTCATATTAAAGATTTGTTCACGATGAACGAATCGTTCATGACCGACTCATCACTAGAAGGTGTGATTCTATTGGTCGTACAATCAAAGCTCGCTGCTGATTGGCTGAGAGATCGACTTCACCGGAGGAGAACTGCAAACTTCCCGCATTATTCTCTTGAGGTGAGTTCAGATGGTTATTGTCAAATATGCTGTTTTATAAAGCCTTGTAATGTCAAACGCAGCTCTTTTTTTAAATTAAATATAGGCAATATTATCTGTATTACAATATGAGATGTGGTTTTTATCGTTTTTGCTAACACTAGAACTTTTTTTTTTCTCTGTCAAAATTGTAATGTATGATAATGTCTAACGTTACAGCGTCTTTGTGTAAAAACGTAAAATGATATGTGTGTTTGTATTGCGTCCTTTGGTTTTTGATGTTTGTGTAGCCATAGCTTAACGTTAACGTTACTCGCTGTGTGAGGAGTGTATTCATTTTGGCGCTTATTTTAACGTTTCTGCTGAGGTAAAACATTTAACGCCCAATCAAAGTTATAGTCTCCGGTGAGAACGGATTTCAGTGCGCGCACACTGACAGTTATCATAAACAATAAAGTGCAAATATAATGTAGGCAATGTTATTGGTATTAATATGAGGTGTAACGTTAGTTTATATCAGTTGTGTTTACACTGAAGCTACCCTTTTCTCTGTAAAGATGGTAATGTATGAAAAGTAAGGCTTACAGGCTAGCCACACTTATATCTTTGTGTGAAAACGTAAAATTATATTTTGTGTGTTTGATTTATTTTACATTCATGCATATGGATGGATGTTAGAATGAAGTGTCGTTGATGCAGGTCGCTTCACGTCAATCAAAGGCAGCGTTGAGCAGTACAGCCAATCAGACGCGTTTTTGCTGAGTTTAAAAATGCAACATCCAATCGAAGGCGGTTAGATTAGTCACCGGTGAAGAAATACGTTGATAGCAGATTTCAGTGCACGCTCACTGACACAATTTTCTAATCATAAACCACAAAGTGCAAATATAATGTTTAAGAAAACAATTTTGCACAGTAGACAGCTTTTTTTCAGGGTTTATCCTGCATTGAAAAATGTTTTGGCTGCCTCCAAAGCGAATTTTTGTCCCGCCAAAGCTTGATTTGATCGGTGAGTGATAGATTACTGCTGCGCTTGTGACAGGGCGCGCACTGAAAGAACGAGCAGAGAGAGAGAGAGCGCGCGCCCCAGCTCGAACCGCGCGCGCGCGCCCTCACCGTCTTTAAAGCACTGCACATCTGTCTCTCCCTCGCTCAATTAATCAAATTCAAATGACACGATGGTAAAAGTTCGGAACAACAAAGTTTCACGATTTTTTTCCTGAATTATCGCTGGGTGTGAATTGTGCTGAAAAACAATTATCTTCTCTGAAAAGCGTTCCGCACATTCAGCTGACATAAACTACACTTTAAATAAACGAGAAAAAAACTAACTTACCCAGTGATGAAATGTTTTCTGTGTTGACAATCTTATGCGATGTCCTAACTACTGGGATAGTAACGTTACACGTCCGATTCGCGAACTATGACTCCTTTGAACCGATTCACTTTGAACTAAATTCACGAGACGTCTGAAACCAATCGATAACACTTTACAATAAGGTTGCATTTATTAAACACTAGTTTAACTTCTAACTTCATTAGTTAACATTAACTATTAATAAACTTCACTTCTACAGCATTTATTAATCTTTTTTAATATTAATTTCACCATTTATATAGCTACATTATTGAAATTAAAAGTTGTATTTGTTAACATTAGTTATGCACTGTGAAATAACATGAACAAACAATGAACAGCTGTATATTTATTAACTAATGTTAAGAAAGATGAATAAATACAGTAACACATGTGTTGCTCATGGTTTGTTATACATTATCTAATGCTAACAAATCAAACCATATTATAAAGTGTTACATACAAATCAATTACTCAGAACACCTCCTAAAGTAAGTACTTTCCCCATTTATTTTAAGAGTGGTTAGCAAGATTTAACCTTAATAAACTAAAGTATTTTCAGGTTATTTATGACAATGTGTAGATTTTTGTAGAAAATTACAGTGGAGTGAGGTGAAAATTTTCAGCTTTTTCCCCCAGTGTTAGCATTATTTGCAATGAAAGTTCAAGTTACATGGGTTGTGAGTGTGGTGTTGAATTTTATGACACTCTTGTTTCTCTGTTTCAGAATACTGTTTTCACGAATCCTTACTGCATTTTAAAGGTAAAGGTTTAATTAGGGACATGGCCACAAATACAAAATGCTTCAGATTTGGCTTCTTGATTAGAAAATAGTTATAGTTAAAAAATTATCAGGATAAAAAAAAAGCTATTAAAATAAAAACTGTTTTGTTTATGCAAGAAACTATTAATTACCCATCCATTCTCCAAACCACTTTGGATGGCCAGTCCATCAGAGGTTTTAGGACGCATATTTTACATAACTTCAAGCTTCAAGATGTACTTCAAGAAAAAGACTCTTCTTGAGATAAAAAAAGATTCTTGAGATAAATATATAATTAATATTGAATAAGTTATGGATAGTTAACTCGAGTTTAGTCATTTTTCATTATGTTGTTATTGTTATTTTTTTTCAGACTGACTGATCAGAGCACAACCTGCATCTTCTGCTGCACTTTTGTCCTTGGTTAGTATTAATATGGTTTCTGAAGCTGTACTATGACATTTTCATCACATCACCATAATTGTAGTCCCTGTGCTCTAATACATCTTTCTGTTCTGTGTCTTTACAGGTTCCTTGTGTTTTGGCGTTTTCTGCAGAGAGCATTTAATTTCTCACCCCCGCTCCCCACAAAAAAAAAAAAAAAAAAAAAAATATTTTACAAGTTTACACAGTGTCTCTTTCATTGTTGTTTAACTGTTTTGTTTTTTCTTCCTGAGAGTACTACAGTTGTTATCTTTTCAGGCTCAACAGCAGTTACATCGGGAGACGTTTCAAAGTATGTGCCTATCAAAGGGAGAATGTCCTGTCAAAATGAATTTGACTAACAAATAAGTGTATTTTATTATGCATTACTTTTGAGGATTAAAAATAAATACATGGTTAATTTTGATGTTTTGAGTATTGAAAGTAAAATCTCTACTTTTAGAAGTTACCTAGTTAGATAAATTTGTCAACAATTATTCTTTTTATCTCTTCATATTTTAAAGGATGCCGCGGAAAGGAAAGAGATCTCAGGCTCAACAAGTGCGTCGGCGAAAGGAGGACCTTGAGGATGAACAGACCAGAGCCTCCAGGAATAACCGGGTACTATTGATATCTGTGTCTTGGATTTCAACATGCTAATTTCAGGGCACCTTAATGTTTGGGACTAGGACTGTTATGATTCCTCGATTAAATTTGAGTGCTTGATTTGTAAAAAAATGTATAAAAATAGAACAACCTTGATTGCAATTTACACCTTATGATTAAATCCAGCCTAGCGTTAGTTCTAGCTGGTCACTTTAGTCAAGCTCGCATCAGCTGTCTCTCAGCTCATTAGAAATCATTCTAATATGAATATATGCGGATTTGATGCTCAAAAAACATTGAGCTAATAAGTGTATCATAATTTACAAACACATTTTTTGCCTTTTTTTAGTTTCTTTATAACTTTTCAAAAATGTCTTTATGTCAAACACTATGAATTGTGATTTAAAATTTAACACAGAGCACTAATTTTGACCAGCAGCCTAATTTCATGAATGATTATTTACAGGTTGAACAGGCAAGCACCAGTGCAGCTGTAGCTCAGTTTTCGGGTAGAATGCATGCAGAAGGTGGTGATATTGCACCCAGGGTTTTGTCTGTGCAGGCATCTCATTGTCAGGGTGATTATAGGTATGACAGTTTCTCAAGAAATCATCAGTGCACCTGTGTAGCGTTGACATTTTTGGCCAACCAGAGTGAAGGGATTGCGTTCAAGATGTCTGACCTTGATAGAATTCTAGAGGAGGGAGATGCGTTATATGTCAGCATTAAATTGCAGCTTATTGCTGAAAGACAGTTTAATCGCAACCTTCTGACAATGGAGGAAATACCGTTGAGTGTTGCATCATTTAACCGGACACACAATGTGCTGAAGTCAGGAGTGATGATCGGATACCTCAGAGCCACAGGGATCCCTGGCACTGAAGAGTGGTGCATTCCACTCGCTGAAAGACTGCAGTGTCTCTCCACAGATGTCAGGCATGCTTTGCTCATTGTTGCTCCTGAGTGTATTGCTGTGTTCAGAGACGGATCTGGACGGTACGGATACTTTGATTCTCACTCGAGGACTGCTGCAGGCTTGCCCCATCCTACTGGCCATGGAACTGCTGTCATGTTGACTTTCACCCACCTGAGTGACATGGCAGACAGAGTTCTCAAGATCTTCCAGGATCGTGGTGATGAGACCAGCTATGAATTCATGCCTGTATCTTTTGAAACAGAGCAACAGTCTGTCCAGATGCCTTCAACATCTGTCTGTGAACAGGTATCACAAATGATTTCAGCTCTACCAGAACCAGTAACACATGTTGAAGCCAAAGTAAATCTTGTTGGCTCAGGAACTGAAAACCAATATGTGGT
This sequence comes from Phoxinus phoxinus, assembly GCF_949152265.1. Taxonomy (NCBI): domain Eukaryota; kingdom Metazoa; phylum Chordata; class Actinopteri; order Cypriniformes; family Leuciscidae; genus Phoxinus; species Phoxinus phoxinus. The sequence goes on along the minus strand of NC_136882.1, from coordinate 8,676,515 downwards.
AGATAAAACAAATAAGCACAGGAGAAGAAAAGAAATGCGTAAAACATTTAAAATGTCAAAACAAGGCGGAGAACCTAAGGACAGTGCTGCACCTTATGCCACCAGAAAACATAAAAAACGGGATTGTGAGAGACAGAGGTATGCCACTTCTTTGCAATACCAATCAAAGAAAAAAGAAGCAAATAAGGTAAAGTATAATCAAGATGCTCTCTTCCGAAACCAATTGAAATGGTCTATAGTGAGAAGATACAGCACGGATACCGTCTTCCAGAGGAAGATGAAAGGGAATACGAAGAAGAGATACAGCACAGATGCTCTCTTCCAGAAGAAGAAGAAAGACTACATGAAGAAGAGGTACAGCACAGATGCTCTCTTCCTGAAGAAGAAGAAAGACTACATGAAGAAGATATACAGCACAGATGCTCTCTTCCAGAAGAAGAAGAAAGACTACATGAAGAAGAGATACAGCACAGATGCTTTCTTCCAGAAGAAGAAGAAAGACTACATGAAGAAGAGGTACAGCACAGATGCTCTCTTCCAGAAGAAGAAGAAAGACTACATGAAGAAGAGGTACAGCACAGATGCTCTCTTCCAGAAGAAGAAGAAAGAATACATGAAGAAGAGGTACAGCACAGATGCTCTCTTCCAGAAGAAGATGAAAGACTACATGAAGAAGAGATACAGCACCGATACTCTCTTCCAGAGGAAAATGAAAGCCTACATGGTAAAGAGATATGCAGGCGACCCAGAGTTCAGAGGACATCACATCCTGCGATGTACCCTGCACAAGACCCAGAAATGTGCTGCCGATGCTACATATCGCGTTTTTCATCGGTTGCAATGCGCACTTAGGATAAAAAGGAAATATAGACCTTACATCCGTTCCAGCCAAGAAACACCCCAGCCTTTGGTTAACAAAGCGATGGAAAGTGCCATACATGCATTCCGGTGTAAGATTCAGCATGGCCCTACACATGTCTGCACAGTCTGCCACAGAGCCCTGTTTCCTAATCAAGTCAAGGTCTGTAATAGAACGAGATATGACAAAAACGTTCATGTTGCAGCGTCTTGCCTAACCGGGAAGTATGTTCACGCTTGTGATAGTGCCTGCTCAGGTTCCTGCGTAGTACCGGAAGAGAGAAGACAGGAATGGATTTGCCACACTTGTGACAACCATCTTAAGAGAGGACAGATGTCTTCAGTTGCAGCAGCTAACAAACTGGAGTTGCCACCAATCCCTGCGGAATTGGATGAATTAAATGTCCTTGAGCGTCAACTCATTGCAAAAATTTTACCATTTGCAAAAATAGTTTCATTACCCAAAGGACAGCAGAGAGCAGTACGTGGTGCCGTCGTGTGCGTGCCCTCCGAGATGGAGCAGACCGTCAACTCTCTGCCAAGACCAAGAAGTGAGGCCCAGCTGCTGCAGGTGAAGCTGAAGAGACACGTTAAGTTTAAAGGATACCAGCAGTTCCAGACTGTGAATATGCATAACGTGCTTGCAGCTTTATCAAAGCTGAAAGCAATGCATTCAGAATACAGGGATATCTCCATAAGAGAAACTGCTGTATTTGAAAGTCCCCTAGACGAGGAAGCTGATGTCTCTGAAAGTCACCTAGACGAGGAAGCTGATGTCTCTGAGAAGCAACAAGAAGTCGATGTTGCTGAGCAGGATGAGCAACAAGTTAGCGTTGAGGAAAAGGATGAGCTTCGACCCGGCCTCACATTAGACACGTGCATGCAGCCGCCCGACATCGGACAGGAGATCTTGTCGTACGGTGAGGGAATATTTAGTATCGCACCTGCACAAGGACATAAGCCTGTTGGATTTTTCAAAATCCCAAAGTTGGAAGCCATGGCGTTCCCTGTTCAATTCCCCACTGGACAGAATTCCATTGACGAGGAAAGACAAATTTCAATATCTCCCAGTATGTATTTCAACGCGAGATTGTTCAGCGTGGACACGCGTTTTGCAAAAGATCAGAGTTATCTTTTCTTTGCACAGTTTGTAACGGAAACGCACCTGGCTAGAAACAGCATGTCTATCCAGTTGCGAAAAGGCAAACCTATTACAAGAGATGGCCGGAGAATTTCCAACAGACTGCTTCAAGACAACCGGGAAGTTGAAAGATTGCTACACAACAGAGACGCCACACGGTTCATGCAACCACTGAGAGGCACTCCATCGTATTGGGAGAAAACTTTGCGAGATCTACAGGCTATGATAAGACAGTTAGGAGCCCCTACGTTTTTTTGCACGTTCAGCGCAGCCGAAATGAGATGGCCTGAAGTAATAACCGCAATCAAGGCCCAACAAGGTGAACACGTCGACTTTTCCGAGCTTGACTGGACGACGAAGTGTGAAATCCTCCGAAGCAACCCAGTCACTGTCATGCGTATGTTTGAGAAACGGGTGGATGCGCTAATGACTCATCTGCTTTTGTCGCCAGCCCAACCCATTGGTGAAGTTGAGGACTACTTTTACCGAGTGGAGTTCCAAGCTAGAGGAAGCCCACATATCCATCTTCTTGTTTGGATAAAGGACGCACCCGAGTTTGAACAGGACTCTGATGAGGATGTTTGTAACTTTATCGACCGCAACATAACCTGCCGGTTGCCCGATTCCTCGGCTGATCCTGAGCTTCACCGGATCGTCACAGAGGTCCAGCTTCACAGCAGGAACCATTCAAAGTCCTGTAAGAAGGGAAATGTACTGTGTCGATTTGGGTTCCCCAAACTACCGGTGTCTAGCACCAAGATCACTCGTCCGCGACCACAGCGTCCTGAAGAAGAGGATGACAGGGACACTTCTCCATCCGGAAGCTGCATGTTTGCGTCTAAAACCACACAACCACAGCGTCCTGAAGAAGAGCACGAGGAAGCACAAAAGCAAGCGGACAGAAGGAAGTTGAGACAGGAAGCTGCTCGAAAGGCAATGAGCGAAGCCAGGACCAAACTCAAGCCGGTGTGGGATCTGTTGAATGACCCCCAAGCCTCCTTTGACAGCTTGTCAGAGCTACTGACAGAGTGTAAGATGTCCATCGAGGATTACAATGAGAACGTCAAAGCATTGTCCAATGCCAACGTGATTCTGCTGAAGCGTGATCCAAAGGAGTCTTGGGTGAATGGATACAATCCCGATTTATTAAGGGCATGGAACGCCAATATGGACATTCAGTTCGTTCTTGACGCTTTTAGCTGCGTTATGTACATGCTTTCGTACATTTCCAAGCCGGAGAATGAAATGGGCGATTTACTTAAAAACGTAATCAAGAGTGTGCGCGAGACGAACGTTAGCGAGGAAGATGAGATGAAGCAGATAATGCAAGCCTACTCCAAACACAGGCAAGTTAGCGCTCAGGAGTCTGTGGCACGAACATGCAGCTTACCGTTGAAGAAGTGTTCACGAAGTGTTGTGTTTCTACCGACGGATGATGACGCGCTAAAGATGAGTCTTCCCCTTAGTGTCCTACAAAATAAAAATCCAGATTCAGAGGACGTCTGGATGTCGGGGATGATCGATAAATACAGGGCAAGGCCTCAAACGCGTGATTTTGAAAAGATGTGCCTGGCAGATTTTGCTTCGGAGTGCCGCATCGTGTATGGTCAGCAAACGGAAGGCAAAAATGTTCACCGGCTGCTCAACGGCATGGGTTTTTTTCAGAAAAGAACGTCTGGGAAGGCTGCAGTCATTAGGTTTGCACGTTATTCGGAGAAAAAACAACCCGAAAAGTTTTACTGTAGATTACTAAAGCTTTATATGCCGCATCGGACCAACGAACAGCTTAAACCTCCAAGATTTCCAACCTACGAGACGTTTTACAAAGGTGCATCTGTGGAACTACCTTCTCACCCTGGTTTGCTGTTTCCTGTCTGTGCCATAGTTCAAGCGAACAAGGAGAAGTTTGAAAAACACAGTGACGAGTTGGACAAGGCATTCGATCAGCTGGAACGGCAAGGACCGCCTGAGAACGCATGGAACGCTTTTGCACCTGAAGTAGAAGTGGATCGCTTGGAGTGCGTCGCCGAACGACAAGACATCATTCCGGATGATGAGGACGTACAAGATGATATCCCAGAATTCCAGGTTCTTGAACATGGAGACGGGGTCGTGCCACAAATAGAGGCACCGCAGATGAGTGTTGAATTTGTCAGGAAGTTGTTCAGAAGTCTCAATGAGACGCAGGCAGCCATCTTCTACACGATCTGCCAGTGGTGTCAGAAGCGTGTGTGGGGTCATAATCCAGAACAGTTTTTCTACTTCGTGTCAGGTGGTGCTGGTTGTGGCAAATCGCACGTCATCAAGTGCATACACACGGAAGCGACCAAGATTCTGCGACAACTGCCTCGACTACGGGAGGAAGGGGATCTCTCCGTGCCTACGGTGCTCTTGAGTGCGTTTACTGGAACGGCCGCATTCAATATTTCCGGTAAAACACTCCATTCCATTTTGAAACTTCCAAGGAATCTGAAGCCACCGTATCAAGGACTTGGAAATGCCCTAGACGAACTACGAGCAAAACTACGCGACGTGGAGATTCTTATCATCGATGAAGTGTCCATGATTTCGAAGGATCTTTTTGCCTACATCAACTGGAGATGTCAGCAGATCAAAGGCAGCAAGAAACCTTTCGGGGGAATCTCTGTCCTCGCCGTGGGCGACTTTTATCAACTGCCACCTCTGGGTAAAGCCAAACCCCTCTGTGTGTACGAAGAGGATGTCCTGGACTTCTGGAAAGACCATTTCCAAATGGTTACTCTCTCCGAGATCATGCGTCAGAAAGAAGACTTGGCTTTTGCCCAACTTTTAAACCGCATACGGGTGAAGCAGAAGACCGACGACCTTGCCGAAGAAGATCGAGCTTTGTTGCTCCAGGCTGTGAAGGACCCCAAAGACTGCCCGTGTGATGCACTGCACGTATTTGCCACCAACAAGGAAGTCCACAGACACAACACTGAAACAATCCATGCTCTTCACACTGACATCATTACCATCGATGCCGAAGACTACAGGAAAGACCCAAGAACGGGAGGGATGAAGAGACAAGCGAGGCCCGTCACCGGTAAAAAGGACGACTTGCCTGACACCATACAAATTGCGTTGGGAGTACGCATAATGGTGACTAGGAATTTGGATGTCGAGGACGGTCTATGCAATGGGTGCTTTGGGAAGATTTCTCGTATTGTCAATAAGACAAAAGATGGAATCGACACCGTACACATGCTAGGGCTTCAGCTCGACAATCCACATGCAGGGAAGAAAAACCGCAAAAGGGTGCAAGGTGAAGACGACGACTGTGTGTACATCGAGAGATCCGAAGAAAGTCTGAGGAAAGGAGCCGTTCGTCGACAATTCCCCATCAAGTTGGCCTACGCCTGCACAGCTCACAAAGTCCAAGGCATGACGTTGGAGAATGCCGTGGTTTCACTGAAGAAGATATTCGAGCCGGGAATGGCCTACGTTGCCCTCAGCAGAACGACCTCGCTTCGTGGACTACACATCACGGACTTCAGCGAAAAGAAGATCTATGCCGATGCTACAGTCACAGCATCGTTGGAAAACATGACGAGAGCATCATTCGAAGGAATCATGCCGCTTTTACAGCAGGTGAGGGAAACCAACTTGGATCAAACGCTGAAAATAATCCATCACAACACAGAAGGACTGTCATCACACATCGAAGATATCCGATGCCATCACGAACTGCTTCTGTCGGATATTCTTTGCATGACGGAAACTCACCTGACCGGGTCACTCATGACACCCCACGTCCAACTGGAAGGGTACAACGCATTTATGCGAAATAGACATGTCTCCTACTCGACACACCAAGAAATTGCACAGAAAGCTGGTGGTGGAGTCGCAATATATTGCAAAGAGCATATTTCTGCTCAGCCTAGGCAGTTTATACAAGATGTGACCGATCTGGAGTATGTCGTCATCAAAGTGGATAGCCCGATCAAAGCAACGATCGCTGCTGTGTACAGGCCGCCACACTACGGATTTGAAGAGTTCTCGAAAAACTTGAAGAGTCTGCTGGATTATTTGGACATCGTGGACGAACATCCAGTACTAATCTGTGGAGATTTTAATGAGGATCACCTCAGCGCAGGGAATAAAACTGTTCTGGAATTGTTCCAGTCTAAAGGATACACGCAACTGATCACCACAGCAACAACCAAAAAGAACACTCTACTGGATCATATATACATCTCTCATCCGGATTTGTGCCTTCAGTCAGGTGTCTTGCATAGTTATCATAGTTATCACAATCCCGTGTACTGTATTTTGCGTAAATGAGTTTTTGTGATGGACCGGTATTGTTGTATGTTGCGGTAGCTAGTATGCCATACGGAACCGTTTGCCACTGCATCCGCTACTAATGACTACAGTGGGGCTTCCGCGGCCTTATACAAACGGTTGGGCGCGTATGGTTGGGTTGTTATGCCATACGGAACCGTTGCCAATGGACCTGGATTCATGACATCAACGGGACTTCGACAGCCTTCATCAAACGGGTTGGCGCGTATGGTCGTGTTGCGGTTAGATTGTGGCGTTAGAGATTGTGGTTAGGAGATTGTGGTTAGGTCAATTTAAGGGTTTATACCACTGAGCTACGAGGAAGGAGCAACGTCAGCAGCAGCAGCAGGAAGGACAGAGGACTAGCGTGACAGCTCCAGGGAGGACACAGACAGTCAGTGCAACAGTGGCAGTAAGTTATAAAAGACAAGGGAAAGAGAGAAGTAGCAAGACACCATTGTAATGTTTGATTTTGACCTTATAACATACATTTTAACTTGAATTGATGTTCAATCTACAAAATTTGTGACAATCTGTGCGGGATATGCAGTCCCCTGCTATTATTCTATGATTGATATGTGCCCTTCTGTAAAGTTGCAGGAAGAATTGGGAGACCATAGCAGTCCTGTCTGGATATGAGTGTGCAATTTACCTTCTAAAGCTAAGTGTTAAAATGTTTTGCTTTAGCTGTGTACTACTGCTTTTCATAACCGCGTTTGAATGGAAATGTTATATTTGAATCTCTAATTTATTTAATTTTTATGTTTTTCATGAACCATCCAAATGAAGTGAGATTGTCTGAGAAGATCACGTGTGCTACATCAATGACGACGACGAGCTGGATACCAGATTATGTGTCAATTTCTTTCCGTAAGTTTTATTTCTGAGTTTGTTTTTTAATTTTTATTAGTATGGGTGTATTCGTGATCCCATTGTTCATTTGTTAATTTCATTGCCCAGAGAACGGGTCCAAATAACTATGGCATTGAGGACAACTCTGAAGAATGAAGAAGCAGATGAAGAAGCAGAGGAAGAAGCAGAGGAAGAAGCACACTGAGATCAATACTACTGATAAGGTGTAGTATTTCAGTGCATTTTATTATACAATGGTTTCAGGGTTTTTCCCGCGTCAAATGTCTTCGTTGGTGGTCAACAGACACTGTTGTCCTATCTTGCTCTCTTATTTAAAAAAAAAGAGCAGATTTTACCACTGGATTTCATAATTTTGTTATATAATCATATTGCATATAAAAATAATAGAATCAAAAGGTTTGTTTTAACTAATAGTCTTAATTTTCTAACATATAGCTAACAATTGAATAAAATGAACAGCTAGCTAACAACAACTTGCTATGTGCTTTATGATATTAATCACTCCAGTATGAACTTTTTGACAGTTATTTATTTTAAAAACTGCTGTTCAATGTTTATTCATGTTAGTTCACTGCATTTACTAATGTTAACACTTACAACTTTTGATTTGAACAATGTACCGTATTAGTAAATGTAAAAATCACTAACAAAGATTAATAAATGCTAAAAAAGTTAAATGCAGGAAAAACCATGGGTTTTGTTCAAAGATGTATGATTTGATGTAAAAACTAAAGGCTTACATCTGACCCATCAACTATGCTGCTCAATAAGTAAACAATTCAAATAAATTCACTAACATTATCATATACGTTTTATCTCCTCTGCCCTCAGGATATCCAGGGAGACAGATGCGTGCCATTCAGCATAGAAACACCAGAGACCGAGTTCACCTGAGCGCAGATTGAAACCAGCTTCTCCTGAGCAAACCTGAGAGACGGTCTGCGGGTGGAACTCCAAAGTTGAAACCAAATGTCTTTTTAAAGACAACAACGGCTCTTTTCAGAGCTACCCACTCCTTCAAATAAAGAGCATTTTTACAAATGTATTCACAACAAAATTCTCAGCACTATAGGCTAAACTAGTACATAATAAATAAAAAATATATATTTTTATAATCTTAGGGGTAATGCTTTAAAGATAATTTTAATACAAAGTATATCTAATAACTAATACAACACTAGGATCTAATCCAGGGATGGGCAACTCCGGTCCTGGAGGGCCACTGTCCTGCAGAGTTTAGCTTCAGCCCTGATGATAACTCACCTGCCTGTATCTATCTAGTAATCCTGAAAACATCGATTGCCTTTTTCAGGTGTGTTTAATTAGGGTTGGAGCTAAACTCTGCAGGACAGTGGCCCTCCAGGACCCAAGTGGCCCATCCCTGATCTAATCCATTTGCTGCGTGGAATTTGACACAACAGGCATTTAAAAAAATCTTTTAAATAAACATTTGGTTAATTGACACACACTGTGTTTTTGTCTTTATTGAATGTTATTGAAAGTTAGTCATCATTGTCACAGTATGAATATTTTCTTGTGAACTTCAGAGAAGATCCAGGTATATTCACAGATGGTTCTTTAAGATGGTAAGTGGTCGGGTCATTTAAAAGCTTACATTTAAATGAGCTTTATATACTCAACATTTATTATGTGCCATTTACAACAATATAATATACTCGTGTGCAACCGGGTCGTGTTTTTTGCCACTGCAAGCACCATTCACATTTTCTTCTGGAAATGTACGTTCTAGTTATTATTTTTATTTAATTTTATTATTATTATTATTTGAAAGAAATGAATATCGTAATTCATTAAGAATGCATTAAATTTATCAAAATTTACAAATATTACCCCAAAAAATCTATAAATGTTCTTTGTCATTACATGAATATATTGCATTTTAAAATATATTCAAATATTTTTTTTTTTATAATTTTAAATGGTAAAAAAATTTCCGCAATATAACTTTTTTTTTACTGTATTTTTATCATACTAATGCAGCCTTGATGAGCACAAGACAAAAACATAAACAATTCTTACCAAACTTTTGAACGCTAGTGTTTCTAGTGTCTTGTATTGATAAAAGTTATTTTTTTCTTCCTCAAAACACTAAAACAAAATTTCTCATCAGGTTGTAAAGAGCTATTTGTTGTAAATGGGATCTTGTGACTTGATCTGATCTTACTGAACAGGCTGCACACACTCTCTAACACACACACACACACACACACACACACACACACACACACACACACACACACACACACACACACACACACCGGTCCGCTCAGAGCAGCAGTAAGGCATGCAGTCAGAAACAGCAGCGGACTGAGTGAAAGGAACCATTGTGCTCATTGTGTTCATGTTCGGTACAATCACGGGTGACTTACGTGACAGCATACTGTGCAAACGAAAGATACTCCACCAACACATCCAAACCCTTATTCTCCTCATTCAGAAACTCCCGCACCCACCTAAACAGAGAGAGAGAGAGAGAGAGAGAGAGAGAGAGAGAGAGAGAGAGAGAGAGAGAGAGAGAGAGAGAGAAAGAGAGAGAGAGAGAGAGAGAGAGAGAGAGAGAGAGAGACAGCATTACAAAAAATACTTGTAGTACTGGCTTTTGGCTTGCTTAGTTGGGGACATTTATTATTCAACAATATTATTGATCTGCCTTACTTAAGGTGGACGATGACACAATTTTCTTCTAGAAACAAACTTTGTTGTATTATTTTCATTGTAGAAAGCACTATATGGTGACTTGACTTGACTTCTATAATAATGTGACGATATCTTTGATTTCCAAAAGTTGGGACAGCTACTCATTATTTATTATTAATATTAGATTACTGTTCTTCATCATTCAGTGTTATATCACTAATCATGCAGTAATTAAACTACAAAATCCAAGAGACTCTTTAGAGCAGTGTTCTGGTATTCACAAACTGCACTTACATACAGAGACAGACGTCATGCAATATGTATCATGGAACGGCGTCTCAGTAGCTTAAAAAAACAGCGTCAACTCAGTTCAGAGATTGAAAGCAAAGATGTAGCTGGATTTCTCCCTCAGAGCAACAGCAATGAGAGATACTTCAAAGACATTGCAGAGACATCCCAGAATACCGCACACATACACATCGACAAAAAACACAAGGATCCCAGAAATGATCAAAAGCTGGTTTTCACCTCTTTTTCTTTTTTTTTGGCAGTAAAAAGTAGGCCAGAACCTGAAAATCTTTCAGTTGTGATAATAGAATTCTGAATGAAAAATGAGTTATGTATCTATTTCTTTTCATTTTCTAATAAGCACTTTGACCCATACGATAAGAGTTAATGTAGTTATCTGAAAGTTATAGGAGCAATATGAGATAAATATGGAATTTGAAACTAGTTCACATGATCATATTGTTAAAGTGCCCCTGTTGTGCTTTGTTTAAATATTATCTTTCATGTAGTGTGTTATATAGCCGTTTGTGAATGTAAAACGTCTGCTAAGTTTCAAAGATCAAAGTCCACAATAAATGGAGTTATTGTTAATCGGTTGTTGTTTTTTCCCCAAAATAAAGAAGCAAATCTGAACTGCCTGAAACGAGTCGTCACTCGCCAGTAATTCCAGTCTTACTTGCTGGACAAACATGTAACAAATTTCCATAATTTCTATCTTCCAGATATCCAGTCTTGGCTGCCCACAAATAAAGTCAACATGTTGAGAAGACGCCGTTTTAAATCCAGTTTGCATGCACTTTGATGCTGGAATTGACACAGTAAAATCGACGAAACATTGTGACTGTTCATATCACTGTGTATACAAGTGCTGAGGAACACTCTGAAGCAGAAATGCAGATACATAATAAGCATATGCTGTAGCATAATTATGGCACTTCAGATTTGTATGTTAAAATACATCTCTGTTTATTGTTCATTGACAGCGGTTAGTGTGCCATTCACAGGTTTATCTCCCCAACAGGGTAAACACTGACCCCTCCAGGCACCAACCAAACATTGAGAGCGGTCCGCTCAGATCCATCAATCTCTTTCCAGCTCATGCTATAGTGTGAGTTTGGGGCCGTGGCTAATGTAACAGGCGGAGCCAGAAGGTGTTTAGCTAGTTTGGGACCATGGCTGACGCATAACATGGAAAAAGACATTCAGCTTCGGTTACACAATTGCAAGCCAAAATTTGCTGCATTTAGACCTTCAAAGATTAAACAGGTCATGAACATGGGCCATTGTGATGCAATGCTCTACAATGGAGGCTTCAATAACACACAGCAGTGGTTTTCAACTCTGCCCTGCTGAAAAACCCAGCATAAACAGGCATGAATTCAATGCTGGTCCAGGCTGGTTTATGCTGGTTAGTGCTGGTCTCGCTGGTGGACCAGCATAGCAATGCTCTTCTCAAGGTAATGGAGTCTGTGAAGCTGGTTCACCAGCAGGGTTTTGTGGGGTTGAGTGCGGGTATGCAAGCAATATTTTGGGGACAAACATCGTTTTTGCTTGCACATTTCAATATTTAACACATTATGTAAAGAAAAACAATATGAGATTAAAACATGATTTATTGTAATATATAATAATTTATTTTGCTACCTCTTTTAAAAGTAGAACTCAAAATTGTAATAGTTTTAAACATGATTATATTAATCACGGTCATCTGCAGTTTAGAATAACAAAGAACAAATTTAAACTGGTACAATGTTTCAAAGGATCAACATTTTTGTCTCATGTTTCAAAGGATCTGTACACAAATCAGTTAAAGGAACACGCCGACTTTTTCGTATCCCCCAGAGTTAGATAAGTCCATAAATACCCTTTTCATCTCCGTGCGTGCCGTAACTCTGTCTGACGCACCCACCGCTATCCTAGCTTAGCACAAAGACTGGAGGTAAATGGCTCCAGCTAGCAGCTAACTCCAGCTAACTCTGGGGGACACGGTGAATAAGCTAAAGTCCCCAAGAGTCGGCGTGTTCATTTAAAAGAGCTTGTGTACATTGCCATTGTACATTTTTTTGCAGTTCATAAGCAGTTTGGTCAATAACAGGGGTTATGCGAAGAGCTTTTTCAATTGTACAGTTACAGTTTTTTTCAATCGCTAACAAGCGCTTACCCATACTTCAGATATTTTTTCTAAACTCTTAACACAGACTCACACCTACAAAACACAATTGGCCAAATGGTTAATTTTCTTCTCAAAAACACATTTTGTTAAATATATACTAACTCTTCATTTCAAAATAGAACACATCTTTCTCTGCACACACTAACTTTACCAAAACACTGGAAATCTGACTCAAAATGAAATTATTCTGTCAAAGAATAACACTTGATTTCTTTTCACAAGGTACATGCAGTCAATCAAAGTACACCAGGTTTCAGAAAACTGGCTATTCTTGACATTACAAAAACTGCATAGACTTTTATGTTTCAGTTTTACAGGTATTTGCATGCAAACCATGCAATCCACCGTTTTTACACTAAATGTCTTGGTTGGGAACTGTATGTCCACATGTACAGTAATGTTCTCATTCAAAAGCATTCCAGTAAAAAGCAAATCAGTTTTTTTCCTTTTACTCTTTACTACAGGAGGTACAGTAGAAACACGGTATGATAGAACAGAAAAAGTTTTACAGTATTGCTTACAGTGAACAAAATATCCATGAAACACATAAGAGCATTCTGAACAAAAAAAAAAAAACAACAGCAAAAAGCACAAAATTACTGTATCTAATCTCTGCGATCTTCAGGGTTAGGCCACATGTTTTCATCAACATCACATCTGATATTATCCAAGGCGATGCACCTGGGATAAAACCACTTGGTATGTTGGATCCACCCTTGGCAATCATGAACTGTGATGTCCCTGCACCAGCATCCATGGCTTCAAGGAGGGACATCTGGTCATGCGGTTGATGGTCATAAACCGTCCACCTCCATGCAGAAAATAACTCCTCTCTGGGGTTGAGGAAAGGTGAATAGGGTGGAAGGAAGAGACTTACCAGTCTTGGGTGGACTTCAAACCATGTTGTTATTGCTTGCGAATGATGGAAAGCCACATTGTCCCAGGTAATTACAAAGGTCCTCATGTTTTCACCCTCCTGATCCTGCTCTGGACCCAGGCGCTGGTGGAGATCATTGAGAAAGGCAAGGATGCGCTCGGCATTATAGGGTCCACTGGCTCACTGCTCCTGCACCTCTCACTGCATCTCTCACTGCATCTCTCACTGGGCCTGCTCTTCTCACTGGGCCCCTTGCTCTTACTCTTCCTCTTCCAGACATTACAGTGTTTGTCTTTTTCTGTTTCTGTTTCCAAACACATCACTCCTCACAGTCCTTCTTTTACTGTATAAGTGTCAATGTAATAGAAAAAAATAACCCTTGCCACTCTAAGCCAGTCTAAGCCAGACTGGAATCAGCTGTGGTTGGCCCAATTTACCCAACATAAATAAGCTCTGTGTCAATTATTCAATTGTTTGTTTGTTATCAGCTGAGATATATTGTTTTTGAACTGATCATTGCAGAAGCAGAGGTTTTTATACTGTATCTAAGGTTTGGAATATTGTTTTTGCTATTGTGGGATGTTGTGTGTTAACATTCGTAAATACTACAAAAACAATCCATAGTTTTGTTGGGAGGTATAGCTTGTCTGTTAAGAAAATGTAAGCATTATGGAAATGTGTTCACTGACTGCATATTGTTTGAAAACGACATGAAATGTGTGAATGGTATGGCCACAAAAGACCGATGCTGTGCTAATTGTGTTTAGAGTTTTGAAAATGTGACAACTGGCTGGACAAACGCTTGTTAGCGACTGAAAAAAACTGTAATAACAACTTGATAATGAAAGTTCAAAACTGAAAGTTGCTTTTTTTAAAAGATTTTCCTGCTCATTTAGGAACACCCATGTGTCAAAATCCAGGTGTCATTCACTAATAGTAAAAGGTATGTCATTTTTAGTAAGAAGCATGAAATATTGTAGGCAATAGTGATAGTGTCACCAGATGAAGACGATGAGGATGAGGATGAAGGAGAGTTCAAAAAGGTTTCAATGAACAAAAAAGTTATTTTAATGAAAACAAGCTAATCCATGAAGATGAAGGCAGCGTAACAGCATGTGCAACACACACAAACAACAGCCGACAAACACAGAGTAAAGGTGAGGAACTTAAATACACAGTGACACTGAGGAGATGACGAACAGGTGTGATGATCTGATGAGTGTCCATGACAACTGATGAGTGGAGGGAAAACTCAAACAAAGGAACACATGTGACTGATGAAAACACTATCCACTAAACAGTATGAGATTAAAACAAGTGTGTCCCAAAGCATATTATGTGGAAAAGAGTATGCCAGAAATCCCCGGATGATCTACTATTTCCAGTGGATTTCCGATCCGTAAACAATATAACGGCTAATATTGCCCACAACCTATTGCGCTTTGGAGGAGGAACTACAAAACAAAACTTCAAAACATGGCGGATATGCGCGACTGACGGTGAGAGGTTTAGATAAAGGTTTGAGTAACTAATCAAAGTTTAACCTGATAAAAACAATTTTTATTTAATGTTATCTGTGTTATATTTCATCTGCAATAACAATGTGGACTTTTATAAAGATCCGTTTGGCCATTAACTTTTAAGAGGAGAGTTCTCTGCAACAAAGACACGTGACTGAAGATCAACGGGCTACTGTATTTCTCTCCGATAGTGTAGGAAATGAAATGTGAAGGATTTTATCTTTGACAAGATGATTGACAGGCCAGTTTACCGTTAAAGACGCAGGTGTATGATGTGATAGTATGTCCCTAATCTGCTACACACTCAAAAGTATGTACTTTTTCTTCACAAAAAAAGTACATACTTTTAGGGCGTAGTATAAGTGGGCGAATTGAGACGCAGCATGAGAGTCCATGAAAGTAAAACTAAAGATGAATGAGTCCAGATTACTGTGACAGAAAGCATGGACTTTCAACAATTGCTGAAATAATTAATTTAACCAATGTCAAGGACCAAGAGCCACTATGGTGACTTCAAACAGACTTCAAGCCCTTTTGTACATGTACCATATAAACTAAATTAAGCCAAACTGGTTTGTAATAAGTGAACATGGCAATGCTCTTGTTGTTAAGCATCCTCTGGTGAGATATTATTGATTTTATCTGAGGCTGTGTGGCTATGAGTCATTGTGGTTGTGTTTCTGCTTGTCTCTTATCTTTTTCAGTTCTTGTCATTCCTCTTATCTTCAGTGATTCCTGCTTGTTAACCACAGGTGTCATCACTAGGTCAATCGTCACTTGACTAATGGTCAATTGTCACTTAATAAGTGAATCTACTCTATTTAACTGAAACATGGCTTCAGTGTTAATTTTACTCTGACCAGGGACGAGAACTACTGCCATACAGAATCACCATACACCGGTTCAGAAAGACAAATGTACCAATTTTATTATGTTTACTTTGATGTGTCCAGTGTAGAACGACTCAAATAATTGTGACACATGTAAAAAAAAACCTCCTATTGCAGATTTTTTTGATGGGTTTATTATAAGCAAGACACTCTTGTTCGCTCTACACAGAGTATTAGACTACTTAGTTGCTCACTTATGACACATAGCAACACAGCTAAAAGTATTCCTAATATATTGGACCATTCATTGAAAGTATCCTATTTTCACCTGTTAAGACATGCTTTCACACAAGCACTCGTGTTTGCGATTGAGTTGGTGGAGGCAAGACGCTCAAAATGGCGTTTGTAAGGTTGTTTGAAATATGCTTCATTTTTGTACTTCCGATAGATGCCATTAGTGTCGCAAAAACGACATACTTCACATTTAAGGTCTGTTCACCAATTTATTACGTAACTCTGGGAATGCTTAATTCAATGGCATGTCAAGGCAAATATTGCACTCTGTTCTTTTTTGTTAATTGAGCCGACTGTACATTATCCCTTAAAATATAACATAATGTACAGTACAAACGGTGGAAACATTGTTTGTAAAACGAGGAACAGATCTGAATCTCTTGTGGTACCGTTCTGTTGTTTTGTGTTTGTCGAACCCTCTGTGAGCAGATAATACTGCCTCATCTCATCTAGATTAGCTAGATCATTTATGTAATCTAGTTTCGTAGCATATGGTAGCTAAATCTCTGCACAGTATGTCTATCTGCACTGGGAGTATGTTTGTCTGGTCTGGACTGCCCTTGAAATAATGAAACCACCATAACAGTCATTAAGAGGATGACAAGGAAAGAGTGTGTGTTGTTTGCTACTGGAATATCACATCTTCCCTTTTT
Organism: Phoxinus phoxinus; assembly: GCF_949152265.1. Classification (NCBI taxonomy): domain Eukaryota; kingdom Metazoa; phylum Chordata; class Actinopteri; order Cypriniformes; family Leuciscidae; genus Phoxinus; species Phoxinus phoxinus. The sequence continues at coordinate 8,660,048 of NC_136882.1, read as the reverse complement.
CCTGTTGTGACATTTTCCTGACCTCGCTGACTTCCGTCAGCCTTTCCACTTCCTGTAAATCCTAGTTCCCAGCATGCAACTGGGTGTGTGATATTCAGCACTCACAAAATCTCAGAAGCATGTCTCTGCCTGGCGTTGTGTTTCTCACCGCTGCACAATTTGGGGGGAATAAATGTAATTGCACGTTTCTGATTAAAACAAATTAAATGACTTAGTGTTTGGGGGGTTAGGGTGTGAGGTTAGAAATCACTCAAGGGGGAAAGGGTCCCCCTCGGTAGAATTTGCGTTTCAGGGTGGGGCCCTTAGGGGAGATCCTTATGGGCCCTCCAATGCCTATGGGCCCCCTGTTCACAGTCCCCTTTTTATGTATTTTGAGTTTATTTTTTTTATTTATTTTTTTGCAAATGTTAATATCTACATGTAAAACTGATATTATTATATAGCATTTAGTTGAATACATCTTTGCATGTTTAACTAGATATTTTTTTCACACAGCTCATTGTGGTAGAACAGGAGTGTTCAACCCTGCTCCTGGAACGCTATCATTCTGCAGAGTTTAGATCCAACCCTGATCAAATCTGACCTAAGTCTTCAGGATTACTTAAAAATGTTATGTTGTGTCATAGATTACTGTTGTGTCATAAATGATATATTAAACATATGCTAGATTAGGAATGGAGCTAAAACTCAGCAGGACAGTGGAGCTCAAGGGTTAGAGTTGCTCAACCCTGAGGGTGAATATGAGACTGTTTAGCAGTGAAAAATTACAAGACATTTAGATGTCTCAATTTTAGGACACAAACAAGTTATACATGCAGCATATTTTGCATATATAATTTTTTTTTGCATCAAGTAAATCATAGAAATATTGATGACTTTGGCTTTTTATACTTTAATAGGGCAACGTATATCCTGGGAGATCCAACTCGTTAAATCCAAAATATATAAAATAAATAAACAATTCCTTTGCGTAACTCCAGATGTTATAATATAAAAAAGACATTTAATTATTTTTTTGCTGATCATTTCCCACTCTTGCTGTTTAAGGGTTCATTTTTTCAAACATTAACCATCTAAATGTTTTGACGGAAAACCACAGGGAGGCCTTAAAGCTTCTCTTTTGTTGATAAGCGCTTCCCATTGCAATTTGGGGAAGATGGTTGGCCCATGCTATGGTCCCAAATGTGCGTTAAAGTGACCCAACTCAGAGCAGATGCAGAGATGGAGTTGGTGTTCAGCAGCATTTACTGTGAACCAAACTGCTCTGAGACTTTGAAAACACTGGCGGATCATCATGGGATTCCTAGCCTATTCCAGTTATAATTTAGTTGTATAGATAGTTGATGCTGCTTGATATTCCAAAATTAATATTTACCCATTAGATTAATTAACTTTATAATTAAAATTTCCTGAAAATGTACTCACCCCATGTCGCTCTTTCTTTCTTTCTTTCTTTCTTTCTTTCTTTCTTTCTTTCTTTCTTTCTTTCTTTCTTTCTTTCTTTCTTTCTTTCTTTCTTTCTTTCTTTCTTTCTTTCTTTCTTTCTTTCTTTCTTTCTTTCTTTCTTTTAACCACAAATGCTCGTCTTGCACTAGCACTGTGATGCGCCATGCATTACGTAATCACGTTGAAAGGTCAGGCGTATTCAGGTTAAAAAAGGTATGGAAGGGCGAAAAACTCAACTTCAAAATCGCCCGACATCATTGTTTTACCTTTTTTTTTTGGTGAATGGCGTTTGACTTACAGTAGTCTTTGCACTTTTGCTTTGTAATCACTAGGTCGGTATATGTGCCTACATCACGCGTGACCTTTCACCGTGATGACGTAATGCATGCCGCATCCCAGTGCTAGTGCAAGATGAGCATTTGTGGTTAAAAAGTATATAAATGTTTATTCTTTTTAGAAAATGACAGATCGTTTCACTAGATAAGAGTATTATTTCTCGGCTGGGATCGTGTAGAGCCATTTGAAACTGCAATTTGGACCCTCAACCCATTGGATGACGTGGGTGTGAGTAAATTATCAGGAAATTTGAATTCTGAAGTGAACTAATCCTTTAAAGCAAGTTGGAGTTAAACAGTGGCCAGTAAAAAGGACAGTGGCCCCCCAGGACCGAGTTTGGATCATACACTGTTCTGCACAGCACTGCTTAAAGGAGAACTCCGGTCAATTTTAACATTGAGCTCAATTTTTAGTAAATTTGGAGTGCTGTCAATACAGACAACAACGAAAAAAATCGGTGTTGCCTACACAGTGTTATGCTCTTTTTAAAATGTGCACCCTATTGGTAACTAAGCAACAGTGGAGAAAAAAAAATCAATCTTAGTTACCTATGATCACGCGCGTGAACTCAACAGTCGACTACTGTGGACTTCGACCAAAAACAGGAAGTAAATACAGGTCTGTGCGCTTGTTGAATTAACATCATTTTTATTAATATCTTTCACATCTACTGCAGTCAGATTCACCGTGTTCACTCTGAAGGAATCACTCAACATGGCTGGGCACTTGTAATGACCCATCTAGGATGTTAAGAGGATAAAAGCAGGTTTAAAACTTGCCCCATTCAAGCCAATAGGGTGAAAATTTTAAAAAGAGGCAACACCGATTGTGTCGTTGTTCTCTGTATTGACAGCACTCCAAATTTACAAAAAAATGAGCTCAATGTTAAAATTGACCAGAGTAACTAAACACATTGAGTTGATGCCTTGTGATTGGCTGATTAGATATTTATGTTAACGAGCAGTTTGACAAGTGTACTTTATAAAGTGGCCAGTGAGTGTGTATGGTGTAGTATTCAGTAAGCATTACACTAGTATTACATTCTGAACATTTTCAGAATACTTGTAAGAATTACTGATGAACCGGCTCGACCGGTTACTTCCTTTGAACTGGGTTCAACCGGCTCAAAAAAACGATTCGTTCAAGAACCGAACATCACTAGTAAGAATAGTCCAGATTAGGATGTGTAGAGATTCTCACAAACTCTATCGGCTGGCATTCTTGCAAAACTCACTGGGCAGAAATATGACAAGTCCAGTCAGGAATATTTGGCTGGTGTGTGTACTTCTTCAGACAAAAGACCATTATATCAGCTTCAATTCATGTTACATGAGGGCTTTTGTAGTGCTACACTTTCCCTTCAGGACTCAGGAGAGTGTCTGTGTAACTCAGGACAGTGATCACAGCTCCAGCGTGAGCCGTATTTAATGAATACACATGCACACTGATGAACTCACCCGATGTGATTGGTTCGTAATGAGATTTCCAGCTCCCGCAGGACCTGCGTCGACTCCTGCACTCTCCTCCTGAACTTCTGCAGAAGACAGAACAAAAAAGTCTTTATTGCAGCCTTCATCTATTATGCCCGCTGGGATTTCGGCAATCCCATAAGATCATTAAAAATCACACTGTATGACATGGATCTAACAAACTTGGGTACGACATGTATGTATGTCGTAGGCTACGGCGCACGTCAGTGTAAACGTCATCAGTTGTGCTATTGGTAAACAAATAGGGCAATTTTTATGTGTGCTGAAAAAAAGGAGGAGGCAAAAGAGGAGAAAATGGACGTGGTCATGGCTTGGGAAAAGAAAGACGCCAACTTGGCATGCCAATTTTGCAAATGGATCTCGAGGTAAGTAGTTTTAATTTTAGCACATTTCATGTTGCATTTTTATTGGCTAGTCGGTAGATGAAGGTCGTAGCTGCAAACACACTTTGAGATGATCATGCTAAATTTACGACACTTTCAGAAAATGATCACATGCTATTTTAGTCGCAGTGACAATGGCCGTCTTTGAACCTCTCTCACTGTAAGACATGAGACCACCGTTTACGAGCCATGACCACAGAAATCGCCACGATTGGTCATCTTTCGTCTGGGAGAGCCCAACATCGTACAATGAGTACTGGGCATTAGGCACTTGATTGTAAACTCTAACGCTCAAAATAATTAATTGGTTTGAGTAGGACAAACTTAAATTAAACTTATTAGTTCAGTCAAATTAACTTTAATGAGTATTTAGCACTTTATTTTTCTTTCAAGTTCACAGAACTGATATATTTTAAGTAAACTGAACTGTTTCATTGGTTTTTAATTTAGACGAACTTAAGGTTAACTGAAATGGCTGGTATGTCTATTTCCCAGCATTCTTTGCCGATGGCACTCGAAAGGGAGAGTAAATGCTAAAATTAAGTGTAATATAATTTTTTTTTTTGTGCTAGATTAATGTTAAGTGGGAGATTTAGTATTGATAACTGTTTTGTTATACTAATTTAGAAGAATTTGTTAATGTTGGCTTTATGATTTTTAGGATAGTTACCATCATGGTGACGAGGGGAGCATGAGCTTCATGAGAGCAAATCATACCTTTACATTGTTGCACTCATACAGCAAGTGCTTCTGTATAACATACTATTGCTAATATGTTCACAAATTAGTATGCTAGCAGATTAGTTTGTTAAAGCTAGCTAAGTTTATATTAATAAAAGTGTCCACATTGAGATTACATGAAAGTTCTAAGTTAATTGTATGAATTAGTGTACTCATACATTTCAATGGTTCTTAACTTGAAATGTTTAAGTACAAAATAAAAATCTGTTAGTTCTGCTTACTTAAACTTTGAATTAAATAAATAGCAAATGAAGAAAAAGTAGCTCAGGTCTCCTCAACACTGAAAAAAACAACAACATCTCAAACAAAATCGTTATTTATTTTTTCAAATTGTATTTATTTAGTTCAAACCTTGAATTTTGATTACATAATAATCAGAAATCCCTGTTTACATGGTAGTTTCTTAATCAGAGTATTGTCTTAATCGACTTAATGTCTCAAACTGTGCTCAGATTTGCCAAAATGATTGGATGGTGAAAATGCATCTCTATGACATTTTTTGGAAAGGAAAGGTTAAAAGAAATAAGAGAGATTGGCGATTGGTGACAACGTTTCATTTCAGAGGTGATGCAAAGTTATAAAAAAAATTATGAAAGATTACAAAAACTTGAAACATGTATTAAAAAGTGAATTTAAGTTAATGGATTTAGCTTAATGCTAAATTGTAAACAGTGCTATGCCACAAATGGGTGTGTGGTATCAAGACAAAATTGTATGGCAACGTAACTGGTCCAAGTATTGGAATACTATTTTGCTTAATCAAAACAACATTTGTTTCCATCACCTGCTAAATACATACTTGCAATACACAGTACAATAATTAGGTGTCTTAATAGCCTATGTCTCTCCTTTTATCTGTTGCTGTCTCAATCCCTTCCTCTTTTTCACTGTCATTCCCTCTCTAACACCCTCTGATGCAATCATTTCAGTGTCTGACATCAGTGAATCGGATTGATTATTAATGCCTGGTCTGCCACTCATCATCATGGCTGCCGTCTAATTAGTGTTGCAGAACTGCAGCATCAGTTTTGAGTTAAGATTTGGCAGCATGTCCCGTTCAGCTGGTAAAAAGCAGCGTGTCCCTCTCATTGGATGACATTTTCACATGCATTTCACCTGTCACGTGATTGGGTTGGCCACAAAGCCACTGTAACCATGGCTACGGAGAACAAAAGTGGGCCCACAGTTTGGATTCAACCCTATTATGAGACTAAGTGGAGAAAACAACCAAATAAACCCATTACCTTAAACTAATTTGTGATTTACTGTGCTTTCAATCTTTTCATTTTTTATGATGTAAAGATTTGAGTTGGGTGAATCTCTGTTACATTTACCCAGTTATATTTTTTCTTTAAGAATCAATTTTATCTCAGATTTTTAAATAAGTAGATTTTAAAATAAATAAATAAAAAAAAATAAAAAAAATAAAAATGCTAATGAAGCAATTGCTGAAAATCAGTAAGAGTGTAGAGCTATAAAATGAATGAGGTCACAGCACAAATAATTGATTTTGGGAATATTTGGTGAAATGATTGAGTTCATATTATTTACATATTTGAAGCGACGCAAGACTAACTTGCATTGTCTCTAAAATGACATGTTGTCAGTGATAGTCTCTCTTTTTTTAACCTGTCCTCTCCAACAAACGTCATAGAGATGCATTTTCATCATCCAATTTTATATCCATTGTGGATATAACCCTAAAAAAAAATATCTAATCAAATATCCTGTTTCAATTGAGAATATGTCAGATTACAGAAATAAACGGGTAACAAATGCCATTTCACATTGACTTTTAAAGTTCATTATAATTTCCCTTATAATTATACATTTATAAAAAGTTGTCAACCACCACAAACTTCACTTCAAAACTTGGGCACTTCTGGCTTACTATTTTTCTATAAGCCTACTATGATTTGGTACACATGAATTCAAATCTTACATAAATAATATAAAGGATGGATACTATGCAAATTGGGACAGAGAGTGACAAAGAGAAAGAGACAGACACAGACACACGAAAAACAACAGACATAGTGAGTATAGAGAAAAAGAGGGGAGTGTGTGCTCTGTTGTTCCCAGCGTGGGTGTGTTTGGCACATGTGGAGTGCAGTGTGTTTTCAGTGTGTGTGCAGAGCTCACGCTCCCACCTCGACTTTAAGCATTCCCAGCTGTGGCGAAAGAGAGAGAGAGCGAGCGAGAGAGAGAGAGAGAGAGAGAGAGAGGGAGAGAGAGAGAGAGAGAGAGAGAGAGAGGGAAAGAGAGAGAGAGAGAGAGGGAGAGAGGGAAAGAGAAGGGGAAAAAGAACGCAGTTCTCCAGAGAGGTCATCCTGGATTGGAATCAATGGCATAGACATTCTTCAGGACCCTCTGGAATGACCCTCTTCCTGCTGCGATCCGATTGGTTGAGAGCCGCGTGTGGAATGCACCGTATGTAAAGCTCTCGGCGCACACAAAGTAACAATTGTTCAAGTCTGCAGAAAAGAGCCATGGCCTGAACGTACAGCCATAACTCCCTCTGTCTCCTTCTCTTTTTCGCTTTCATTGTATTCCTCATCTACCTTCACTGGGACCTTCGATTTCCCACTGTCTATTTCGTTTCATGTGTGTCTCAAGTCTTTCGTCCTCTTTCACCACATCTTTAAATGATCCCCCATCCCATTTCTTTTTTTTTTCTCGTTCTGTACTTTCTCTGAGCTCAGCGACATGATGTCAGCTGCCGACGTGCAACACCCATGAGATCAGCTCAAGAACACCTTCAGAGTCCAAACCACATAAAAGACATAAACAATAATATCTGACCTTTAATATTTAATCTAGGGCGGTCCATCCGTTAACATGCGATTCATTCAAAATCCTTAATGTGTTCAAATACATTTCTGAAGCGTGTGAAATTACGTTATAAACGTCATTTACGTCACAGAGTTACATGATCATAGAAGTTGGGAGTTTATCACATTTTTGCATCTATAATGGGACAAGCACTGTGACCCTGGTAGGCGAAAATTTCTATTCTAACCTATAAACCAGATTTCGCTTCTATGTTTGCGATCAGATCAGTTTAAGCCGCTAAGTTTTCCATCTATTGAAGAGTAAGCAAATTCATTCAAACAATCGGTCCAAAACAGTGATACTATAAAGAAAACCAGGCTTATTACATCAGAGATGGCAGAGAAAATAGTGACTCACGGCCAGTTTTCAGTGAATTATTCATTCCAGTGTCTAATGTTTAGTTTTAAAACACGAGCTCTGTCATATTCTGTGATTGTTTCTGAAGAGCGCTGTGTGAAATACAGACTGAACGGAACGCCAAAACATCCCACCGCTGGCCAGATGCTACGCTAACTACATTTCTCGACTGGATGAAGCAACTCTCGATAGTGAAGTTTAGATGGATGCGGATCGAGGTAATCGAGGTAAAGACGATTGCAGTGACGTACAGGAGTCGTACAGTAAGTATGCGTATGAATTATGTAGACTTTTATCGTTTAGTTATTTGTTGTCCTTTTGGAGTCTCCAAGTGTCCTTTTTTGGAAAGACACCTGAATTTACCTTGAAAAAAGCTTGCAGAAAATACAGTTTTGCATCGCATCAAAAGTTAATAGAACCGATTATAATTACTGACGCTGTTTAAACAGGATACAGTATACAGACGCCGTTCAATTTCTGACTCCACATGCTTGAGCTCCTCCTGACAACAGGACGAATGGAAGAGTAAATAAACTTTCACTTTGACAGTAGGACCCCAGCATCAGGAACAAGTTGACGTTTCATTTTAAATGGCGTCCCAGATCTCGACAGATAATTATGAGTGTGTTCTGAGCTTTTGACTGCAGACTGTTTTGTAAATGAGTGTAATGGTAATGGAGAGTTCGCGAAGCCACTTTTTTTTGAAAGATGAAGCAGCTAACTGTTAAGAAAACCCTAAGTTACAAGAATAAAGAAACACTGAATTAGATACTTGACTTAGAACTTAAGGTCATCATTAAAGTCCGCGTGAACCGGATGTTGCAAACGACTTTTCTCAAGTGTTGTGACGCATTTCCGAGGGAAACGGAATATTGAACAGAGGGCAGGGTTTTACTTCAGCGCTCCTCCTCTCCATCTCTCGCCCATAGCAGAGTAACGGTCTGAGGGGAGTGGTTAAGCGATTAACCAACCCAAGCCGTCAAGCCTATGTCATCAGAAAAACAATCATTGCAGACCCGGAAGTAACTTTTCAAACTTTGATTAAAGATAACTTTTTATTGTTCACCACAAGACTAGTAATATCCGCTAACAGATTAAATAGGGTCAATTTTGATTTCATGCCGACTTTAAGTATTTCCACTTAATTCCCCTTTATTGTTTATTGCATTGCAATAAAGTAAAAAAAAAAGTCACGCTAAAAGAATTGACTAAATCTGTCATCTGCTGAACTCACACATGGTTGATTTTGTGTTGGTTGATCAGGAGGAAGTACAGAAGTGTATTTTAGTGATTCGAATAAGGTATTATATAAGCTGTAGTGTACTACCCTCACTTGTTCTAGTGTACTGGACATCTGACCTCCAAGGATATGCAGAGCAGAAGGTGCTACACACCAAGCAATGCACAATATACAGTACGGCTGGTCTCAGATTCTGACGGCAAGGCCACAGAACGCCCACTGTCCATTTACTGACCACCTGATGTATATTTTACTCAACACTGGAAAGTCGAAAGTTGTGCTAAAAAAGAACCAGGTTTACATTATAAGCATTTCTAATGAAGAACTAATCACTGGATTTAACAAAATATGAGATTCAAGTTCAAATCTTTGTTTGAAGTAAATATTATTTGAATAAATTAAAATGTTCTATTTGGTCTACAAATAAACCAACAGACTGTGGCTGGTTACTTTACAGTACATGTTGGTGAGACAGACTTCTTGACTAAGTGGGCAGTTCTTGGCCAGAATAAACTGCAATCTTGACCAGTCTTTAAGGCGCAAGTCAGATGTGAGTCTAGGTTGTGGACTAATACATTTGACTCTAATCTTTAGATGGTCTGATCTTTAGGCGTAACCTCTTTGCTCCCTATTACTTCACTGTCACTGGGCCAAGTGGTTGACATGCCATTTGGGCCATCATGCGTTCATACATCTGTCTGACATCAGAAAGTTGTAAAAGTTCAGAACCGCTCGCTTTAAATATACAGTGTTGTTTTGGAGGAAGTTTTACGTTTTGAGTTCTGATTCCTCATGATGTGACCCCTTGACACTTTCCCTGCACCAGAAATCAGCTGTAAAGCAAGGTGTAACATATGATCCCTATCACAGGAATCAAGTTTGCCCAAGCAAGAAGTAAGTTTCACCCAGTAGAATGCCTCCTACTCCTCTCCGTACTCTTGTAGAGTAGCTATAAGGGCAGCACTGTAGCCAAGATAACTGAGTTATCAGGAGCTATTTTGTCTCTGAGGTCATCCATCCCAGCCTGAACACACACACACACACACACACACACACACACACACACACACACAGGCCAGTCCACATTGAGGGAATAAGAACAGAACTCACCTTTCTGGTCACGGCCGGGTCAAGATAACTCTGTAACTTGTGGATGTATGTGTGAGGAGGATTCTTCACCTGGAATCGTTCCTGGAAAAGAGAGATAAAAAGATGTGTTCATGGTTTTACTGATTTTCATGTAAAAGTGTTAGCAATTGCTATGTTAGTTTTGTGCTAGTATTGTAGTTGTATGAGGAATATGAAGTGGGTTTAGACAATTTGTGGGACTTTTTAAGTCACAGAGTGTGAATTACTTTTAATCTTCACATCACCGAAATGTTGACCCAACTAGCTTAACAAAGTTGGGTGAACAATTTTATGTTGATAACATTGATGATTGGTTAAAGGGATCGTTTTAGTGAAGAAGGAAAAATATGTCGTGATTTACTCCACCTTGTGTTTTTTTGTGTTTTTTTGTCAAAATTACAAGACTTTTGTTTAGATATTTTAATGAAGCCTGGGAAATTTATGTCCCTGCCTTGGAAGTCCATTTCATCAAAACTTTCAAGCGTCAAAAAGTTCATAAAGACATCATAAAAGTATCCATCTGACTGGAGTGGTTTAATCTAACTGCTAATTTTGCAATAAACAAACTGGCATAACAAAGTATTTAAATTTGTGGGAGAGATTTTCCATTTGACAGATTACAGATAATTTTTTACACAAGCACACTCCTCTAAATTCTCCTAAGAGAGACCAGTCATCTTTCGGACTAAACTACGTTCAACTGGTCAATAGTGTGATATTAACATAAGTCCCCATGTCTAGCCGTGTGTCCATAATCTTTGTCAGATGTGTTAAACTCAACATAACTTTGATGAAAGTCCATAATGTTAGTTAAAGATAGATCCAAAATGAAATAATATGATGCATGTTTTCTCCACAACTCTCACATTTATATATATATGTGCAAGTATGAATATGAATTTCATCAATTTGATTTCTTAAAATATTTACAAAGAAAGTGCTAAAGAATGTAAGTAATAACAATGTGATTACTATTGTATTATCTATTATTAATCATGGCAAAACTTTATATCGATAGTCCACTTAAGGTATTCTACTAACTATAAGTAACTTTGCAAATGCATGTCAACTACCAGTCATTAGAATATAAGTAATAAAATAAGTCTGCTTAATATCTGCTAACACTTTATTTTGATAGCATCAACCACACGGTGGTTGCAGGGTAAGTAGGAACAGGATCCAAGTGCAGCAGTAAAAGGAAAGTTTTACAGACTTAACTTAAAATTTACAGTAATAAATCATATTTCACTATCTGATATAGTGTTAATTTACCAACCTATTGAAGTATTAGTATCTGTTTTGTACTATTGTATTACACTGACAACCAACAATCACAGCAGTGATGAGAGTCACATGATCAATCAAAGCTCATCACAAGCAGTTCATCCACAAGAAAGATAATACTAATATATATATATATAGAAGCTGCACAGTGTCATTCACACAAACATTAAATACCATTATGGTAACACACATGAAATTTAAAAAATGCAATAAATATTAATTTAACAACATAAAACACTAATGTACATAACTGATTAGAAAAAAAACGAAGAAATATTTCTGTTCACCAATTAACCGTTTTTCACTGTAGCATTTTTACAGTTTTTTACCGTTAAAATCACGATAATTTTTTAGACCGTTTTCAAAAGTTTCCATTTTCAGCCGCCCAAAATGCTGTTGTCTTGTAAATCAACGGCCAAAACGCATAAAAAAGTTTTATGTTTTTAGTTAAAACAAATGTTGTCAAATTAAATCTAAACTAAAATCAAAAATCAAACTAAATCAATTTAACGGGCACACAGGCAAACATGAACAGAACACAATGAAAACGAATTACAAAACTCAGACATGAACAGAATAACACGAAACGTGACAGACATTCTACTGACTTCAAGCAACTTTGCAAATACATGTCAAATTATTCTACAAACCCGAACTCTAACACCTAATCCTAATAATACTATACCTACTACCGGTAATATATGTGAGTTAGTTGACATACAGTTGCAAATTAATGAGATTTAGTTGCAGAGTTACTAATAGTTAGAAGAATGTTCAAAAGTGGACTATCGAAATAAAGCGTAACCGGTAACACTTTACAATAAGGTTCATCAGTTAACATTAGTTAATCTATTAATAACCATAAGCAATACATTTGTTACTGTATTCGTTAACGTAAGATTCGTTAATCTTTGTTAACGTTAGTTAACAGCTGTTGTTTGTTTGTGTTATTTATTTCACAGTGCATTAACTAATGTTAACAAATACAACTTTTGATTTTAATAATTTATTAGTAAATGTTGAAATTAGCATTAACAAAGATTAATAACTGCTGTATAAGTGCAGTTAATTATTAGTTCATGTTAACTAATGTAGTTAATGTTAACTACTGACACCTTATAGTAAAGTGTTACTGCGTAACCTTAATAATTTATGTATAATACTTACTCATACTAATAATTTTGTTATATTCAAAATCAAACGTGTTTACAATTCTCTCACTCATTTGGATGTTGTCCTTGGCAACAGCCAATCAACATCAGTGCATAACAGGAAAGAGGAAGAGACCTAGTTCTGCTCAAAACAACACAAAGCCCCTGCACACACACACACACACACAACACATCAGCCACAGATATCACATTGACCTTTAATATGTGTCCGGTGTGTGAGTTCTTGTGTGGATCATGTATACTCTACGTTATGGGTTTAAAATGTCCCCACAAAGATGGCAATATTCAAAATCCTTGTCCGTGTGGGGAAATATGTTGGTCCCAATTAGGAAAACAGCTTATCGATCATACATAAATGTTTTTTTATGTTATTAATAGTAAATTAGTTAACATGGCAGCTCATGTAATCTCAACAAGGCAGTGTCCACTGATAGATTGTCAGTGGGGTCACATGATGGCCAGTACTAGAGTTCACAATCATTGTCAATATCACTGGTTGGATGGGATAGACTGAATAATGAGTATTAACGACGAGTATAAGCAACAACAACAGCAGCCAGACAAGTTGTGCTGTCTTCATGAGGACAAGATAAAGACCATATGTTATGTCTGCAGGGACACAAGGTCACCTAATGGACAAACAATGACGCACTGTAGAACAGATTGCCCACACTTGTCTCACTGAAATGCATGATGGTAAAATCTAAAATACATGACTGGGACCCGTGGAATTCCATGGAATTGTTTCCATGGCAAACAATGTCTGCAGAGTGTGGCACCAATTAAGTTCGTCGATAACTTAAAAATTCGGTCAAAATGTACTCATGTTGTTCCAAATCTGTATACATTTTCTTTCCTTCTGTGTGTACAAAAGACGATATTTTGAAAAAAAGTGTCTGTTGTTTTAGACCCCAATGACTGTTATTAGATTGACTGTGAGAATGGAGGAGGTAATAGAAAGAAAGACTGTTCTGTCTTACCTGATCACAAATGAGTTCCCATTTCTTCTCATTGTCGTACTGCCGTAGTAATCTTGCTTTGTCTGGAGGCAAGTTCATAGAGTTCTGTATAAAGACACAAAGAAGGACTAAAGTTAGTTAAAGTCCAGTAACTTCCACTGCTATCAGACAAACACGTCTGTTTATATATTTTTCCTGGGAAAAAAAGAGACAAAAAATTCTGATTAAGACATGATTTATGGCCATGCACATCTCACAGACACAACACTTAGAAAGTGAAAAGTGCTTTTCACGCAATGCGGTTTTAAAAATTGTCTGAAGTTAAAGAATATGTGTTTATCTGACCCTTACAAATAAATTCACCCCATTCATAACAAACTCACTTCATGGCTCTGTGTCTGTGTCAGAAAAAAAAGACTGTGTGTAAAATGTGCTGGCTCAGCAGAAGAGACACATGGCTATATGTCTCCGCCAGCATCTTCTTCCTCTACAGACACTCAACTGAAAAAACAGTGCCATTACTGCAGAACGAGTCGCTGGATTCATTAAAGAGTCTTAAGACAAAAAAAAATATTCATAGAATAAAATAAAGTCAATTCAATACTGATTAATCTTAATGATAAATGTGTCTTATTAACCTTTTTTTAAGTATCAAGCCTCTGGATTGTTCAAGACGTGTTAGTTTAACAACATTGGGAACTGGAATCCATTTGGTTAATGTGACATGGAGGAAAATAAAATAAAGAAACTTCAATGGACAATGTAGAATATTATATTTTTATAATTAGAACATTCCTTTCAAGAATTTGAATTCAAGAATTTACCTCTTAAGTTTTATTTTAAGAAAAACACAAACAAATGCAAAATAGTTTAAACTTTTTTTATCAAGTTTAAAAAGAAAATAGCAGCAAGAACCACAATAACAAATAAACTAAAACTAAAAAAATATTGTAACTGAGTGTACATTTTAAATGTTCTTACGCAATGGTAAATGCTTCTGAAGCCACAAGTCAATAACAGTGATTCAATATCATTTTGTTTGGTTAATATCATATCATTGTGTTTAATTACCAAATTCCTGGTGAAGAACTGCCCATTGTCCTGAACAGATATAAACCAATAAGAGAGTTACCACAAATAAATTAGAATAATAGTAACAGTGGCCGCCCAATCCCATGACTTCTAATATACGTATCTGTATGATATATTTGAATAATTTCAATATATTGAATAATTACTGCTTAAAGTCGCCCTGTGGTGAAAACCAAGCTTTTAATGTTGTTTATATGTCTATGTGGTGTTTTTAATATATGCTTTAATACAAACCATGTGCAAATTCATAAGTCGACAGCATTGCTGAGTATTCTCTCCTTAAAACGGCAGTGAACCAAAGACAGTCTCAAAAACGCCGTTGGAAATCGCTGGTGTTTCTGACGTCACAAACTACCTTGTAACCAATGAGATCAACTTGTGATCGTCAACGAGTGGATCTCTGAGTTGGTGTGAGTGAGTGGAGGCGGGGATCAATTGTGTATTCATAGAACTGCGAATATTAAATGAGGCAAGGGTGTAGTTACATTCAAGCTATTTTAAGGCATTACGATTTTTTTTTAAACGGAAAAACTTTTAAATATGTAATTTTGGTGACCAAAGATGATTTTTAAGGGATACAATTATTGACAGGGGGACTTTAAATACATAGTCAGCAAAAAAAAAATTAACTAGCATTGCTGATTCAACCACGTCAAAAAGATGAGTAGTCCACTCAATGTTCAAGTTGGCATGAAATGAAAGGTCACCCTATTTTATCACATCTATTTTCTAAATGCATGTTATTGATCTTATTGTGAACAACATGCAGTACTTCTTCAATCATTTTAATCTTCTTAAACGCGCCTCTGCAAGCTCAACTTCGTCAGCCTCCATTTTTAAGAGCAACACCCACATCTCAAAAATACAGTCAACAACTGATGGATAAAACCAAAATCCCTGTTCTGCATTTTCTCTTTTTTGATAATTCGGTATCGTTACACTTGGATATACAGCACAAGTGGTTTCGTTGATGGTTTATTACTGTTTTTTAATATTTTTTTTTAGCTCTATTAAAATGAAAGAGTTATATAGTTCCAGAACCAAGGCCTTTTAAAAAGGGGATGGTGCCTATAATCATATCCATAATAATTTTCACTACAACAGTTTAACTAATAAGCTGTTGGCTTTCTATTTTTCAATAGCAAATAACTTGACCTGGACTGCATTCCCTGTGTGGAGATGTTTATTCACAAACATACGGACCATCTGCACATGTGTGTGCTCAGACTCCAAACATGTGCTGAGATCAGACCTCCACCTCTTACACAAGCGCTGTCCTTTACGTCTGCCCTACTTTCACACATCTGCTGCATGGAACTCCCCCAAAACACTGCAGTCACCAGATCCCCATCCGTACCCCACCCTTCAGCGCAAACTGTACACCACCCACCCGAACACAAACAGATGATTCCCTCTCCAGCTGTGTGCTGATGGGAAAACTAATCCAGCGCTGTTAAATGGCATCTTAATTTGGAAAAAGCGATGGTACAGGAGCCACACTATTTATCTGTGAGTATAGTCGTGCGCTGCTCTTGTTGTTTTTCTCTGTAGATTCCCAAAGCAGTGCTACTCACGCAGGAAGCCACTTTAAAGCGGACGGCTATGTTGTGTTTTCCAGCCTCAACACAGCAGTTGTTGCCCAGAGGGAAACCCAACACTTAAAATGTGATCTAGACACAAAGGCAATCCGTCATCATGACTTTGAACATTTTTCTCAACAGAACTTCTTTAACTCTATCCCCACCAATGATTGAATTTTCCATAATTTATGACACAACGCTTCCCAGCCATTGACAGAATTTTCAGGGAGTCCATGTGTTCACTGCTATACTGTAGGGGGCACTATAATGCATCTTCTGAACAACGTTCACACAACTCTGAATAAAATTCAATGACGTGAAGGCTGTAATGTGATTGGTTACCATGACAGACGTGATCCCAGTTAGCCGTTCTCCAATGATAGAGCCAGGAAAGAGCACATGATCTCAGAATCAAAACACAGGCAAAGAAGAAACAGAAACAACAAGGAAGCCACAGAGGCATTGGTAATGCACATGAAAAATGACGCAATCTTCAAACAATAAACAGCATAAAAATCAAAACTTAATGTTGCCGAATAAAATGTCGCCCCAGGACTAGGATAACGATCTATTCCATCTATGTTTTGATAATCGTTCTGAATACGATCATTGACAAAAACAATTTCTCAGCTTTTTGTTCAAAATGTTTATGAAACTTTTACTTTTTCCCACATTTAATGGTAAAAAATAAATAAGAATGTGTAAATCTAGAATAAAATGTAGATTTGTTTTCAAAGAAGAGGGGCTCTTCTCTTTCTTTTGATATATTGCATGTTAAGATATTCATACAACAAAGTATTCTGGGGGCCATTCTTTTTTTGTCTTTTTTTTTTCAACAATAAAATACTGGTGGTGGCTGGCAACTTTATAAAAACACTGGTGGGGAAAGAGCTAATATGAAGACACTCTCTCTTCTAAAACGTAAATGAAATAGCTTGGCAACTCCAATGCGAGGCAGCATCCTAACTGAAATTGAACCTCACAAGTGACTGATTTGAAACACTCTTGTCTTGTTCAGCAATATCAAGCTCATGTTGACTGCCTTCTGTACTACTAAAACAAGTTCAGTTTACTTAAATAAACATTGGAAACCGATTGCACAAGTCTCCAAAGCTTAAAATGGAACATTAATTCCATGTTGAGAACAACAGTATTTAGTGTGGTTGCAGTGACAAAACAACATTAACTAAATTGAATTATTACAGTAATCTTACTATTATATGTGTAACATTAATACACATTCTAGAGTATATTAACTAAAATTGATATATTAAAACGTGATATTTCAAATTAACATCTGGCTATGCTTTTTTGGGTGGTAAATAATGGAGCAAATACCAGTAAAATGACTAGCGCAAACCTTAGTAAATCACCTTGCATGATTCAATGAAATACTTTCCTCACATAAATTGTGTGTCTGAAAGGGAAACTCCTACAACTACATATAAGGTCAGCTGCAAAAAAATAACCCTGTCCATGGACCATGCCTTTTCAGCGCTTATATTTCTCTGTGTGTCTTTAGTAAATCCCGACAGTAGTGTTTTAACACTAAAAGAGGGTTTGCGCTGGCACAAGCTGTTAGTAAATCTAGCCCACAGTCTGAACCAAGCAAAAAAAGAGCAAAAGCTTTTTCTAATAACACAGTGGATGGACACAGATGCTAAGGGAGATTTGGTATTTTAAATATATACTTTTAATATTTGCAGTTGCAGTTAAGATGTGCAGTTAAGCACACTTATTTCTCACAAGGGGATACATGCAATGTTACTTTAGAAAATGTTAAGAAATTGACACTGCCATAAAAGAGATTAAGTCTGTATTTTTACTCTATTCAGAAACAAAAGCTATCATTCTATATTTAAACTGCATGGGACTCGATTAAAAAAACATAACTAATTAATTGCACAATTTGCAGTAATTCATTGAAATTAATCGCATTTCCCCCAAGCTTGTAATCATCAATATTTAAACGTAGAATCACCTAATTAAATTAAACAACACAGAAAAAAGGAACTGAAAATAGCCCCATATTCAAATAAAATTAAACATCAATATATTATTATTCATGCAGTTATATGCAACATCCTCAGATTTAACAATTTTATTTTTTTTACTAATTATCAAAATAAAGTAGGCCTATAGTCCTACAAAGCTATTATTACCAGAGCATGTGATCAGAGCAGGTCATTTTACCATTGTTGCCCAGCATGGCTATACCAGCTCAGTAGGCTATTGCAAACAGAAGTCTACTACTGAGAAATTTTCCGTTATTTGAGCGGACTTTGTTTTTTCAGAGGGTGATCGGTACAGAGCAGAACGCGCAGCGCAAACACAGAGCGGAACATTGAGCAGAGAGCGCAGTGCGCCGACACACACACATACACACACACACAAACACACGGAACGGAGAGCGCGGCGCACACACGGAGCGGAAAAGACCAGCTCGTGAAACCTGTTCACCGAACACAGAGGAGCGGGGCGGCATATTCTCGGCTTATATTTTCGGCCAAAAAAACTAAAATGTTATTTTCGACCGATAATTTTCGGCGGCCGAAAATTCGGTGCATCCAGCTTCTATGGTATTTGAATTCAGCTTTGCTAATTGTACAAAGCATCTTTGTTTTGTCAAACGCGCCATCGGGCAACTTTTTAAATGCAAACATCCCTCCTAAAACTCCATCCTTGTCCTTCTCCATCATGACAGGGTGACTTGGTTCGGCACATAACACATAAATAGCGTCCGCAACAGGAAGTCATTAAAACGAGGCAAAAGAAAGTGCTGCGTCAATTGCGTTGTTTTGTTTAATGCGTTAAACATCTCTAATTAATCGCAAAGATTAACGCGTTAATTCCCCCAGCCCTAATTTAAACGGAAGAGATATCCCCCTTATCTCCACCTGAACAGCAAAACAAAGTTTCTGGTTCTGTGCTTGTGGATAACATTTGTGTAATATGATATTGCCGTGACAACAGAGAAACCTAAATCTAATCTGCAAGACCAGATGTCTGACAAATGAAATAACAGACCGATACTTGATGGGCAAAGCCATATGCTGAACAAATAAATATGATCAGTCAAGCCAGTTCATGCCAAGTTCAAGTTTTAGATACAAAACAAAAATCCCAGCCCACACAGGAGTAACACCTAGATCTAGCCTATCTTTAATGTTTTAGAGACACAATGTACGATTCTCTAGGGTTCTTAGTCCAGACAGGCAAGAATATTTGTTATATTTGATATGGTTAATTATATTTCAAATGTAGAAGCCTCTAAGGTCTGCATATGGATAATTAGAGAAGTAGAGGCAGGCGGAGATACAGTAGTCTCAGACAGACCGCCCACAGTCCGCTCACTGACCGTCTGATGCATATTACACACTAAAACCAGAGCTGGGCTCACACCAACTTTTACTGTTGTCTGCCAAATCATTTGGATTAACTGGTGCACCATTACTAGTAGAATAAGAACTCCTAATTTTGTTCAATGGTCTATCATCTGAGTATCATTGACTTTAAAACAATGTTCCCCTAAACATCACTTAAAAATAAGGTTGGTTAGACACTAGACAGTCTTGACCAGAATAAGTCGCAATGTGGACCAGACTTTATTCGGTCATACGAGTGCTGGATAACATTTTATGTATGCATTGTTAGTTTGTCTTTTTAGATTGTTTTGTGTGAAGGTTTTGGTGCTGCCATATATATACAGTACATTTACCACCAAAGGATATGGCTCTAAGATGGAAAATCCACTCATTTCGAGAAAGACGTTTCCAGGAACAACTGCTTGGTTAGGACACTGATGTCTTCTTCTATGGTCAGTCTGACCCTGACAGCAGAGTTCAGGCAGTACTTTGATCACCTGTGTTTGAATGGCTCCTCTGGGTTGATCTTAAACATCCTAACCGCTCGAAAAACCCAAATAAGCACCTACACATCCACCCCGCCCTGACCCAAACACCACTAAACACAGCTCTCCCAAAACTGCCACAGCATGAGCATGGATAAAAGAGGGTGATATCATCATCATCATCATCATCATCACTTCATGGTTCTCTTAATGGTCTGTAAAACTTGCTCTAAAGACTTGAGCAGAACGGAAAAAGTTCAAATGAATTAATGTACCATGCAACTGTAGACAATGTGTCATTTTGCTATGCAGTTTATACCGTGGTGGATATCTGTGCAGCTATCAGTGGGCAGGACCGGCATAAATAAATACAAAAAGTCCCCCCCAAAAAAAGAAAGAATCATGGGCACATCAGTTTTTCCATTTGTCTAACTCATATCAAAATAATTTAACCAATTTGAACTTCATGTCTTATACAGTGTTATAGGGTAAAGGTGCATGGGAAAAGTTTTGAATTTGATTGAGTTTGAATCCTTATGCCAAACTTTCTCTACTCCCTTGTCCCATAGTTGTTTATGGTTGCTGATCTACACCACAACTTGCATATTAATAAAAAAATCAGCTGATGTGTGTTTTTTAGTTGTTGTTTTTTTCAAAATCAAACTACTCAAAGTACCTGTCATTTGTAAAGTGTTTGACTTGCCAGAATGAACCACATGTGTGTTTTTCCTGAAGATGACTGACTCTCTAGCTTGTCATTATATGAGTCATAATAGGATAGACAAAACGGATAAATAAGCCTTATAGCACAGCATGAAGTTTTCTAAATAAGAATTACTGCAATTCTTAATCCCAGTTTAGATCTGATCTCTGGTCTATTTGTAGTACACTAATGAATCACGATTGTACTGGTCCAGCACAAACCAAGCGTTACAACCAGACCTGGCATATCAGAGAGTCGTTTCAAAATTATGATACACTTTATTGGATATTATGAAATCTATCTCATAGCAGGCTGATGTTTAAAAAGACTGTACTTTATAACACTGTAATAATGCATGCTTCATTGTTGAATCTTTATATGCAATTTATTTGGAAACTTAAATTTGGAAAGCCTGATTGCTACATTCAAATGATCAACAAATGCAGAACTTAACTTTACTTCATCATTTCTATTCAGTGTCTTTTAATTGTCCAATAATGGACCACTAAATAATGTTTGGCAACCACACATAGGGCCATATCTTGCACCCAGCGCAATTGACTTTGAACACCGACGCATGTATCATTCCTATTTTGCACCCGCGCACAGCGGACTTCTCCCTCCACAGACGCACGTCGGTAAATTAGGGAATGAACTTGCGCTCGCGGGGGGCGGTTCAGCGCAAAGAGGTGCATCCGGTGCAAAACTCCCCTGGTGCTATTTTCCAGTTTTAGAAAGCAATTGCGCCACTGACCAGGAAAAAAAACAGTCTAAAGACAGTGGCGCGTTGCGCGTTAGTGATATGGTATTTTAAGGGCGCGTGCTCTGCCATAATGTAGCGTGTTAACGCGCATCCACTTTGATTCTCTAATAATTATAAACAGACGCAGCAGTTTTCATTTTTGCAAATCATACATTATTACAAGGAAAAATATTAACACACGAGAGAAATCATTGTTGTGTCCGTGAAGATGTGAAAAATATCTATCTAGATTTAAAAAAAATAAAATCTAGATTAGGCTACACATTTACCCAAATTATACGCCTGTTTAACCGAACCTAATTTGGGTGGGTTTCTCCCATCATCCCCAATGTCACTTCTCTGCGTTTTACGGCCCTGACGAGAACGTCGCTCTCCTCGGATGTGAACCGCTCCTGGCGTGCACTGGCAAATCCGCCGTTATAATAGCAATCCGCCATGGAACAAGCACGCCTGCTCTTAAAGGGAATGTGAGAGGACGCTCTGATTGGTTTATTTCATGTTACGCCCAAACCACACCTATGAATAATGAAGCTACTTCAGACCAACCCCTTTTAGATTTGCGCCAGGCGCAAGAGTCGTTTATCTGCCGGGAAAATAGCAACAGCGCCGGGATCCGCCCACAAAGTTACTTGCGCTTTGCGCTTTGACACTTGCGTTTCAGATCGTTAAAATAGGGCCCATAGTCTGTTTCACCTTTAAAACCTCATAAACAATGTTGTCTTTAAAAGTGTGCTTTCTTTAAAATAAATGCCACTTCACTTGATATACTGTTATCTAAAGCCGAAGCCGAGGATAGTAATACTAGTAATTTTTTCTTTGTCATTTTTTAGTCCCCATGAGGAAAACAACTTATCATAGAACAATCATACTAAGTGATGTTTGTTTGTTTTTTATGTAAAAATGCAGAATGTTTTCTGTGATGGTTGGGTTAGCATTAGATTTTAGAATTACAGTTTGAACATGTGTCATCTAAACAGTAGTTTAAATGTCCCTTTCTTCAGATTCACAGTGGATTTGTCAACCATAAAGTGGATTCGAAGAGTTTCTTATCACAGCATTATAAAGAGGAAGAGAGCAGTTCTCTGAGGCAGACTCAAATATCTCTGCTCTTTCCTCTCAGTAAGACATGTGATCACTCCTTCTCATATTTTCCTGTGTCTGGTGGCATCCAGACGGTCTCTTCCACTAGACCAAATACCCCATGAGTCTGGGCTGCAGATATATTGGCTGCAAAATATTTTTTCTGACAGTAAGCAATACATCTGTCTTTACAGTATAGCTTGCACTTATGCTGTATATGAATTAATAATCAAAAATAAAATAAACATTTAAAAGCATACACAAATGGAAAAAGCTTTCCAAAAAGTTCCAATGTATCTAGTTTATATCAGTCTAGCAAATACAACAACAACAAAATAATCTATATATATAAGCTAAGATATAATTAAGAATGAATGACTAAATGAGACAATTAAAAGTCCTTGATATGTGTCAATCTGTCTGATTATATATATAAAAAGCTAATTTGTAATGAGCTATTTTGTCAGGGGTTTTTTGTGGAAAAAATATGTCCGTGCATCAAGGATTTGTCACAGAAAGTTGCCGTCTGGTACGAAAGGCTTAACTAAACGATATCCCTACTTACAGATTAATGGCTGACCGCAACGAACTGCTCATTTCTGCATAAACACTTGATTGTTTCTCATTGATGTTTTTGAATGTTTCAGTTTACACAAACAACAAGTGTGTATCAGTAACATCTGTAGGAAGAGTGAACTCAGAATCTGTCAGCAGGAAGTCAGCGATTGAAAACCAGTGACCTCACATTGTAAAGTCTCTCCCTCTTTGTCTTTCTGTCTGTCCCCCACCCAACGGCTCCTCGAGTCACAGGTGGCGAGTGTCATCCCCTAATTAGCGCAACATGTTTCCGTAATCCGGACGATTCTGCGAGGCTACGCAGGTGTCCTCCGTCTGCTAGCGGATTAGTAGTGTAATCTCAGCCCCCCCCCCCCCACTGTCCACTGCACCCCGAACACTGACCACTGAAATCTAGCTTACAACTTACTCAATACTGGACTCTAGTTTTGCCAATTATTTCCAAGCATGCTCATTACATGACTTCATGATCATGTGAGGGGTGGACAGATATCATCTTGAAAATGGAAATTTAGCATTTTTAACACTATATGATGCCAACTGTATCATATTTGATACACAAATGAGTCTAAGGACTCTAAGGTAATTGCTTAGTTTGGGAATAAAATCAAGGTTATTTTTTTCCTCGAGTATGAGCTCCATATTTTCACTATATCATACTATATGAGTCATAAAATTCGAATGTATCAAATATGATACTCTACAACAACAACAACAACGACAACAACAACAACAACAAAACATATGGAAACTTATTCCATAACTGTTTAATTTTTTTTTTTTTTAAGTAGATTTCCTGACTATTTTTTCATATGCCATTCTTCACAGGTTTGATAAAAATGTCTTAAAATGAATCATTCACACAACATTTTTAATTATGTCATCATTTACACCCTCATGTCCTTCCAAACCTGAATGACTTTCTTCTGTGGAACACAAAAGAATACACTTTGAAAAACATTGTGAACCAAACAAAATTGGAGCCCAGTTACTTCCATCGTATGGACAAAAATCCCTAAGAAAGTTCTCAAATGATCTTCTTTTTTGTTCCACAGAAGAAAGAAAGTCACAAGGACGATGACATCACTGTTTTCTCCAGAGCGGCTGTAAAGATAAATTAACTAAATTAATAACTTTTTTTTTTACAACAGAAATGATCCATCACTGAACTTACTTAAGCTGGACTGTGACGCTATTTTCTTCTAGATCTGCTGTACAGCCGAAGCAAACTTTGTTGCATTATTTTCCTGTCATCACTGTGAAGCTGCTTTGAAACAATCCCTATTGTAAAAAAGCGATATATAAAGAAAGGTGACTTGACTTGAAAAGGTTTTAGAACGATACGAGGGTAGAGAGTAAATCATAATTTCTCACAGAACTTTCATTTTAGGGTGAACAATCCCTTCAACTTTTTTGAAGTTCAATCATACAATGAGTTAGTGGGAGTATATAGGGGAGAAAGAGTGGGAGTAATTCAGTAATATGCTATTGCACATTAAAAAGTGAAAATGCTGAAAATTCTTCCCGAGGAAACTTTGAGTGGTTACTGCATACAAATAATAAATAATTACATAAAACCTGTCGGCCCTTATTAATATATGCATTTTGAGAATCTTGTGCTCAGTGTATACTACCCTATAAGAAGATTACAGACGATTCATTTTAAAACAGAGGCCGATCTGTGATGGGTTATCAGAGTGTAATCCTTTAAATACTGTACAGTTAAGCTGATTTATTCTCTTTTCCACCCAAAACTAAACAACAGTGTGGTAGTAGTGAGCAGCCCATTTGTTTCTTTTCAGTTATTAAAGATAAAGTTATTTTCTTTCCAGATTATTATTATCACACATCTCTCTGAAATACTTGATTCTGATTGGTCATTCTGCAGTCGAACTGTATAATTAATTACCTTTTGTCACATAACCGGTTTCTTATAAATCTGTGCTTATTTGATGTCTTTTATATCACTTATAGTTATAGTATAGTAGTATACTGTAGCCTATCACTAGCATCACTATAGTGCAATGTTTTTTAACTGGTGGGTCGTGACTCGTGACACAAAAGTGTAACTCAAAATGTTATTTGCATTTTCCCCATGATGTGGTCAGAGCTGGAGTTTGACTACCAACACATGGACAATATGACTGAAACAATATTTAGTATAACACATAATTAATCACAATTAATCAAAACCAATTTGATTTGTTTATGACAGTTGATAGTAGTTTCTAATGAATGTTTGTCAGTTCGTTGTCATATATGTGTCATGATTATGCACTTTCAGTTTGTTTGATTAGTCATTTCGTTCACCTGTTATCATTTAATCAGTTAATATTTGTCCAGGTGTTCCTGTTTCGTTCCCGCATTTTTCCTTGTGCATAAATACTTCATGTTTTGGTTCAGTTTGTCATGTTGAAGTTATGTGTTATCTTTCTGAGTATTCAAGTTTCCTATTAAAGGACTATTTTGTAAGATCTCCTGTTTCAAGTCTCTTTGAATTCTAAGACCATGACAGCAGGGTTATTTCTTAAAAAAATACCCGCAGCATAACAAAACTAGAACATAAATAAAACTAGCAAAAACAGGGAGGGTAAACAGAGGTTTAACAAACTTGACTGACTGACTGACTGACTATCAAACCAACAGGAACCAGAGCTTTGTCAAAAAACAAACCAGCAAAAGACAGAGCACACAAGGGTAATATATAAGGAAAGAAAAAGAAGGTAACAGAGAGCAGGTGGGACAAATGAACTAATATAAGACAACAAGGGGACAGGGCAAAGACATGAGACAGGAGAGCGCAAACAAACATGACAGGAGCCATGACAAAACAATGGCATACACCAGCAAATCAACAACCAAAGCAATGTGCTCACAAATAAAAACACAACACAACAAACTGACAAATGCGCATGGCGAGGGAATCAACAGCGCTTGATATGTGCCCACGGATAATCAGAACCACCACACATTTAGCAAAGCCACTGTTGGCTTTGAGAGTCAGCACTTAAATTGCTTCACAGACAGTCGTGTTATTGTGATTCCTAAATCAATTCATGTTGATTCATTTAAAAAGTCTGTGTCAACGCAAATTCACTGTGCTGCATTTGCAATATAAAGAGTAATCCGATCCCATAATGAGGAGAGAGAGAGAGAGAGAGAGAGAGAGAGAGAGACTTTCAAGAAACATCTTTCTCTCACTAAAGCACATGGTTCTGACATGTTTGCTCCAGACACATGTCTCCAAACAGAGTAAATAGTCCTGAAACGGCCATGCATTAAAGGAGTAGTAACTTAAAAATGAAAATTAGGCCTAGGCCTATGTCATAATTTTCTCTCCCTCAAGTTGTTTCAAACCTGTATGATTTTTTTCTTCTTCTGCTGAACACAAAAGAAGATATTTTGAAGAATGTCGGTAAACAGACGGACCCCATTGACATTTATAGTAGAAAAACTGTCCATCAACAAGATTCTTCAAAATATCTTCTTTAATAACCGGTTGTAGTCGGTTATAAACATTTAGTCTCTTCTGTCTTATCACACTAATATGAAAAGCTAAAGCATCACAATTACTGACAGCAACCACACACATAAACACTACAAATCAACAAACTCTTCAATAGCAACACAGCTTTTGTTTCACTTTACTTTACTTTACTTTGCTTACTGACTAGTTCTGGTCCCAGTTTAGTTCGGTATGTTAGTTTTCAGTTGGTGAGTGTATCACATGTCAACTATGTTTCTGCTGGCCAACCTACAGCATTAAACTCTTCTTTGTGTTTGCTGAAACAAATATCAGTCATGGCAATTTACCGGCCCTGCAGCTTGTGTGCATTGAAGAGGGTTTTACAAAAGATCCTCAACCTTTATTCTTTTAAACACACTCTGCCTAACCCGGCTGTGATGTTTTCAATGCTGTCACATGCTGTCCATATCACAGTCCTCTAAAGAGTTAAGATCTGAGCGCCTCACACAGGGCTGACTCTGACAGAACCAAACAAGCTGCTAATACACACTCAGGACCCGTTAACCCCGTCACATGACACGTCACAGCCAGCTAAACTATTACACATGCTATACAAAGACCCACTCAGACACACAGGACGAGAGATACTGACTGCCAGATCAAGAGAGAGAGAAACAGATGAATAATAGCAACAATGAACATCATAGCTGATATATCACTTAAAAATTACAATCTATTATATAGGATTTAATTTGTTAACATCAGTGAAATGTAAAAATATGCTATTGTTCACTGTTAATTCATGTCTGTTCATAATATATTAACTAATGATAATTTTAAAATGAAGTTAAAGCTAAAGCTACTAGTTCAAACGTTTATTTTTATTTAAAGGTCTCTTATACTCACTCACCTTTATACAGTTTAAAATGTAAATATTCCTGTGATGGCATCCTTCAGAAATCATTATAATATTCTGATTAGCTACATAAATAAGCTTTTGAACAATAGTGTAGATTTACAAATGCTGTAAAATAGTTAATTGTTGTCCATATACCTGCTGCAATGACTAATGTTATGAAACACTTGGACAGGGGAAAACGGGGATTTTGGGTTGGGTCCTAAAAGCTAAGTGTCTGAGCATTACTGGAGATTAAGTACAAACAGCCGAGACGGCAAGTTCACATACGTGCATTACAGTGAGTCCGTCACCGAAACGGCTGAGCTCCCCCGCTGGGTCACAACACGGGGCAGAAACGGCCACGGGCTAAACTCACTTGAGCAAGACGACAGACGTTAGCAGATCACAAGAATAAGAAGTGAAATGACTCTCTGCAGACACGGGTCATTACATCTGAAGAGTCTAGGAAGCCAAAGCATTAAAGCAGATGAAGAATTTTTTTTTTTAAAAAGAGTAAAATCTTCTTCCAGTGAGAGATGCATCAACCAGTCTCAGCCTTATGAGCGCGTACTGTTTATAGACAGCCTGATCAATATTGTGGAAAAAATGACAAGAGCTGGCTGGAATCACTGGGTCCACACGGACTGACTGACTTTTTGGTCCACAATCTGTTTTTCAGGTTCTAAAATTATAGTTATTTGTAATAGGGCTGATATAGCAAAATAAAAATGAAATTGCAATGGCATTGCAAAGCCTACGATTTAAATAAATACTAGTGCTGTCAAATCGATTAATCGTGATAATCTTACATAAAAGTTTTTGTTTGTATGTTTATATATATTTACCGGTATAAAAATATGTATACATACTGTGTGTGTGTGTGTGTGTACTATATACTATATACACCCACATATATTCTATAAACAAAAAACTTTTGATTAAACTCAATTAACTACATTTTTTGATTAAACAAAAAACTCAATGAATCTATTCAACAGCACTATTAAATATGCTTTACATAAACATAGATAAATGTGCTCCATGTTTCAAAGTGAGCTGGTTTCAAAGTCAGTAATTTCAACCTGATCTCAAGGGAAAACGTAACTTTATTATGTATAGTTTTGTATGAATTTGTATTATGTCAATCGTACAAATCGTAGGATGATTAGAAAAAAGTAAGCATGAAGGTCCATCCATAACCATACCCATCACTGGGGCATAAGCAGATCTTACGAAAACGTACAAATGAGATTGTACGAAATAGCCTGCAATTCGCCAAAACTTACAGTTGTAATCAAAAATATGCAACCCGCATTGCAAATCAGGTTTATTGGCAAAGTTGAATTTGGGGAAACCACTTGAAATATTTGTTGTGTTGAGTTTATTTCAATTACTTTTGTTTGATTTGTTCATTGCAAACAGCTGAAAGTCTGTATATTTCGCCAATAAACCTGCATTATAAACCTAAATGTAACCGTATTACCTAAATCTCATGTAGGCTATAAAAGCAAACTACAGTGTGTTGCTTTACATGTCGGTCAGTCTCTTTCCTGGGAGGTTCTTGACCAGAATGCAATGCTGGCTATATGCAGATCGAAATAAGAAACTGAGACTTGAACTTAAACAAACCTGGTTTATTTCTGTTGAATCGTGACTTGTAAGCACAAGGACACCAAATATCTGGATACTGAAACAGCACAAAACAAAACCCTCCCTAAGATCAAATGACAGGAACTTGCATTTGTCAAACTGTGACTATACAATCCAGTTATTCAACAATCATATTCTCTAGGGATGGCAACCAGTGGCCCCATGATACGATATTAGCACAATTCATATGCCAGGACACCATATTATTGTGAAATGCTGAGTATTGCACTTCACTGTGCACATCCGGGTGAGAGATGTAGTAGTACTGATTATGAAATTAAGATTAAAATTATTACTATAATTTCCTGAACAATAATGAACAATACTCACAATCCCAAACCAAAATTCAAGCCCTGAAAAGATCAATACTTGCCGTCCATGTATCAATACAATAACCCCACGCAAAAATATTGTGATACTATCAATTCCCCCCCACTCTTTCTTTGAGTAATTAAGTGCTCTGATGCTTTTGTACAGTCAGAATAACATCTGGATTCACAAACACATGGCTTGGCCAAAGAAAACACCCACACACACTTCCACACCATCTGTGCAGGGAGCTCAGGCCACGCTGGGGTTTCTCGCAGCTGTCCCCTCGGCCGCCGCCGTCATCCTGAGAGCTCCCATAATGCACTGCAGGACAATGATGAGGGCAGAGAGCCCAGCATCCAGTCTGAGCAGTCACTGCCTGTGACATCATCTCTCCGCGCTCAGTGATGCTGCGGAGTGTGTGACACGACGCATGAGACAAAAGAGCTAATCACTCTGAGTTAATCAGTACACACACACTCGTCACGTCTACTGATCGGGCAGGTCTTTCAAGATGATAAAACGGCTATAAAACGAGGTGAATTGGACCCTTAGCTTTTATGAGGGGCTCTACGCTCGCTTCAGAGAGTGTGTTTTGATCAGAACCAGGACTATACACTGTAATGCTCCTGAAGCAGTCCTACTATTATTACTATTAGAAATCACAGGAAACATTCATTGATCCACCGAATAAAGAAACGGTCTACAGAAGCATAGGTTGATTCTGTGATGCTAAATCTTTTTGACCTGATAGGTTACGATTTTTTCAGTGTGGGAGGTGTACAACTGTTTGTTTTGTTTTCCTCAGGCGTATGGGCTCAGAGCCGTAATAATACACTCAATTGAACTCAATGGACCAGAGAGAAATGTTGATGTCTATTGTCTACATTTAGGGCAAAAGTTGAGTCACTTTGATCAAAGCGGCAAGTAAATCATAGTTCACAGCTGAGTTCTCTTTAAAACAAACTGAGATACCTTTTGAGTCGACAAAAAAGTTTCACTTTCATTTACATTGGAAACTGAACTCATTTTGGTTAGTTGCCATCTCAGCCCATATATATATATATATATATATATATATATATATATATATATATATATATATATATATACATATATATATATATATATATATATATATATATAGAGAGAGAGAGAGAGAGAGAGAGAGAGAGAGAGAGAGAGAGAGAGCTTTAATTGATTTTTAAACTTTTAAGTTTTAGTAATTTTAGTATCTCAACATCTCAACTTAGCAGCTAACTTTATTTCAATTAGTTGCTAAGGAAACATTTCTAATTCTATTTGTTTTCAAAGTTCAAGTTTGTTTCAAATTATTTTCAAGTAACAGTTTTTAATAGTTTTAGTTAATAACAACAACATATTTGAAAATAGTTTGATACATACGATACGAGTATATATGTATATGGCACACAACAAAATAACTCAAAGGCTTGTAGAAGCAAGCTAAAATGCAATGTTTTCTTCAGAAAATTTGTTTTATCTCACATTTGCTCTTGTAAAACACTATTTGTTAGGTTTAGTGTAGGGTTTGGCGTACTGTAGCTGGTATGTTATTTTCAAACACTATAGGGTTTGGGTTAGGCAAACCCTATAGCACCTCTTTCCAAACATTTCATTTTCTGAACTGCTGTGATACAGTACGTACAACTACCAACTTAATAAAACGTTGCCCGATTCATGTTCATCTGTTTTGGATAAAACAGGATGCTCTTTTAATGTCTTCACTTTGAAAGTGTCATGAAATATGCAAGAAGCAGCTTAAAGCATTAGTTCACCCAAAAAATGAAACTTCTGTCATTAATTACTCACCCTCATGTCGTTCCAAACCCGTAAGACTTCCGTTCATCTTCGAAACACGAATTAAGATATTTTTGGTGAAATCCGAGAAAGGCCACGAAAGGTAGGTAAAGGAGGTAAAGACACCATTCAAACAGTCTCTATGACTACAACTTTCAACCTTAATCTTATGAAGCGACGAGAAGATAAGAAATTGTTAAACAAAGTCATTATTTTTGTCTTGTTTTTGCGCACAAAAAGCATTCTTGTCGCTTCATAACATTGAGGTTGAACCACTGTAGTCACATGGAATATTTGAACAATGTCTTTTCTTACCTTTCTGGGCCTTGAAAGATGCAATGACGTTGCTGCCTATGGCTGGCTCAGAAACCTCTCGGATTTCATCAAAAATATCTTCATTTGTGTTTCCGAAGATAAACAAAGGTCTTATGAGTTTGGAACGACATGAGGGTGAGTAATTAATGACAGAATTATATTTTTTTTGGTGAACTAACCCTTTAATATCGTTTTGACACAGGCAAAAATTTCCAGCGGCCCCAAAACAGCCATGCTAGCTTTAACTGACCGTTCTTCCTTCCACTCTCCCCTCCAGCTAGAGTTTATATTCTCCCCCGCTACGGCTAATTAGCTCAGACAACAGCCTGCCACAAAGACCTCAAAGACCCTAAACGACCCTGTGGGGATGGATGGATAGATGGATAGATGGACGGATGGATGGATGGATGGATGGACACACATAAGAGAGGAGTGGAAGGTACTGTAGGCTCGTGCCAGGCTCTGCCCTGAGAGTGAATAAAGACAGTGAGTGTGTGTGTGTGTGTGTGTGTGTGTGTGTGTGTGTGTGTGTGTGTGTGTGTGTGTGTGTGTGTGTGTGTGTGTGTGTGTGTGTGTGTGTGTGTGCACAGCTGTTTTCAAGCGTCTGCTGGAGGGTGAGCAGCTATTGTTCATTCAGATTAATTAAGGGTCAGACGGAGAACAGGTCTGTGACCACAATACTGATCACACGCTCGACGCAGTCAAACATGACTTTGCTTATACAGCAGAAAACACAAAAAACATATTGAGTGATGGATTAATATATCACACTGACCTGCAGAGAGAGTAAAAAATATTGATTTTTTTATGAAAGTGTTAGTTTATACTAAAAATGTGCTACTCTTCAGAAGTTTTATTTCTATTTTTATGTTTTTGAATGAAGTCTCTCATGCTCACCAAGAATACATTTATTTAATACAGTGAAAAATATTATTACAATTTAAAATTATCAAAATAGCTTTCTATTTTTAAATATGTTAAAATGTTATTTATTCATGTGATGGCAAAGCTGCATTTTCAGCATCATTACTCCAGTCTTCAGTGTCACATGATCCTTCATAAATCATTATAATATGACGATTTTCTGCTCAAGATAAATGTATTATTATTATTACTATTACCAATGTAAAAAAAAACACTGCTGCTTAATATTTTTTTTGTGAACATATTTTCAGAATTAAATACAATGAAATTATTTGCCATTTATTGTGACATTGCTGAATAAAAAATATATATAATTAAATATTTAAATTTATATAATTTCTTTACCCCCCCCCCAAGCTTTTAAACAAACATGTATTTTATGAAGTATCCTAAAATGAGCCAAATCAAGTCAAAATATGAATGACTGAATCTACTATATTACGTATTTCTAAGAATCAGATGAGGTTGATTATTAATGATTATTAAGCTGCTAAGAATGGCATAGTTTGGCTTGATTTGTGCTGTTTAAATGAAATGCTGCATCATGTTTTGACTCCCAGTACGTCTCGTCTTCTGTTGCCTGTATACATATGAATGGTTAAATACACACAAAGAAGAAAAGATCAAATGCAATTCATACTCTATATGTATAAGACCAATCATAATTCTGTACTACAATAATAACGTCATCATATCTGTCTGTTCAGTAAGTGGGAGATTTTCAACTTTAATCTTAGGTGACAGGCAGCACACCTAAGACTGAAGTAATCTTCCAAAACACTTTAAATGGGATCTTTACACTGAATGAATTGGACTTAAAGCTTTAATAACCTCTAACCAGAATATCAATACAGTTCTGTTTTGCAAACACTGCACATGTTGTTGACTAAAGTACAACAGGCCCTGTTAAAAGACATATATTACACTAGTTTGACATAGTTATGAGCTCACTATGATGTCAAGCTATTGTCGCTGATGGCATCTACTGTTTTCAACATATTGTCTGGCACCAGCGCTCACTCCTGACGCTCTACGTACATAAGTTCCCTGTCTCCATTGTTGCTTACCAGCATGTTTGACAAATAATGGCCTTACTCTTCCAATGAACAATTGACATTTTAGAAAAACAATACAGTAGAAAGATTTAATACACAATTGAGAATGTTAGTTGTCACAGAAACTATATGATTAAAGGTCCAATGTCCAATACAATGTTTATGAATTAAGTCCTCCAAACTAATATAATAGGAAGATAAGACTTTTGGAAAGCTGTTGGGTAGCAAGTGAACGTAATAAAATTACAATGACCTACATTCAGCCAAGAGTCAAGTCAAGTCAAGTCATCTTCTTTTATATAGCGCTTTTAACAATGTAGATTGTTTCAAAGCGGCTTTACAGAGATAAACATATAATTTAAGGTAACAGATTGTTTTGGCTTCATAGTGGTTCTTGAATAAAGATATTTTCCAGCTAAAGTTAGTTTTGATTGATTCACTTCCGTCGCAACGATCATTAGTTATTAAATTAGAGGCCGCTAAGACGACACCGTTCTCTCTACTCTCGACTTTAAACGCAAACCTGTGAGAATATATGTGCGCAGGTTTGTAATTCCTTACAAACCAAGCCTTAACAAACTACTTGACTGGCCTTAAAATTTTTAAACAGAATTTTATCACTTCGGGGTCGATACGCGAAACCGAAATTATCCCGACAACGCTTTATCTGTAGAGTGGTAAAGGGATCCTCCATAGGGAGAGACTAGTTGGCACTGTTGACACTGTAGTATTGTTTATTGACACAAGAGTCAGCGATGTACAGTACTGAAGGTAGATTTTAACTGAAAGGTTGAACTGTGTTCTCCAGGACAAGGTTTACAATGGTCAAATCAGTGTGTTTTATATGATATAACTGATTAATAAAAAATGCTGTTGGTTAAAAAAAAATGGTTTATCTTTTGTATGTTACCTTAATTACTTACAAGTTGAAAAACTCCTAAATATCATGTAATGCATTATTGCACTGATATGTTGCAGAAAATGGCAAGGTGGAAATGTTCAAAAGCTTTTTTTAAAGTCAAGACTTTAAGCTGTGTGTTTCTACAGTACATCCTTACTCAAGCTAACATAGTGCTATTGTTTGAGAATCTTCTTACTTTCTTTATAACTCAACTAAAACTGTGAAGATTCTTTGTTCATTAGGATCATTCTCTCTATTTTTAACCGGAGCTAAATTCTCGGAGGGGATTCTTAAAGCCTGTATAGGGGGGAAATCGCCCCCTCTTCACAGGAAAAAACAGCCTCAGTGTTTAATTCACAGCATCTGGCTAACAAAAGCACGCTGACTGATCCTTTAATACCGGGCTCAAGACTCGGCTCACTCTGTGTGGCCCGCACACCGCTCGAAAGAACGGCCTTCCCTTCTCTTCAGACGATTAAACATCAAGACAATCGAACCGAGAGATCGAGGATCCTTTTTGCATCAATCACAGTTGAAGGAGGCAACTGTATGGAAATCAGTACAACATGTACTCTGGAAAATACATCTCTTTTAATACATCAATTGTTCCTCCTAGAGAGTAATGAGATTAATTTGAGAGCAAATGAAGAAAAAGAGCTGAGTAATCTCACATGAGTTTCTCAAGAGCTCTCAAAACTGTGCTCAGCTTTTCTGTAGACTGTAGTCAAAAGTAAGAGCAAACTAGCAGTATGAGCACAAACCTTTCTCATCAAATAGTTTCAAGAGCAAATTATGTAAACGCTGTTATGTATTCTGAAGCTCTAAACTTTTAGGAAGTGTGTAGAACAGAGTCCATTTCTTATTGCTTAAATCTTTTATTTTTTACATGTGAAAGTCATTTTCTGAACTCTGGTAAGTCCAGGTTTGAGGTATGGCTCATGTGATGGGTACAATTTGTAATCCACACTGTAAAAAAAAGATTAGTTGACTCAACTTAACTAAGTCAAGTCATCTTGTTGCTTTGACTGAGTTAATTTGAGTCAACTTATAGTGTCAAGTTTATGCATCAATTCGTGTTTTGAAGTGTAATAAACTTGACACTATAAGTTGACTCAAATTAACTCAGTCAAAGCAACAAGATGACTTGACTTAGTCAAGTTGAGTCAATTAATCTTTTTTTACAGTGCATCCTAAATAGTACAGGCCTGTTCACACCAATTATATAAAATGTAACTGTACATCTATAACCCGAATAACACTAATCAATTTTTAATAAAAAATAAAACATGTAATAACCCATTCTAATTCTATGAGAATAGCAGAGTCACACCACAGCTTTAACTAACAATGCAGAAAATGAAGTGCCTTCAGGAAAGCATTCTTTGTTGCAAAGCATCCAGCAAGTGTCATTATGTGCATGTAATGATCCCACTACTAGTACTCACACTCTCACAGTGGTACTTATGTTGATGATGCAAACATACCAGTTCTGACCTAAACGTTTAATATACGCAATTGAACCATGTGTAAAACTAGCCTTACTGTAAATCAACAACAAGTGTCTCAATTCTGTCTATTCTTATCTGTCCTTAGTCAAGTCAAGTCATCTTCATTTATATAGTGCTTTTAACAATGTAGATTGTTTCAAAGCTGCTTTACAGAGATAAACGTATAATTTAAGGTAACAGATTGTTTTGGCTTTATAGTGGTTCTTGAATAATGTTATTTTCCAGCTAAAGTTAGTTTTAATTGATTCACTTCCATCGAAAGGATAATTAGTTATTAAATTAGGGGCCGCTAAGACGACACCGTTCTCTCTACACAGACTTTAAACGTGAACCTGTGAGAAACGCTGATGGCGCTCACGTGCGCATCAAGAATTAATTATATAGTTATGTGCGTTTGAATATATGTGCGCATGTTTGTAATTCTCTACAAACCAAGCCTTAGCAAACTACTTGTCCTGCCTATAAATTTGATACAGAATTTTATTTTATTTTATTTTATCACTACGGGGTAGATACGCACATTTTCCACAATGCTTTATCTGTAGAGTGATAAAGGGATCCTCCATAGGGAGAGGCTAGTTGGCACTTCAGCACTGCGTTGTGTAAGTAGCAACATCTAAGACAAAGTATAATTAATATGAAATCTAACACAAATAATACTCAAATAAAATATAACTGAGCAGTCTTTTAAGGGGGGAGGGGGAGGGGGTATTACATTTCAAATCATAAAGCTTTCATTTTGGTCAAATACTGATGAGATGCTGCAAACTTCAGCCAACTAAAATGTTGGGAATTATGCAATTGTGTACATAAAGTGAACCTAGTGCACACGGTACATGTTAAACTCGCAGCATATGCAGAGATGCTGGCTATGAGAAGCTGGAAACAGTGTATTATGTGCGGCTCGCATGAACACGGTCCTGCGCTTCACTCTGATACACGCGCCGCAACAAACTATACACCCAATTAAATTTAATTTGATAATCACACTTTAGTCCGATTATGTGTGCAGCCCAATTTATTTACTTTATTATATTTAATTAATTAATTATATTTCATAAGCTCACAAACCCCCTGGGGTTATAGTATTGTTGAGCAATCATTTGCTTTGAATGTTTAACTCTGTAGGCTACTATTCATACACAACACAAAACCCAGGCTCAAATAACATTCAAGGCATAATAAAGAAGAACAACTAACCCACTGATTAAAACAAGGCCTCTTGATCTGTGAAAATCAGAATCCGTGAAGAGGCAGTACTCCAGAGATGTTGTTACCGCAGCTTTTCCATTGAGGGATTCATGGAAAAACTACTGCATTTTTACAGATATAAGTCATTTCTTTCAGCCCAATGAGAAACGTTAGACGGTCAGCCAGCACGTGACTCATATTAGGGGGCTTGGTGGTCTAGATTTTTCCAGCTGATGGGAAATCTAATGTCTGACTTTGCATAAAGTGTGTGTAAGACGAGGTAGACAAACACCACGATTCACTTATAAACAGAGCCATCTGTGCACGGGTTTAGTCAAGCTCATGAGGTCATTTTTTTAAAGGGTGAAAGTGATTGTCATATTAGTTTTTTTCTCTTTTCTTTTTATTCTTAAATTTTAGAAACCAAAATGACTTCAAGGTTAGTCTAGTGTTTTGAAACAAGGGTTATCCTGTTGTTTCTCAGATGAATTACTCACGGCAAACCTGGCAGTCTTTTTTTTACAAGCAATAAACTTGCATTGTGAGACACATTCCTCTTTAAAGCCATAGTGAAACCCATCATCGCTCTTTACCGTGTAGAAATGGAGAACAGCCGCGTGTGACTGCTATGGAAACCACACCAATGCCAGGCAGCGCATTCGAGTCCGCGAGCTGTTACTCAATCGCAAACATGGCTGCGACTAGGTTTTGCATTTAAATAGAGACATACACGCTTATCTGAATCTATCGCAGCCAGAAGCGAGACTAATTATTGGAAGACTATTCTCAAAGAAAAAAGACTTTTGGATAAAGTTTGAAACTGATACCAAGGATTCAACAAGCAGCAAGAACTAAACTTTTAATTATTGCATTTCTGAACATTGTGACTGGAAATGGATAAAAAGTGAAGTGTGTAGTTTTACAATGTTAAAATATATTATCCTATTCCAGTGTAATGAGCAACTAGTGTATAATTAAGTCATAGGTTTATTCCCTCTGAAAAGTGTGAACAATGTGGCACCATCAAAACATCCAAACCAGCCCAACGCAGCAAATTTGACTAATGGAGTGAGTTTCGAGAGGGACTATACCTGTTAATTAATAACACCATGCCCATTTGTTCCACCCGACCTGTGAATGACTTACTTATAGTTGTCTCTGGACGTGATGAACTGGTATGAGACAAAATATTTTGACAACAAAAACATTACACGTACAAAAGACACAACTTTCAGAACAAAACCAAAGGCAAACAGCCTCATTTTCATGGCCAAGGTCACATATTGGCCCTGTCCCAAATGGCACACTACTTCATATGCACTTTCGGTCTTGTGGACTTACAATGGCTGCCGAGTGCGCGTGTCCGTTAAGTCCATGGGTGTGTGTTAAGAAGGGTGTCCCATTTGTCATTTTAGGTTTCAGAAGTGTGCTCGCGAGCGCCGAAACTGCGGACTCGTAGGAGGACCGCAAAGGTTTAGGGTGCCATTTGGCACATGGCCAGTGTGTTCTTGTGACATCTAATTCAAGAATAGTCTACAGTAATTCAAGAATAAGGAGGTTTTCTCTCAGTGTACATTAGCTAGACACTGCCTTCACTGTGTTACCCAGCTACTGGATTAACCCAGCTACTTGAGACCCAGGCAGTGTGTGAAAACTCGCTGACTTATCAGGCAATGACTTAGTAGGCAGCATTTGAGCATGAAGGTTCCTCGGGAAACTGATTTCAGACAGACTCCCGAGGCAGCGTAACGGTTTAATGATCTACAGCAAAATAGAGAGCTTTGGCAATAACTAAGCACATTTTTCATTTCTACAATAGTAATTTCTCACTCGAAATGACATCAGAAGTGGAATACTTTGGTCAATACTTTCAGACGCCATCTTTATTTTTTAGCTCAACTGTCACAGAAAGGAAAGCACAGGGTTGTGGGATATCAAAGGAAGCGAAGGATACATCTATGGTGCCTTGAAAAATTAAACAGATGAAGGAATCTCAGAAGACAGGAAGCTAATCTAACATTGGATTCGGATGTCGGACGGGCCTTTGAACCAGCAAATCAAGGTCTTCATGACCACTTTGACCGCGACCATTCTGATGGGTTTTTTATTGGGTTGAACACAATTCTGGGTTGAAATCTGCATTTTAGACAGAATTAGACAAGTTGTAAAACGTGCAAACATAAAAAAAAGTGATTTTGACCTCCTGGGGTGGACAATTACCATTTTCAACTAACTTTTAGCCAAAGTTTTACCCAAAAGGACATTAAACATACACAGAATCTCTGACTAATGTCATAACTATCGGAATAAAAAAGTGCCAACACCACAAAATATTACGGGCTGAAAATCGTTCTGACCCAGTTGGACCCAAAACATCTTTCCATCATAAAGCAAGCTAAGAACACAGCAAACAGCTACTTATGAAGTCTGAGAGCTTGTAAGAAACATCATAAAAACAGTTTAAATAATATCACCTGCGCTGCCCAAACTATAGCATGCACTAACTTGAGCTTCACGTAACTGTTACATTTGGTCACCACAGAAATGACAGTTTAGCTTCAAAAGATGGCTAAACACTAGCTTAATGTATACATTTCTCCACTTGGCTTATTGCAGGGCTAAAATATGTGTGCACAGTTCTCTATCTATATAAAGCAACTGCACAAATAGTTAGAATTAAGAGTTGTATTTGTCGTAATTGATCAACTTGAACCCAGTGGAAATTGCAATACCTGGCTTGCCCATAATTTAAAGATCAGACCCTCCTCTTCTATCTACTACTCATCATATTGTCCTCTCAGAATGACCCGTGGATGAAAGCAGCACTCAAGCAGAAGTCGCCGTTAAAAGGATCTTTCTCACTCAGTAAGGCAAGTTCTGGAAGAGGCCGTGGATTGGCACACACCAGGACTTTAATAGCAATAAATACCACTCAAAGCTGTGATTACAGCGCTAAAGTGTTCCTAATGCCTCAGCCAAGAAAAAAACGCATCATCCCTAACTATGTGCGCCCGCCAGTCTCTGACAGGACACTTTTCCCAGGGAGACGTGCGCTCTATATTGCTGATAGTTTGACTGTACATGAGGGCTTTTCAAAAGGCTGTTTTATAATCAGTTAAGCGTAAAAACATGAGATGGCCTTTTTACATCCTTGGCCATCCTTACATCTTCATAAATTAAAATGTACTGATTTAAAGTGGCAACTAGAAAATGTACAGGTTAGAAATTGTACCAACATTCGTATAAAAAGAGCCCATAAACCATTAAAACAAAAATTGACAAAAATAGGAGTGAACAGAAATAAATAAACTTAGGAACTTCTATCAGTTAAAACCTTGTGTGCGTATAATGTATGTATGTGGAAAAATATATATTAATAATGTGGAATAAGATATAGGCCTATATCCAAATACTTATATCCAAATTTGCATATCGCTCTGCAATTATAGTTTACATTTTATATATAAACAATCACAGAGCCAATATTTGCTATACATTATATATTGCTTTATGTGAGTGCACTGCAGATAAAGTTAGATGCACTATATCCAACTTTAAATAAATCGCTGGGCAATAATGTGGTTTCAAATATGCAACAACATAAATGTCACAGTGTCTGGTTTGTGTATTCCTGGTGTCCACTAGATGTCCTCTTCCCCACGGTGTCATCCACATTCTCACTACATTTCCCATGATCCTGTCTGTCACTTAGTGTTCATTGTGTTCAGCTGTTTCTTGTCACCTTAATTAGCACTTGTGTATATATACCCTGTCAGTTTCAGTGTTTGTCACGGAGTCCTTGTATATTGTCCCCACACTTCCGTTCCTGTTATCGTGTGTTCTTTGGATTGTCTCTTGATGGATTTTGACCTTTGCCTGGACTGGATTGTGAGTACGGATTTCCCCATTAAAACTACTGCTATTGGATCTACCCATTCCTGTGTGTGTTCCGTGACAGAAGGACTCCGTCATGTATAGATCCAGCAGTACGGGTTTTCGTATCCTTCCCCCCACCACTGAAAAGGAGAGGAGGGGAAGACTCAAGAATTTAATGTCCCTACGTCAGCAGGGTCAGTCGGTGGGTTGTCTGTCTCAGACCTTTTGGACTCTCTCTAGGGGCATGGGCTATAATGAGGCGGCATTGAAAGATTTTTTTAATGACTGCCTTGATGAGCCTTTGCCTCGGTGGGAGATGAAGGGGCTGGAGATATTGGACTTTTGGGGGTTCACCGTATATCTACAGCATCGTAGCCAGTGGGATACACCAGCTACGCCTGTGGTCCCAGACAAGATGGCCGCCATGCCTTTTCCTGAGATCGTAGAGCCCCCAGAGGCGGTAAGCTCGATCCTACCGTCTTGCCATCATAAACGGAGGAGGAGGAGAAAGCAGGCGTTCACCGTTCGGCAAGAACTGGAGACCGTCCCCTCCGAGCAGCCCGCTGTCGTCCCGGAGGCCGTCCCCTCCGACCAGCCCGCTGTCGTCCCGGAGGCCGTCCCCTCCGACCAGCCCGCTGTCGTCCCGGAGGCCGTCCCCTCCGACCAGCCCGCTGTCCTCCCGGAGGCCGTCCCCTCCGACCAGCCCGCTGTCGTCCCGGAGGCCGTGCCCGTGCAGCCCGCTGTCGTCCTGGAGGTTGCACCCGAGCTGCTCGCTCTCCCGGCCCCGCCCGAGCTGCTCGCCCTCCCGGCCCCGCCCGAGCTGCTCGCCCTGCCGGCCCCGATCCAGCATCACGTCACGCCCGCCGAGCCTGAGCTTCACGTCACGCCTGCCGAGTCTGTTCCTGAGCCGGTGCCCGCGTCTGTTCCTGAGCCGGTGGTGTCTGTTGCAGTTCCTGAGCCGGTGGTGTCTGTTGCAGTTCCTGAGCCGGTGGTGCCTGTTGCAGTTCCTGAGCCGGTGGTGCCTGTTGCAGTTCCTGAGCCGGTGGTGCCTGTTGCAGTTCCTGAGCCGGTGGTGCCTGTTGCAGTTCCTGAGCCGGTGGTGCCTGTTGCAGTTCCTGAGCCGGTGGTGCCTGTTGCAGTTCCTGAGCCGGTGGTGCCTGTTGCAGTTCCTGAGCCGGTGGTGCCTGTTGCAGTTCCTGAGCCGGTGGTGCCTGTTGCTGTTCCTGAGCCGGTGTCTTTTGCTGTTCCTGAGCCGGTTGCTGTTGTTGTTCCTGAGCCGGTGGTGTCTGTTGCAGTTCCTGAGCCGGTGGTGTCTGTTGCAGTTCCTGAGCCGGTGGTGTCTGTTGCTGTTCCTGAGCCGGTTGCTGTTGTTGTTCCTGAGCCGGTGGTGTCTGTTGCTGTTGCAGTTCCTGAGCCGGTGGTGTCTGTGACTGTTCCTGAGCAAGGGTATATTCCTGTTCCGCTTGGGTCTTCACCGCCATGGCTGCCCGAGTGGTCGTCTTCACCCTGTTCGTCTCCGCCCTGGCCGCCAGATGGACTGTCGTCTCCGCCCTGGCCGCCAGATGGACTGTCGTCTCCGCCCTGGCCGCCAGATGGACTGTCGTCTCCGCCCTGGCCGCCAGATGGACTGTCGTCTCCGCCCTGGCCGCCAGATGGACTGTCGTCTCCGCCCTGGCCGCCAGATGGACTGTCGTCTCCGCCCTGGCCGCCAGATGGACTGTCGTCTCCGCCCTGGCCGCCAGATGGACTGTCGTCTCCGCCCTGGCCGCCAGATGGACTGTCGTCTCCGCCCTGGCCGCCAGATGGACTGTCGTCTCCGCCCTGGCCGCCAGATGGACTGTCGTCTCCGCCCTGGCCGCCAGATGGACTGTCGTCTCCGCCCTGGCCGCCAGATGGACTGTCGTCTCCGCCCTGGCCGCCAGATGGACTGTCGTCTCCGCCCTGGCCGCCCGATGGACTGTCTGCTTCGCCACGGCCGCCGGTTAAATTGTCATCCCCTGTTCCTGTTCCCCTTCATGGTCCTGGCCCTCCATCCCTCCCCCTGATCCTCCACCATTCCACCTCCCGCCTGGACTCTTGTTTTGTTTGTTTTTTGTGGGTCTTGGAGCGTCTGGTAGCCACTCCGTAGAGGGGGGGTTATGTCACAGTGTCTGGTTTGTGTATTCCTGGTGTCCACTAGATGTCCTCTTCCCCACGGTGTCATCCACATTCTCACTACATTTCCCATGATCCTGTCTGTCACTTAGTGTTCATTGTGTTCAGCTGTTTCTTGTCACCTTAATTAGCACTTGTGTATATATACCCTGTCAGTTTCAGTGTTTGTCACGGAGTCCTTGTATATTGTCCCCACACTTCCGTTCCTGTTATCGTGTGTTCTTTGGATTGTCTCTTGATGGATTTTGACCTTTGCCTGGACTGGATTGTGAGTACGGATTTCCCCATTAAAACTACTGCTATTGGATCTACCCATTCCTGTGTGTGTTCCGTGACAATAAACAATGAAGTTGAGATTTGCCATATATATGAGTGTACTGTATTGTTATGTTGGATATACTTTCTGTGTCGGTGTCGTGTAAGCGGCCTCTAAGTTAATAACGAATGATCTTTGCAATGGAAGTGAATCAATCAAAAAATAACTTTAGCTGGACAATAACTTTATTATAGAGCTGCTGTAAAGCCAAAACAATCTCTGTTATTTTTATTTCCTATCACAGTAAAACTGCTTTGAAACAATCTATATTGTTAAAAGCGCTAACATTTTTGAAAGCCGATAACCAAAATATTGGCAGATGAAATATTCAAATTTTTATATAATTTTTGAGAGCCTGATTACAAAAACAAAAGTCTCATCATGTTCCAAGCACACAACTAGAATGATGTTCTCATTATAATTGTATGTAGTCTATATGACAGACTTGCGCTGCATTGATACCAATCATATATCAAGCAATTCAAAAACATCACGGAGAACAGTGCGCATCAGAAGTGTCTCAGCTGAAGGAAATAATACATTATTTATCGGTTATAATATATCAGCACGATAGCAATAACATAAAAAAATTATCATATATCGGCAGATACCGATACGAACATATTCTAGTTACTATAGTGTAAGGGTTTATTTTGCAATAGTGACCATTTGGCTCTACATTATCTCCAAAGTATATATTTACCTTTAGCATTTCTTTTTTTTTTTTTTTTGTGAATGATGGACATAGTACTATAACTTGATATACTGTTACCAATAGTTCCACACACACACACACACACACACACGTTATTATTCATAAGAAACCGGTCATGATAGCTAGTCAAAACAATGGCATTCGCTCTGTGTGATATGTATCGGGACCATGAGAGGCAGGTGATCTAAAACCCAAAGATTAGGAA
Organism: Phoxinus phoxinus; assembly: GCF_949152265.1. Lineage (NCBI taxonomy): Eukaryota > Metazoa > Chordata > Actinopteri > Cypriniformes > Leuciscidae > Phoxinus > Phoxinus phoxinus. The sequence goes on along the minus strand of NC_136882.1, from coordinate 8,615,735 downwards.
TAAGAGCTTCCAATCTGCTCTAAGCAGACAGTGACGTCAGCCATGACAGACCAGGATTCATCCGCCCGTGACTCGGAGCAATTACCATGACAAGAACACTGTGACTACTATTAAACCACCACAAATAAAGATAGTTACAGACTCGGAGAGAGAAGGAGGTGGCCAAACGAGTAGAGACCAAGAGAGAGTTTTCTCCTTGAGGATATTGAATGGAAACTAATCGTTTGGCCTCCTCATTTGGTAAAATAGCCACAGCCTGAGGGTCTGTAAAAGAAAAGAGACCGAACCAACTCCCTTTTCTTAGGGACTGACTGAACTAGAAGAAACCTCCAGCGCTCTGAATAGTGAGTGTGAGAGTGTGCGTTAATTGAAAGGGTTTGTCTAGTGTTTAGTGAAGCATTAGGTCTGACCTACATTTATATGTCCCCATAAAACCAGGCCTAGCAGACGGCCAGAACTCAACACTGCACACTTCAGGTAGCTGCATACTCATCCAATACATTCCTTGCATTCTTCAGTCAAAGGATTGTAGATTCCAACTTCATGACACCATTTCCCGAGCCATATTCCACTCAGCATTATGCTAAACGAACTGGGAATGTTTGGAAACTGCTGTTCAAGACAGAGGCACATGATGCCAGAGTTTCAACAAATTATGACATGAAGGTGTAATCTGTCTTGACAGTGGCCATTTAACAATTCATATTAAATAACAAACTCATTTGTATTAGACTATTTTATTCTCTGGAAAGCATTGGTGGAAGTGTGTGATATGCAAACTTTCCCAAGACAGAAGAAAGACAACCGATCTAGACCTCTCAGGACAAAATATAAAAACCGGAAAAAAGAAAAGATTTTACATAGGCTCCCTAGCACTTTCAGCCCCAAAGACAGGGCCATTATTAACACATTCATGAACAAAATGACATTAAACTGAAATAATAATAAACACAATTATTCTGCTTTTGCTCTATCATCCAAGATTAAGTTATTTATAATACTGAACATCTATCAAAGTAACCCAGACAGACACACCTGAATATCAAACATTACCACACAGACAGAAAAGTTCACAAAAAGTACCACAGCTCAATCACAATACAGTACTACAGTATCAGTGTAGGACCATGGTAGTCTTTGAAGTGCCAGTAAATACAACTATGGTATATGAATATGATAATTAAACTCAAGTACTGTTGTATTGCCAATCTGATACCATCACTCTACCATGGAACCGTCCAAGGCCAGTTATGACTAATAGAATAGAATAGAATAGAATAGAATAGAATAGAATAGAATCTCAGCAAAAGTAAAACAGCAAAGTAATAATCTCTTCTATGCCTACAAAATGGATCCATACTTTTGGAAGTTAAATAAATAAAAGAACTACTACCAAGTTTCAAATCAAATAGAATAACAGCAAACAGTATTATGGCAAAGTAAACATCTCTATTATGTCTACAAACCGGATCCATATAATTTTGATTGCAAATAAATAAAAGTACAACTACTACAGTAGCAAGTTTAGAATAGAATAGAATAGAATAGAATAGAATAGAATAGAATAGAACCAAAAAAAACACAATGGCAAAGTAAACTTATGTCTACAACAAGACGGATCCATATACTTTTGATTGTAAATAAATAAAAGAACAACTATGTTAATATAATAGAATAGAATAGAATAGAATAGGGAAAGTGAAATCTGAAAGTTCATATTTCTTTCTGGTTGTTAATCTTTAAGATGATTATTAGCTACAGACCAGAACGAGCGCAAATCTCTCCTCCAGCTCCGCCGGCTCGGGCATGGGCAGTTTGAGGGGCATGTGGTGTCCTCGGGGGTCCGTGTGTTGGTTCATACTCCCAGCGTTCCCCATCTCTCCTCCAGTATTACAATCACACTCTTATTCTGCGGGTTTGTCCTGTATGTGTTCCCAGTATCCGTTTACAGTGTCTGTCCGACTTTATCTGAGCTTGAACACTTCATGGAGGTCAGCAGCAGGGTCTGTGAGCAGCTGCATTATAACTCCACACAGGCAACAAGAGCGCACATAACGTGTCCTATTCGCATATTGCACAATGTCCGCACCACTCCCAGTGAGCTCTTCTGTTCTTCATGATTCAGTCTCTGAAACGCACTTCAGCGGACAACTACATGCGCTGTCGCTCAACGCCGCCCCGCGAGCGGATCTACCAATCCGATTACAGCGAAGGCTGTGCTCATGAATAAAACATGAGCTCGTCTGGGAGGCGTGGCTGCTTGACTGAGAAAAGTCCTAAAGTTCTTGTCAACAATCCTTTGAATTAACATTTTATTTTCTATTATGTATTTATTTTCTAAGATATGCTCTGTGGGTCTGTTGTAAGATTTTACATTGTACCTGTTTTGTTTGTATTTGCTTCGTTAATAAAAAATAAAAAACCATTTTATTTTCTATTATAACATACACAAATAAGATTAATACAATTCAATAACAATATTGAGTTCTCTTGGCTCACTTTACGTTTGTTTCTGTGAACATTAGGTTACAGAATAGCTGACAAACAAGACAAATACTTTCTCAGGGGGAATTAAAACTGCACAAAACAAGAGAATATTAAAAAGTTACATAAATAATTAAAACTCACACAGCTTTTTTATCTGTATCAGGTATTTTCTTTTATTAAAATAAATAAATAAATAAATAAGGCAATTGTGGCTTTTTTCATAGCTATGTCTAGGTTATATCTCAAAGTTGCTTTTTTTATTTTGTAACGCTAAATACCCAGATGTGTTGATCAGTCTCCCAGAAGAGGAAGCCTGTACATTCATGCATTCAATTGTTAATAGTGAATAGGCCTATAGTTATATGGCTACTTTGCCACCTTTACAACCATCCTTTCATCATTACAGTCATCTCCATCTCAGCAATGATGGCATGTGTCATACTGTATGGTTAAATTCGGGGAAATCTAAATACTTTCTGTAATTTAAGACACATGAGTTTTAAAGAATTCTTGTGAACTCCAAATGCGGCAGGATAGCCCAGACTTCATACAAAAGAGAAAAGAGGCAGTCCACAGCTGCTGAAACCTAAGACGCTGAGAGAGACCCTCGGAGCCCCAAGTGCACTATAAGGACTTATAAAATGCCAAAAATAAAGGAGGAAGAATCAAATCTCTGTTGCAGGACAGATGTAGCTAAATTTGTCTGTGAGCCAGATGAAGGAAGCAATGTTCTTAAACTCCACATACTCCACACAGAGAAGACATTGTACTGAGTGACAGAGGGATGCCACCCGTTTCAAATCAGGATTTTGCTGTGACCCAGACAGGAGCTGAACTTATTTGTGTTCATATTGTGCGGACAGGTCCTCTCAATACTGGGTCTATATGCTTGTCATTTAGGAAACCTCTCTGCCCCCCTAGAATGATAAAGGAAAATAAATAAATACATGATTTGTTTAAGGTGAATTGTTAGCTTTGACCTTTATTGTGCATGTTTTATTGCTATTCCCTCATATTTGTAGGATTTATTAAATGTTGAAACATATTTTTAACCTTCTAAATAAAATAAAATAAAATAAAAATACTTTAAAGGTGTCAGGGAAATTCTGTTGCACTTTTTTTTTAAGGAAAAAACAACAACATTATTTTCCGTTGCCCCCAATACTGATCACCATCATACTGAAAATCTAACAATACAATTGAGTTCTGAAGAACGTTATATTTTGCTATAATGAGAAGGCATATCTCTACCAGGGCAACACAATAATACTCTGCCAGGGCAACATTTTGTGTGTGATACATTTTGAAGATTGTTACATCATTATCTTATCGTGTATGTTTATCACGTGTAAATATCAAGTTTGATCGTATTAATAGAATAGGCTACTAATAATTTTTATTTTATTTTCATAGGTATAGCTAACTCGGGTTAAAACTTTTTTTTTCAAACACAGAAAATGTTATTAGCGAGCTAATTAGCCATTACTGCGCGGAATTGTAGAGACCTGGGATTTAGTTCGACACCACAGCGCCATCTAGTGAAGAGAGTATTGCAGTTGCCTCAGGGGATGGGCCAGTTATCACTTGTTACAGAGTTTAATCAACTTGAAGCCCCTACCTACATTTCAGGATGTCTACAATCCCATTAAGAAATATGAAATTTCTCATAAATAAAATACATCTTATTTTACATGTCAGGGTCTATTTTCTTCTATAGCCTAAGCAAAAAAAAAAAAGTTTAATGAATTGTTATTGTACATTTTATAGCCTTTTTTCATTGTGTATCAAGTTAGCAATGAGGATGCACTGGTATAAATTGGGTATAAATTGGGAGTATAAATCGGGCTTAATCCACAAGAACGAAAGTGCGAAGTGTGTCATTTGGGACACTGCCTCAGTGTCATGTTATAACAATGAAGCATTCAAATAAAGTCATCTGTGTCAACGCATAATGAAACGTTAAAATAAAAAGTTATTTGTGTTAACGCAAATGGGCCATTCTACGTCCCACGTCCAAAAAAAAAACACATTCAATTGTCATATAAGTGTTGTTATCTATTGAAACCCAATAATATTTAAAATATCAGTAAGCTTAATATAAATCATAATTTATTGGGTACTTTCAATTGGAGGTGGCTGTCCCGAACCCTTACCCCTAAATTTAAACTTATGAAAATTATATTAAAACATCTAAGATTGTCACTACCGAAACAGTTACGACCCCAAGTTTTGGTTGTGACATCATTGTTTTTTGGGGAGTTATTACAAAAAATGTTTTGTTTAAAGCTGTTCAGAACTGTAAAAGTTAGATGTAAACAAATTCTTAATAGGTCAATATAACCATTGTTAATAAATTATATATTATTGTGTTTCAGCAGTGAAACATTTGGGGAGAGGAAAATTTTTCCAAAACTTTCTGAAAATACAATATCAGAATTAACTGCACATTTACTAGAAATGTATACCTTGGATATGATAACATTTGCATACAAAAAAAATTTGTGGAAAAAGACACATTTTTAAGACATTTCCAACTTTGACTTTAAAGCAATTCTGTAGAATGGCCCATGCAGCTGATTATTGCCTTTCATTCACGGAAGTTAATGGGATAGTTCACCCAAAAAAGAAAATTAGCCCATGATTTACTCACCCTCAAGTCATCCTCTAGGTGTATATGACATTCTTATTGATACAATCAGAGTTATATTAATAAACACCCCGACACTTCTGAGTTTTACAGTAGGCTATAATGGCAGCCAGTGAATGGCCGTTTCTGTTTTGAAATCCATAAACATGCATCAACCCATCATAAAAGTGCATCTATTCATCATAAAAGTGCATCTATCCATCATAAAAGTGCATCTATTCATCATAAAAGTGAATCTATCCATCATAAAAGTGCATCTATTCATCATAAAAGTGCATCTATCCATCATAAAAGTGCATCTATTCATCATAAAAGTGCATCTATCCATCATAAAAGTGCATCTATCCATCATAAAAGTGCATCTATCCACAATAAAAGTGCATCTATACATCATAAAAGTGCATCTATTCATCATAAAAGTGCATCTATTCATCATAAAAGTGCATCTATACATCATAAAAGTGCATCTATTCATCATAAAAGTGCATCTATCATCATAAATGTGCATTTATCCACCATAAAAGTGCATCTATCCATCATAAAAGTGCATCTATTCATCATAAAAGTGCATCTATTCATCATAAAAGTGCATCTATCCATCATAAAAGTGCATCTATTCATCATAAAAGTGCATCTATCCATCATAAAAGTGCATCTATCCATCATAAAAGTGCTTTTATGGACCTCAAAGCAGAAACAGCCATTCACTGCCATTATAAAGCTTGGAAGAGCCAAGATATTTTTTTAATATAACTCCGATTGTATTCGTCTGAAAGAATGTCATATACACCTAGGATGACTTGAGGGTGAGTAAATAATTTTTGAGTGAACTGTCCCTTTAAGGGTGTTTGTGGTCACTTTCTTTCACGGATTTTGGATATTGATGAACAGTATTAGCCGACATCTTGGATAAGTTTCCTAAAAGTTTCACACTTACAGCCAGTGTTGGGTAAGTTACTCTAAAAAAGTAATTAATTACTAGTTACTAATTACCTCTTCAACAGTGTAATTAGATTACTGTACTAATTACTCACTCTAAAAAGTATTTAATTACTTTTAATTACTAATTACTTTCTAAATCCCATATCAACCTCAACCATCTGAATAATACAAGGATAGACATTAAACGGTTTTAATTCTTCCAAATAATTTCTATAAAATTGCATGAATTATCCTTAAACTGACCAAGGTTAAATAATAAACATATACTTTTTAACATCAGACAATAAATTGATGTTAAACCCACTATTGTTTTATATAGAATTGTTCTAGTTAATACCAGTCTGATCTCATGACATTTTATACTTATTTTACAAGGTGGCTAATTCGTACGAGTGAGGTCGTAGGATTTAGCCACCTCATAAAATGCATACAAATTGCCGTGAGATCGGATTGATCTATACACAGTATTTAGCTCAATTACATTAGAAGTAACTGTAATTAAATTACAGAAAAATTAAGAGTAATCCCTTACTTTACTTTTTAGAGGAAAAAGTAATTAAATTACAGTAACTAATTACTTAGTAATTAGTAACACCCAACACTGCTTACAGCACACATTACAGACATTGATGCACAAACGCAGACATGTCTAAAGTATATAGAACATATTAACCAGTCTTTAAATTTGATTTCGCTTAACAACTTGGAATATAATCTGCATGGAAAATAAATAAACTATGCCTCAGACTTGCATAGTATCGTCAACTCACTCATTAGAATAATCACTCACTCATATAAACTGGTTATGTCTCCTAAGCCTGGTAGTGCATGTTTTATGAGCAGCAGGATAGCTGTATTTATCCGCAGTCACACAGAGCCGAAGCTCAACCGAAACTATTCTTCCGCAAAATGCATGCAGTTTTGTTTTTTAACCGCAATAACTTTCAATGCGCTAGTCAAGTTGTTTTTTGAGTGAGCACAAATATACAATTTGTTTGTGATCAAAATTTATTCTTTAAAAGTGAATAACTACATTTGTAGTGTTCTCATTACAATGCAATCTGCACTTTATCAAACGCATATATATGTAAACGCATTAAAGAAATATAATCTACAGACATTCCTAATACGATAAACATACATTTAAAATGTGTCTCCAAATATCTGTTGAGTTCTGCTACTGTGAAAGTTGGTGAAAAAGAGGAAAATGTCTCCAAATGAAAACACACAACCTTACTTGAGTTTACAGTGCTTAAATAAAGCTGTCATAACAGACAGGAAGTGCTGCTCAATTCAAACAGTCTCGCACAAACACACATGTGAGTTTAGGTTGAAAAAAACCTCCTACTTGTAAAGTAAAATATGACGATGAAGAACAAGCAACCAATGGAATGTGAGTAACATTAGAGGGATAGTTCACCCAAAAATGAAAATTAGCCCATGATTTACTCGCCCTCAAGTCATCCTAGGTGTATATGACATTCTTCTTTCAGACGAATACAATCGGCGTTATATAAAAAAATGTCCAGGCTACCAAGCTTTATAATGGCGGTGAAGTCCTGTTTTGAAGTCCATAAAAGTGCATATATCCATCATAAAAGTGCATCTATTCATCATAAAAGTGCAAGAAAAAATATTCACATTTAACACGTTACAAAGTAAAAGTCTAGCTTCCGGCCAAACGGCCATACGCAGTCTACTTACGCCATAAAGCGCAACTTACGCAATTTATGACGTCAGAAGTAGTGTAGTGCGTCATGGCGTAGCGCAAATATCAGCAGTGCGTCGCATTACTCGCATAAGTTGCGCTTTACACCTAAGTGCAATCCGTATGTTCGTTTGGCCAGAAGCTAGTTATTTTACTTGAAAAGTTTTAAATATGGATATTTTTCTTACACGAACGCATCGCTTCACTTCAGAAGACCTTTATTAACCCCCGGAGCTGTGTGGAGTTCGTTTATGATCGATATATGCACTTTTATGGACTTCAAAACAGCCATTCACCGCCATTATAAAGCTTGGAAGAGCCAGGACATTTTTTTACATAACGCCGATTGTATTCGTCTGAAAGAAGAATGTCATATACACCTACATAGGCTAATTTTAATTTTTGGGTGAACTATCCCTTTAAAGCCATGTGATAAACAAATCTGATATCTGACTCTGGCTGTTGCATAAATACAAAAAGAACAAATTGGAAGTGCAATAAAGGAAATGCAGCAAAAGGTGATCAGAGGTCTTCATTATCCTCATCATCATTGTCATCATCTGGAAGTCCAAAAGACAGTGAGAATAAAAGCACCACGTCAAAAAGAAAGAAACATGGCAAAAGAGATTGTCTTCTATTCTTCCTCCTCTTCCTCCTCCTCCTCCTCCTCCTCTCCTCCTCCCATCACTTCTACGATGAGTTCGGCGGTGCAGATGGCCTCCCCGATGCTGTTCATGGCCTTGCAAGTGTACTTTGCGTCATCATCCCCGTTGACCTCAGAAATGACCAGACTGCAGTTTCCATCTTCATCATAATCAATCTGAAAATGGCGCGTCTCTTTTATCGGCTGGTCGTCCTTATACCACACCACCTCTGGGTCAGGATAACCTGTTTGTACACAATAAAAAATATACATAACTATTAAATAAAATATATTAATAACTTGACACAAAATGCATGAATATTAAAAGATCCTGACTACTGCCTTATTACTACTGTTAAAAGTTTGGGGTCAAAGGATGCATTAAATTTATAACAAATTACAGTACATTTCTGAAGGATCAGATAACACTGAAGACTGGAGTAATGATGCTGAACATTTAACTTTGCCATTACCTGAATATCATCTTAAAGGGTTTGTTCACCCAAAAATGAAAATTATGCCATCACTTACTCAACCTCAAGCCATTCTGGGTGTATATGACTTTAATACAAAACATATCCTGGCATTTTATAATGGGAGTGAATGGTACCTTATTTGTGCATCCATCCATCATAAAAGTAATCCATGCGACTCCAGGGGGTTAATAAAGGCCTTCTGAAACGAAGCCATGCGTTTTTTATAAAAACATATCCATACTAATAACTTTATAAACAATAAACACTGGCTTCTGGTAACGGCCGATCGCAAGTCTAGTTCCGGCAGAAGAGTGACCTCTGACCTGACGCATGACGTGTGACTTCTGACCCGATGTAGGAGTAGAGTAAGCTCAGGTGAGAGTCGACGACCTCTGACCCGACGCATGACGTGTGACATCTGACCTGACGTAGGATGTAGGAGTACAGTAAGCTCAGGTGAGAGTCGACGACCTCTGACCCGACGCATGATGAGTGACCTCTGACCTGACGTAGGATGTAGGAGTAGAGTAAGCTCAGGTGAGAGTCGACGACCTCTGACCCGACGCATGATGAGTGACCTCTGACCTGACGCATGACGTGTGACATCTGACCCGATGTAGGAATAGCGTAAGCTCAGATGAGAGTCGACGACCTCAGACCCGACTCATGACCTCTGACTCGACGCATGACGTAGGAGTAGTGTAAGCTCAGATGAGAGTCGACGACCTCTGACCCCATGCATGACGAGTGGCCTCTGACCCGAAGTAGGAGTACCGTAAGCTCAGGTGATAGTTTGTCGACCTCTGACCTGACGCACAACGAGTGACCTCTGACCCGACGCACGACGAGTGACCTCTGACCTGACGCATGGTGAGTGACCTCTGACCCGACATAGGATGTAGGAGTACCGTAAGCTCAGATGATAGTTTGTCGACCTCTGACCTGACGCATGGCGAGTGACCTCTGACCCGACATAGGATGTAGGAGTACCGTAAGCTCAGATGATAGTTTGTCGACCTCTGACCTGACACACAACGAGTGACCTCTGACCCGACGCACGACGAGTGACCTCTGACCTGACGCATGGTGAGTGACCTCTGACCCGACATAGGATGTAGGAGTACCGTAAGCTCAGATGATAGTTTGTCGACCTCTGACCTGACGCATGGCGAGTGACCTCTGACCCGACATAGGATGTAGGAGTACCGTAAGCTCAGATGATAGTTTGTCGACCTCTGACCTGACGCATAAAGAGTGACCTCTGACCTGACGCATGACCCCTGACCCGATGCATGACATAGAGTAGCGCAAGCTTAGGTGAGAGTCGACGACCTCTGACCCGACGCATGATGAGTGACCTCTGACCCCGACGCATGGTGAGTGACCTCTGATCCAACGCATGACGTAGGAGTAGCGTAAGCTCAGGTGAGAGTCGTTGACCTCTGACCTGACGCATGACGATTGATCTCTGACCCGACGAATGACGCAGGAGTAGCGTAAGCTTATGTGATAGTTGACACCTCTCGCGGTTCAGACAAATAGAGCTGGGCAACAAACTTAAGCTCCTCCCAGATTTATATTTAAAGGGGTCATATGATGGTTCTAAAAATAACATTATTTTGTGTATTTGGTTTAATACACACACCATGTTCTGTAAACATAAAGCCATGTCTGCATTCTGATCGTAGAAACGACAAACAAGCGCTACTCTATACTGCTCACAACTCGCATTTGAATAGTCAGAAGCAAATTCTTAAAATATGAAAACATACTTACAGGCTGTGTCTGTGAGTCAGAAGCGTCAGACTGTACTCGCAAAGATGAAATTGCCCCACCTTTTAGAATCAGCCTTTGTGCACAACCGGCCTTGTACTCTCGCAGGTTCTGGAAACAGTCCTCCGAAAAATGTGCAGCACACAGTCGAATATTTCAATTGCACTGTTCTGAAACCGTGTTGTCAATGAAGCTTAACCACTGTTTTCTAATTGTGTCTTCTTTTGGAAGGCCAAACAAAGTAGTTTGGCTTTTTCGCAATGAAAAACACAGCGTCTCCAAGACATGAGAATAAAAGTTACAGTATGTCTCTTTCTTTGCGTATATGTTTGGGTGGTGTTATGAAATTCTGTCGCCACATACTGACATATATTTGTGGGGGCGTGTTTGTGTTTGAACAATGCGTTTTAGGAAGGCGTGGCTGAGCCTTAACTTTTACAAAGAATATCTCTTTAGGTGTGTGACTGAGCTTTGTAACGGCAGATCTTAAACATGCACAAACAGCTACATAGCACACTAAAGAAAAAGGAAAACAAGAAATCGCATCATGTGACCCCTTTAAAAATTCTCGATTTAGGCTTCTAATTCGTGACCAGTGTTTTCTTTTGCTCAGTCCTCCTGGCTTCCGCGTTCGTCAATACGTCATGAGTCGGGTCAGAGGTCACTCTTCTGCAGGAACTCGACTCGCATACGGCTGTTACCAGAAGCCAGAGATTATAGTTTATAAAGCTATAAATATGGATTGTTCTTACAAAAACGCATGGCTTTGCTTCAGAAGGCCTTTATTAACCCCCTGGAGCCATATTCATAAGTAAATGCTATTCATAATATTTATGGAACAGGAAAAGTGGATGTGGTAAACATTTCAACACATTGGGCACACAATATTAAGTCATCTTTAAAATTGTTATTTTATTTTACACCATATTTAACCAATGCATCATATTTCATCCATAGATTGTTTCAGCATTATGTAACCATGTAATTTTACCTTCAATTTTGCAGTCGAATCGAGCAGCGCTGTCCTCCACCACCTCGACGTCTTTAATAACAGTGCTGAACGTGGGTTTCATTAGAGTCTTCTGCTCCAATTCAGCAGAAAACTCTTTGTCCTCTATGACAGATAAACAGGAAGATTTTGGACATTAACAACAATGTTAATGACTTTAACATAAACTAACTCATTTGTATGAATTTCGTAATAAACAGAGGTTTAAAATAAGACAGATTTTTACACATAAGGAGTAGTGCAGTACTTCACCTTTAAGACAAGACATACAGTACAGTTACAATAACACCATGTTTTCTCATCAAAGACAGCCTCAATTTTAAGTAGATTTGAAGTACACATTTTCAATAAGCACACTTCTTTAGCACAATGTCTGACTGTGTTAAAGAGGACCTAGCCTATATGCACTTTTAAACAAGGCTTGATTTTGTCTTTGGGGTCTACTAGAATAGATTTTCATACTTGAATGTTCAGGGGAAAAAAATCGACACATATTTTACATTGTCGCCTGAGCTCGCCTCTCTTCCCAATCTGCCAGTAACGCTCTGGGGTGTGTTTCCAGAAAGCATCGTTAGCCAACTATGGTCGCAAGTTCCGTAATTATCAACGATTTGCCATTTCCCGAAAACCATAGTTCCAACGAACATTCGCAAACAGCAGTGCAAACTTACATGGTTGTAACTACAGCTCTCGACCTGTGGTTAGAAGTAAAGTTTCTTGTTAAATGACGTGTGAACTTAAATATATCATGTTTTTAGGCACAATAAGCAAGCACAATTTCAGTATATTCTATATCTTTTATTTTATTTAAATAGAGTACACATGTGTGTAAAATGTGCAAGAGAACTCTGGACTATGATGTATAAGGGAACCTGCAAGGAATCAAACATAAAATATATCAAATTAACATGGAACAAAAACAGTGAAATAGTCATGAGTTGTCATGTTCATTACAGAAGCATCTCAGAGACCTCAAATAGATGAATTATAGAAATTACTGGTACTCCTCCACCTGCATGATGTCATTAACGACAGTCCTACTGTTGAACCAATATGGTTCAAACGAAAAGAGGTGCGATTATGTTGCTATAGTTTCGGGAAACATTCAAGACTAGTTGGTTATTTTCTCCAACAATGCATTGTACTATGGCAGTTAATCAGCGAGTTACGGAAAATGCACAACTTTTTAGTTCCTGTCTCTATGAAGCCCTTCCTCCTGAAAAGCACAATGTCTTTTGATTGGTTGGCTGGACCAGCTAGTTGAGATTGGTCAACCGCTTCGAGCGTGTCAGAAATGCCACAGCCCTTACCATAACTGCATTAGATCCAGGGTGGAAAAAACAGCGGTCTCTTGGACAACACACTACCAATGCAACTCCGTCCCTTTAATTTGCGTATGCCTTAGCTGGGATGTATTTAAATGAGGAACACTGTGATGTGTTTGTTCACGGAATAAAACCTAAAGACTACAGTCGAGGTCTTCCAGGGAGTTCAGAAACAGTGATACAGAGAATACTATGTAAGTCCCTTTGGAGTGACTTGGTGCTTTGGAACTTTGCTCAAAAGCTTCAATGCTCAAACAACAACATTACAGACACATTGTAAACAAGCATATAATGTCCATTTTAAAACAAATCATTAGTTGAGTCACTACTAGTCTTTTAATTAAGGGTTGGTCATTCAGAAATGTTGTACCTTCAGTGGGGGAACCCTTTTTGGCATGAACGCCTGCCATCAATGCCATGTTAGACAGTCGACCAATAGCTCGTACCGCATGTCCTGTTTTCTGGAGAAGAGAGTGCAAAACTATCTGTTATCACTTTATTCACCAACACATCAGTAACAGAACTGTGATAAACACACCGCAAGAAGATATTTAGCTCGTTTTAATCAGACTTTCAATAAGACAAGAAACAAGGAGAAACCCAACGTTTTATCTCACATTATTATTATTCTAGATGCTAACCTGCCACTTTCTTCTCAGAATATACTTCTTCATCCTCTCTTTAGAAAGCTTCTTGGCCTCCATGATGGAGGTGTCCTGTTTGAGCCATGGGTGCTGGAAACACTGATCACAGGTCAGACGAGCTCTGAAGACAAATAAACACAGACACACTGATATTTAATTGCCGAGAGAGAGCTTTGAGGGAAACAAATGTAAAAAAAAAATGTATAGTCACAGACAAAGAATGGTACCTCAGAGAGCACTGATGCATGATGCAAGACGGGGGAAATCAAGTAAATCAGACATGTAAAATGACTCACCGTATAAGGCAACAAATATACTTTTCTAGTATTTTTCTGAATAAGGATTTGGCATTGTGAAAGTGAAGCAGAGATGTGCACTCACTTCATGTCTTTCTTCAGCAGGTTACTGATAAAGTCTTTGGCCTCGTCTGAGATCTCATCAAATGCGTCGTCTTCAAAGTCCCACGTCGCTGACGTCACATTAGACAGCGTCTCAATATCATTGTCTCCCATGAAGGGAGACAAACCACTGACACTAAACACAACAAGAAACAATGGGGAAAAAATAAGTAGAGCTATAAAAATTGTCACACTAATGTGACAGAAAAAAACTAAGTTGTTAAGTCTTCATCTTGAAATATTACTAACAATAAATAAGTTATTCTTACGTGTACTTTATAAAAATTAGAAAAGATTTCAAAGCAAAAAGACGTATACCATGATCTGAAGGTGGACATTTTTACAATTATACTAAAAGGCCTTCTACTTGCTAGTTGATGCCCAGATTAACACTGGATAACTGAGGAGAACTGAGGAGAACATCTTTCTGTTACCAAAGATACTGTACACTCTTATCACATACATACTGTATAAACTCAGAAAACTCTGACAGACAGATGATACAACAGACAACAACAAAATACATGAGGGACTGTAGTATTCCTCTATTTTCCAAAAGTAAAAATGCAAACACCACACCGAAGTGTTTTCCATTTAAAACAGGAAAGACTGTTGAGCAACAAAATCTCACACATTCTTCCCAACAACAATAGCGTGGGACGATCACCCCTGTGGAAAATAAGTGTGCTGAAGTGTACTGAATTTGCACTTGTATTGTAGTTCAAATCTTAAAAGTATTACCATGTAATTAAGTGTCTGAAAACATTACATTGAGTCAGTAGGCCTACTAGGGTATTCCTTTAAAGTATATTGCTTATGTAATAGTCTTTTTAAAGAATGATAAAGTATTCTTTATTCCCACAAAATTAGAACATATGTCAATTATGAGGCTCTACAAATTTGGACCATATAGGCAAAGAAACACTCTGGACAAAGAGCCACCATATACAGGTGCTGGTCATATAATTAGAATATCATCAAAAAGTTGATTTATTTCAAGAATTCAACTTAACAGGTGAAACTGATATATTATATAGATTCATTACATGCAAAGTGAGATATTTCAAGCCTTTATTTGTTATAATTTTGAAACCCACGAAATCTAAGTCCCAGAAAATTAGAATATTACCGGTACATGAAATCACACAGTAATTACACAGTAATACCATGGTCATTGAACCAGGTTTTGGCTCTTTTGGCAGTGTGGGCAGGTGCAAATCCTGCTGGAAAATGAAGGAAGCATGAAGTGCTCTGAAAATGTCCTGGTAGACGGCTGCGTTGACTCAGTGGGCCAAAGTCCTCTTTTCTGATGAGAGCAAATTTTGCATCTCATTTGGAAACCAAGGTCACAGAGTCTGGAGGAAGAGAGGAGAGTCACAGAATCCACGTTGCTTGAAGTCCAGTGTAAAGTTTCCACAGTCAGTGATGGTTTGGGGTGCCATGTCATCTGCTGGTGTTGGTCCACTGTGTTCTCTGAGGTCCAAGGTCAACGCAGCCGTCTACCAGGAAGTTTTAGAGCACTTCATGCTTCCGACCAACTTTATGGAGATGCAGATTTCATTTTCCAACAGGACTTGGCCCCTGCACACAGTGCCAAAGCTACCAGTACCTGGTTTAAGGACCATGGTATCCCTGTTCTTAATTGGCCAGCAAACTCGCCTGACCTTAACCCTATAGAAAATCTATGAGGTATTGTGAAGAGGAAGATGTGATACGCCAGACCCAACAATGCAGAAGAGCTGAAGGCCACTATCAGAGCAACCTGAGCTCTCATAACACCTGAGCAGTGCCACAGACTGACCGACTCCATCACGCCGCATTGCTGCAGTAACTCAGGCAAAAGGAGCCGCAACTAAGTATTGAGTGCTGTACATGCTCATACTTTTCATGTTCATACTTTTCATTTGGCCAGTATTTCTAGAAATCCTTTTTTTTTGTATTGGTCTTAAGTTTCTTAAAGTTCAAAATTTAAAGAAATAAACATTTGTATATCAGTCTGTGTGTAATGAATATAATATACAAGTTTCACTTTTTGAATGGAATTACTGAAATAAATTAACTTTTTCATGATATTCGAATTATATGACACCAGCACCTGTATACAGTCAAACCAAAAATTATTCAGACACCAGATATCATTTTTTATATTTTTTACTAGTGGGTGCAGGACACTTTAGTTAATGTATGTAAGTGGGGATAGCAAAATAAAGTATACTGTGTACTTATTTAAAAGCAAAAGATTCTTCATACAGTGGCTATCAGTAAAATGTATACAAATTTGGGACCAAAAATTATTCAGACACATTGACCTGACCGTGTTTTACTTAAGTGTTTTTTCTTTAATTGCTAATGTGACCTTTTTACACCACTCAATTTTGTAATTTGTAATTTCTTGACCTAAACTTGTATTATTTAATTGTGTACTTAAATTTAACAGCTGACATTTTCAACATCATTCATTTGTGAGACAGAACAGAAGGATGGACAAAACCAGTGAAATATCAACAGATTTGACAGCTCTGATTTCTTGTCATATTTTAGTACCCTTTTCTAAACTATAGCGAATAAACTGTGATAATGTGAGCAATGGTGTCTGAATAAATTTTAGTTTGACTGTAATTACTTAATTGTTTGGATAATTTAGGCTTCCATCAACCAATAAGAGTGTAGTACTCAGCACGTTTCACATATTATTTAGCAGATTTTACACCAAGATCAGCACAGAAAATGGGAAAAAAAAACATTGGCCATAAAGGTAATTTCTCTTCAGAATATACTGTATGTGAAATGTATTGAGCTAAATAATGCCACTATTGCCTTTCGTAGCGCTGCTTTACAGCAGAATTTGATGAACTTTGCATCATTGATCATTACTGTTTATCTGTTTATTACTATGAAGCTGCCTTTAAACAATCTGAAACAATTGTATAAAGTACATAAACAAGGTTGACTTGACTTGTGTACTCACAGGATGTAGCAGATAACTCCTATACTCCACATGTCTGTAGTGTAACTAATGGCCTCATAATTAATCACCTCTGGAGCCACAAACTCGGGGGTGCCAAAAAGGACTTTCAGAGATCCAGCATTCTCTACAGTCACACATAAGACACAAACCAATTCATGATTTAATTTTAAAACAATATGTGATATTTTAAATAAACAAATGACTTAAATGGCTTCTCAGTTGAAATTCTAATTGGAAAGCATTGGAAAACGTCAAAATCAGTAAGTCTTAAAAAAAATGAAAGTCTAAATATAATAGTTTTCTTATATTATTTCTGAATTAAATTATTAATTAAAAAAATAATTAATTAAAAAATAATTAATAATTTAAAAAATGCAATTACCCAGTCTGCGTGCCAGTCCAAAGTCAATTAGTTTGATTTTGCTGCCGGTCTTATTGACACACATGATGTTCTCAGGTTTGAGGTCCAGGTGGACGATGCCTTTCTTATGGATGAAATTTACTCCATCCACAATCTGAAGCATGTATTTGATCACCTCTCTCTCGGTCAGCTCAAAGTCCTCATCTATGATCCGCTCAAACAGTTCCCCTCCAGAGATCCTGAAGAACATCAAAGTTCAGCCAATGCACCAGACATATTATACTAAAAGCTTCAAACCCTGTAAGAGTTTATCTTTGAACTGTCCTTCACTTAACCTCTTCTTAACTTCTACTAAAAGCGAGTTAAAACAAAGGGGACATATGGAATAATGGCAAAAATGTATTACATTACAGTCTGACATACAGTGGCAAGAATGAGTTACAATAGCTTCCACTCTACTGGGAAGAATTCCACAAGATTTTGAAGTGTTTCTGAGGGGAATTTGTTACCCATTCATCCAGTAGAGCATTTGTGAGGTCAAACACTATGTTTCCATCCACCTACCTTTATGCACATTTTGGGATATCTAACACAGTCTCACCCCAAAACGTCACATACTGACGGGTCTTGACCATACGGCAACATACGACGAAAAGGGTACCCTTTAACGTCCATGTGTGACGATTCGGGTATGGTTGGGTTTAGGTATGCGTTAGGGTACCGCTAGGAGGCGCTGCTGGTGCGCTTATGTCTGCGTCTCATATTGACGTTATAGGGGTACCCTTTCCGTCGTATGTTGACGTATGGTCAAGACCCGTCAGTATATGACGTTTTGGGGTGAGACCGGGCTGGGATATCACATAAAAACTCTGGACAGAAACGGAAATATGTGCATAAATAAAAAAAAAGACACAGAAAAACATATGCGCTCAATTGAGTCGGATAAACTTTTTGTGCAAAACATGTGCATAAACTACAATGGAAACACATTTACTGAATAAATTCCTCATTGAGCATCAATAAAGACATGTGACTTTGCGATTGGACGGCATAACTGGACTAACCAGCGGACCGATCTCATTGCACAACATCTGAAATGCTGTTTTGGTTGTTCTGAAATGCAAAGTCTGTCGTCAAAGTGTTTCGGTATAATTACCTCCCAGAACTGTCTTACATGTGTTCCCAAACAGCAAGGATCCGCCTCCAAAAGCAAGATAACTTTATTGCCGTTTCCTACAAAATTATTATATACAGCTTACTCTGCCTATGCATAAACTTCCATTTACTGATATTTAGCTTCAGTTTATCAGGAAGTGATGATTTTGTCATCTTCGGCTCACTGGATGGAAACATTGCTTTATTCGCAAATGTTTTATGCCATATTCCAATTTCTCGCACAAGTTAAATTCGCAACTTTGGATGGAAACATACTGATGTTGGACCTCTTGGCATTGTACTTGGTAGTGTGAGGATTGCATAAAGTGGCTCGACCATGAAAACCCATTCCATGAAACTCCCGCCGCACAGCTTTTGTGCGGGTATTAATGCTAGTGGAAGTCTGGAAGTCTTCCATGGAATCAACAGGACGTTGGTGACTTTTACTCTCCATGCTCTTTAGCACTCTGGGACCCTGCTCTGTGACTTTACGTGGTCTTTCGCTTTGTGGCTGAGATTGTTCCTAAACGCTTCCACTTTTAAATACCACTTACAGTTCACAGAGGAATAATAACAAACTGACTTATTGCAAAGCTGGCATCCTATCACAGTACCACGCTTGAATTCACTGAGCTCTTCAGAACGACCCTTTTTTCCCCACAAATGTTTGTAAATGCGAACTGCATGGCTAGGTGCTTTGTTTTATACACCGGTGGCAATGGGTTTGATTGAAACACCTGCATTCAATAAATAAGAGGACTTGACTATTGAGGGGCTGTTTATACGACACCATTTTCAACTAAAAACGTCAAACTTTTTATGCGTTTTGGCCGTTCATTTACTTTGACAACGGCGTTTTGGGTGCCTGAAAGTTTTTGAAAACGGTCTCCATGTAAACAACAAAAATGCAAATCTCTAAAGACGATGAAGTCATGAACATGCATATTACGAGTTCAGTCTACAGTGTTTCATCGCCATCTAACGGCCTGGCAGCAGAATACAGGGTTTTTACTCATTTTAGCGGATCCGTGTGAATGGGGATCGTTTTGACAATGGTGCCGTCTGTACGCGGAAAACTCAAAGGAAAAACTTCTCCATTATAAGCATATCGTTGTCGTGTAATCTTACCCTAAGACACAAACTAAGACACAAAGACAGTGAGTGATCATTCAGTGCAGGGTGGATAAAATAAGCGAACCTCTGTATTATGAATTTTCAAATTAGAATCAGTTGATGAGATTGGAATTGTGTGTTGCACAGGTGCACTGCCCTTTACATAAAGACACACAAATCCTAACAAATCTGGTCTTCTTGAGAAAGATTGGTTAGTGTGCATCATGCCTCGATCCCAATAGCTTACACAGTACCTTAAAAAAAAATTGTGTTCCCCACCCTGCACTGGGAATGATTCAATAAAAATGTGAAAAAGGTTGATTATTTGTGCGTTATTAGTTTAGTTGGATCGTGTATGACATCTTCAAAGGGTTCATAACTTATTCTTGCCACTGTAACTTGACAATGACAGTGCCAAGTCATTTCTGTTAAAACAATTATGTTATAAAAATAGGTATACTTGAAAAATTATAAAACTGCTTTTCAAATCACTAATATTCTGTTGTGAATTGACTACAGGCTTAGAAAACTGTCTCATTCTCTAATCTGAGAACTGCAATTAGAAGATTAAAGCTCATAAAACACATATCTACTTACATTTCCAGCACCATTACGATGTCTGTCTTCATCTCAAAAGCGTCGACACACTGCACAAGCTTTGAGTGATGCAGGTCATTCATGATTGCAATTTCCTGTCTGACATTTTCTTTTTCTTTGGCAGAATATGCTTTTATGAATTTCCCAGCCCAAACCTTCTTAGTGGTCTTTTCTATCAGTTTGAAAACAGTCCCAAATTTCCCTCTGAAAATGAAAATATATATTTTATATATAAAATATTGTTGCAGGTTCGTTTATTATACAATAATATCCAATTTGTACACCATTTTATTGATCCGCTGTCATACTCACGTGCCCAGTCGTTCTTCCACATCATAAAGGTCCTTCACTTTTACATCTGTCTTAATCGTCACGTTTCTGTAGTTCAATGCCCTCTCTTCTGATGTGAAAAGAGGAAATAGATCCATATTATTTTGAATTGTCTATAATCAGTCATATTGCAATATGTATCACGTTTTACAAAACTGAAAATGAAAATTGGAAAAACCCTAATAGACATGATTTTTGAAAACCTTCCTTTTGTTGTTCTCAGTCGCTTTGGCACATTTTTTATCTTAAAATTATTGAAACTATAAGTGCAATTGTCACAAGTTACTGTTTGCTGCAACATCAGAACTCTATAGCATGTCTGCAAAACGTAGTAGCTCACCAAAACATTTAATTAATGCTTCAAAACCTAGTTATTGTGTCAGTAAATTGGCCAATGCCAAACATTTTCTGGGAAAAGTCTATACTGTAGTACACAAAAAGAAAATGAGCATTTGTATACGGTACATTATGTAAACTGCAAATTCACAGTTGCTTGTTCATAATTATGTCTTCTCCTAACACCACCATGGCAAGCAACTGTGAATTTTCAGTTTACGTGTAACACAAGTCAGAGCAATTGAGAAAAACTGTAATAATTCAGTGACACTTTACCTGATATTATCAGAACATATCAGTAAATGCAGTTGAAGTGTAAGGTAAATCATCTATACATATTCTAACAGCAGAAAACTTAGAAGCATGTGCACTAGCATGAGAGAATCATATTTTCAAATATACATCAGACACCACAAACATGACACATACCATCATCTGAGGGCTCAACTTCATCTTCTTTATTTCCTGTAAAATCAACAGACTGTTTTTTGTAACACATTTTAAACTGAAATAACTAAAGTTAACAGCATAATCCATGCTTTGTTCCTAATACAATATTATTAATGTCCACCAGGTGGCGCTCACCCTCTTCGGCCTCCAGTCCCACCTGCACCGGCACAGACTCAGCACTAGGCTCCCCGACACCATAGATATTTACAGCTCTCACTCGAAACTTGTACTGTCTGTCTGGAAGCAGGTTCTGTACGTTGTAAGAGGTGCTGTTACAGGACGCCAGATCTGTCCACTTCATGTCCACAGAGTTCCACAGCTCCACGTTGTAGGAATGGACAGCGCAGCCCCCGTCGTATGTCGGCCCATACCAGGACAGTGTGAGGCTGGACTTACGGATGTCTGAGGCTGCTGGGACGCGGGCAGGGGGGTCAGGCTTATCTGTGAAGAAACAGACCAAAATTGACACCGACGTCCTAAAATTCATCAGAGTTCAGATTCACTTCAAGTACACTCCTTAACTGGCCAAATGACAGCCAGCATTTCAGCCCAGCTATGTGTGTTTGTAACCGAGGAAACAGGGAATGTTCAATTATTATATTGTCTTTTTAGTCTTTAAAGATGCAACTAATTCTGTCTTCAGATGGAATGACTTCAGGGGGCAAAACCTGATTCGCAATCGCAATCACGACTGGGAAACTCAGAGATCATATTGATAGGAAAGGAACCATACGTTTTGAAATTGGCGGAAAAGAGAATGTTTTGTTTATTTATGTTGTTATATACATATGAATATATATAATGGGAATGGAGGCTTCTTTGGGACAGTATTCCGGCAATGCACGGAGAAGAGCAATTACACAACATTTTAAGACAAACTTTGTTTTTTTAACTGTGATAACTAATGTGCTCAGTCACAGAATCAGACACTGCTGCTTTTTATATAACACATTTCCTGTTATGAATTATGATACTGTTTGATCCGTTGGGTCGGTGTCACAGTCTTCGTCTGCACCTGTCTGTCTTAGTCTGCACTACACTTCCCAGAATCCCTTGTGTCTCCACACCTGAACTCACTCCCTCAATCATCCACCTGTTCATCGTCCTCATTATCTGTGTCACCTGTCTTCACCTTGTTAGTGTTCGTTTGTATCTGTATTTAGTTTGCTACTTCAGTCTGTCCTGGTCGGTCCTTGTATATGTTACTGGTTGATGTTACTATGTTTTGAGGGTTACCCGTCTGCCTGTACCAGTTTTGTGTGAGTTATTATAGTAAATGCTTGAATTGGAACTTTGTGCCTCTGCTTGTCTTCACCCGCACCATACCCGTGACAGAAGGACCGACCACGAAAGTAATGGAGGAGGACGCTATGGAGGCATTTCTGTTTGATCAGAATGGGAGTTCATTGGAGGAGTTTGTGGAAGTTTACCTGCATATACATCAGGATGTTTACTGGGAGGAGGAGTTTTTGAAGCAACGGTTCTGGAGAGCACTTGAGGGTCCACTAGCCCAGATACTGCTGCTCAAGGATTTAGATCGACCTTTTATTGAGTTTATGGACAGAGCTCTTTGGGTTTCTGGTTCCTCCCTCACGGTAACACTAGCCGATCCAGAAGCAGATGAGCAAGTGCCTATCGTCTGTCCAGCCGATCTTGCACTTCTCTTCACGCATGCCGAGCCAGAGCTTCAAGTCCCGCCTGCTGAGCCAGATCTTCACGACCTGCCCGATCTTCACGTCCAGCCTGCAAAGCCCGAGATGATTCGCGCCTGTCCAGCCGAGCCTGCTCTTCACGCCAGTCCAGCCGAGCCCGCACTTCACGCTAGATCTGCCGAACCCAAGGCAGTATACGTCATGCCCGCCGTGCCTGGGACTGAGAATATCATGCCTGCTGAGCTTTTTCCATTAATCCCGTCTGGCTTGGATCTCCCTCCACCCCTGGTCCCGTCCAGCCAAGAGCTTCCTGCACCGCTGGTCCCGTCCAGCCCAGAGCTTCCTGCACCGCTGGTCCCGTCCAGCCCAGAGCTTCCTGCACCGCTGGTCCCGTCCAGCCCAGAGCTTCCTGCACCGCTGGTCCCGTCCAGCCCAGAGCTTCCTGCACCGCTGGTCCCGTCCAGCCCAGAGCTTCCTGCACCGCTGGTCCCGTCCAGCCCAGAGCTTCCTGCACCGCTGGTCCCGTCCAGCCCAGGGCTTCCTGCACCGCTGGTCCCGTCCAGCCCAGAGCTTCCTGCACCGCTGGTCCCGTCCAGCCCAGAGCTTCCTGCACCGCTGGTCCCGTCCAGCCCAGAGCTTCCTGCACCGCTGGTCCCGTCCAGCCCAGAGTCTGTTCACGCCATGTCTGCGCCGCCTGAGCCCTCAGTGACCGCGACACTGGCCATTATGGCCACAGCCATGTGGTGTGTGTGGGCTACGCACACACTGGAGCCGGTGTCTGTCCCTGAGCCGGTGTCTGTCCCTGAGCCGGTTCCAAATCCTGTCACTCTCCCCAAGTATTTTTTTTGGGGGGGGTATAGGCCTCCGCCTGCACCGCCCGAAGGGTCCTCACCGCCATGGCCGCCCGAAGGGTCCACACCGCCATGGCCGCCCGAAGGGTCCTGCTCCGCCCTGGCCGCCCGCACGTCCTGCTCCGCCCTGGCCGCCCGCACGTCCTGCTCCGCCCTGGCCGCCCGCACGTCCTGCTCCGCCCTGGCCGCCCGCACGTCCTGCTCCGCCCTGGCCGCCCGCACGTCCTGCTCCGCCCTGGCCGCCCGCACGTCCTGCTCCGCCCTGGCCGCCCGCACGTCCTGCTCCGCCCTGGCCGCCCGCACGTCCTGCTCCGCCCTGGCCGCTTCCTGCTCCAGATCGGCCACCCCTTCATCAGCCTGCAGGGCACCCACCCCTTTGTTGTTCTACGGCGCGAGGTCGTGCCTTGTTGAAGGGGGGCGTTATGTCACAGTCTTCGTCTGCACCTGTCTGTCTTAGTCTGCACTACACTTCCCAGAATCCCTTGTCTCCACACCTGAACTCACTCCCTCAATCATCCACCTGTTCATCGTCCTCATTATCTGTGTCACCTGTCTTCACCTTGTTAGTGTTCGTTTGTATCTGTATTTAGTTTGCTACTGTTCAGTCTGTCCTGGTCGGTCCTTGTTTATGTTACTGGTTGATGTTACTATGTTTTGAGGGTTACCCGTCTGCCTGTACCAGTTTTGTGTGAGTTATTATAGTAAATGCTTGAATTGGAACTTTGTGCCTCTGCCTGTCTTCACCCGCACCATACCCGTGACAGTCGGATTGCTTTCTCACCTCAACCGAACCAGTGTGAAGACTCTCTAAATGTGGTCGTCACTCCTGATTTTTTTTTAGTGCGCACATGGCCTCAGTGGCTCATGGGATATTATTTAAATAAACTTTTATTCAATACGTCAAATAAGTCATGTCATTTAGTTTCAGGTAAAACAAATAATTTCTGTATATTTCGACGTTCATATTTGATTGACATTCTAGTTCAAATGTCTTTCTCCCTCTGGTTTGCTCACTCCGTGTTGAACACATTCTTGTGCCCAACTGCACTGTTTTTAAATAGTTTTTAATAGTTTTTCTATGTAAACATGCTGGACAGACAAGAACGTGTCCTGTGTGAATGGATCCTTATTTTAGTTGCCATTTTACAGGGTTCCAGTTTCCATTTCAAAATTCCATTATTTTCCAGACTCAGATTTCCAATTCTGTCTGTAGATTTTTCAGACCATTTAAAATAATTGGTTTATACAGCATTATTTTTAAGATCTATATTTGGTATAGTACAGCCATCTGTAAATTTCAGTCATCTGGTTTTTTTTTTTTTTTTTTGTGGTTTTCTTGAAGTGATAACATGCGTTGTTGATGAGTAGAAGCCTAAAACGCATATTAACCTGCATTTCTCCATACTCTGTTTTCATTTTCCCATTCTTATCAAGACCTGGAAATGAATCAAATCCAATTCTATAATTTTCTAAACTACGTAGGAGCCCTGATTTTAAAGTACATTTTGGGCGTCATTAAATGTTGTGAAACTCCTTTCATGTAATGACTCCCATATGCAAATGGCCAGATGTAAAATTTTTCACTAGTGTTCACACTCACCGACTATAGTGAGGTTGAGGGCGGCCTGTCTCACGCCGTAGCTGTTCCTGATCTCGATGGTGTAGCATCCGCAGTGCTCCTGCTGTCCTTCGTTGATGGTCAGCTGACTGCTGCTGTCTGCGCTTAATACTGAGATGCCCTGACCTTCCAGAATCTGAAGAAGCAGAGGATGTGGACAACCAACATGAACACGGGTGCTTGTTTCAGGCGTGGGCTACTTCAAGTGTTCAGTTCAAACAGTTTAGAGTGGAAAGTCAACTAACTGAAATAAATGGGAGTAATAAAAAGTTTTTTTTTGTGTTTGAGCCATGTGTACAGAGGGGTATGCCAGTGCTAGCAATATTTGGTCATTGAGGATGATGGCTGTTTTGGAAAAGCTGCGAGCTGCCAACCTAGAAAGCATGTTTGGGCATCATAACAACTCCCAATCCAAAGATCATATTAAATAGTAAAAACAAATGAATGTTTAAAGAATTTAAAAGGGACTGGCGAGTGAATTCCTGTGCCATCTGTGAGTCAAAGAATCAAACATTGAAGTCTCTCTCTGGTTTTTACACGTTAAAAGGTGAAAAGGCTCTTACTGGTTTGCGGAACTTGAGCCAGGTGCAGCTGATGGGCAGCGCTCCAGTGAACTTGCACAGCAGACTGACCTCCTGGCCCGCCAAGATCTTCATATCATCAGGAAACTGCATGATCTGAGGAGGAGCACCTAACACACAATCCAATTATAGAATTTAGGCTAAATTTATGTTCGCCACATGATACATTTGCTCTCACACAGGGGTTAAAAATTTATTGAAAGTGCACAACAGACTTTCATGTCACTTCCTGGTATGTTTCCAAGGTGAACAAAGCACAAAAAAATTTGGGGATTTTTTTTGTTATTAGCTTGTTATGACATTAGCTATGCTTCCATCCAGCTATTTTTTACATGCATTTTGGGAGATTGCATAAAAACGCTGTATGTAAATGTCAATATCTACATACATTTTAAAAATGCACATACAAAAAAAAACCTTTTGCACTCAATTGAGGTGGATACATGTATCCAATAAGAAGACATGCACATAAACTACGGTGGAAACACATTAATTGAATAAATTAATGATGGGTTGATCATGAACAATTTGTTGATTTTAAACAAATCTTTATGACTCTGCAACAACGAGATGTTTCAGGGAGTGATTCGTTCATTTTGTGTTGACCGCTTAAGTGCAACATTCCACAGGTTCTGCACAGGAAACTGAATTTTTTTTTTCAAACAAGCACATAATTTGTTTTTTTTATTAGTTACGTGATGCGTTTCTGGTCCCTGGAGTTTGCGTAAGTTGATGTGTCGGGGAATCTGGCTATTAACATGTAACATTTTAATTATATACTGCTGAACTTAACGAAATTACTTGAAAAAGATTCATTAATTTTGCTAGACGAGACTTTCATGTGACTTTCCCTCAACAGTGGTTGTGATTGGATAACTTGGCTAACCAGTGGATCAGTTTCATTGCACAGCATCTCAAAATTTTAAGGCAACAAGGTAACTTGCTTTTTTAAGTTAAACCCAAAAAATGTTTTACAGTATGGGATGGAATCACTGCTTATTCGCAAACATTTTATACAATATTCCAATATTGCGCATAAATCGGCACCTTAGATTGGATATAAATTTGTATTCTATCTCTCTCAGTCACATGCAAAGTCCAAGATAAACGTTTTGCTACTTTTCAAAGAGTTTGCAAAGAGTTACCAATATTTCTTAACAGCCATGAAATATATTTTCATTATTTTTACACAAAACCAGTCATAAGTCACATGGGTATATTTGTGGCAATAGCCAACAATACATTGTATGGGTCACAATAAATTTTTCTTTTATGCCAAAAATCATTAGGATATTAAGTAAAGATCATGATCCATGAAGATATTTTGTAAATGTCCTAGCTTAAAAACATAAAAATTTATTTTTGTGAGTGGATGCAGCAAAATTGCCAACAGAATTGGACAACTTTAAAGGCGATTTTATCAATATTTCTATTTTTTTGCACCCTCAGATTCCAGAATTCTTTCAAATAGTTGCATCTTGGCCAAATATTGTCCTATCCTGAGATTTATTCAGTTTTCAGATGATGTATAAATCTCAATTTAAAAAAAAAAAAGTTATCAATAAGACTGGCTTTGTGGTCCAGGGTCACCTTTATTATTGTTTATCATTTAATTAGTTCTTCACTTTTGCTTGCCCCTCAATTGACAAAACATAAATGAAAATACACATTGTAAGTGTATTACTATACCACAGGGGTGCTAATTCCTGTTCCTGGAGATCTATCTGGGGTGCGTTTCCCAAAAGCATCGTTGGCCAACTATGATCGCAATTTCCATTGAACTCCATTGGTAACGACGGAACTTGCGACCATAGTTGGCTTTGGGAAACACACCCCTGCAGAGTTCAGATCCAGCCCTGATCTAACACACCTGTCTGTAATTATCACATGTGTGTAAAGATCTTAGTTAGCTGGTTCAGTTGTGCTTGGTCAGGTTTGGAGCTGAACTTTGGATTGGGCACCATATAAACTATATTTTCTTTGGTTGTACAAACCGAGGGACACAATTATTATCTGTTGTAATCAACAACATGTCACAAAAATGTTGTTGATTACATGTTGTGTACTGTTTTTTTTTTAACCCAACATGTATCTTTAAATGATGCAGATGATGACTGATTTGATCCTACCTTGTTTAGCCAGTGTTTTGGGTGGGGGTTTCTTTATTTTAGCCTCACCTGAAGTGAAAGACACAAGAAATAAACACAGATGAGATACCACACGACTTTCAATTAACACAGAGAAAATGGGCTCAACATACAATCTCAGTCTAGAGAACTAATCATAAAACATCAGCCTGAATTTCCCTATGTAAGCAATTTCATACATTCTGTAGTTGTGCTACTTTCATGTCTCTCGTATCATTCCACGCTCTCTTTTGCTATACCAAGTTTGTTTTGCTATACTTGTAAGGACATTCTATAGGCATAATGGTTTTTATACTGTACAAACTGTATATTTTATCCCCTTACACTAACCCTATCCCTAAACCTGCCCATCACAGGAAACATTCTGCATTTTTACATTTTTAATAAAACATTGTTTTTATGTTTTTTAAAGCTATTTGAATTATGGGGACTCATGAAATATCCAAATAAACCATGTTTAAGTTGTAATACCAGTGTAATACACGTCATTATACAAATTTGTGTCCTCATAAATCACATAAACAAGAGCACACAAACAAACACACACACACACACACACACACACACACACACACACACACACACACACACACACACACACACACACACACACACACACACACACACACACACACACACACGTTTGGTTTACATGTTATGTATGAACATTCAACATTCTATAGACATAATGATTTTTATACTGTACAAACTGTATATTCTATCTTCTTACCCTAAACCTACCCATCACAGAAAACGTTCTGCACTTTCAAAAAACATCACTTACAAGTTGTTTTCTTCATGGGGACCAAAAATGTCCCCACAAGGACTAGGATTTAATATATTGCCATCGTGGTTGGGTCGTTTTATTCCCATAACGTAGGGTTTAACAGGACCACACACACACACACACACACACACACAAACAAATGTTAACATCAACCACTAGATCTACTCACAGAATCTAGTGTATCTGAGAGAACATGCACTCTCACGTTTATGGTAAAAGGGAGGGCGGAATGAGAGGAAAGGAGAGATGTTTTTCTCTGGATGTATTAGGAGAGATCAGCTGCTAAGGTTCTTTGCTCTTTGCCTTTTTTGGTCATACTAAAAATATCCCCAACAAGAATCCAGGAAATAGCTTTTGCCACTATTTATTTTACATCTGATCGCTGTCATGAAACAATGTGATGGCAAGGCCAACAAACACAAGCCTAGAGCTGCAGCACTGGTAGTGAAGCTATTCTGATATGAAGCAAAGTCAAACTTCTGAGGAGTTTTTCTGCCGGTTGTAAGACATTCCAATCTCATCCCTCTCGGAGAGGCCATTCTCTCATTCCTCTCTCTTTTTCTCTGTAGCCGTGGAAATGAAAACATCCTCTTTCCAACACAAAACTATTTTTGTTTCATTGAGCATTCACCTGAATCCATAACATTTGGACAAAACGCAACTCATAAACTGAGTTTATAAACAAAGATTATAATGAACCTGATCAGCTCTGTCCTTTCATTATAAATCAATTGTAGTAGCAACACATATAGAACCTTCAACCACCGAGTGAGGCTCACACAAGACGCAGTATAACCTGCTATTTAGGAAGACTATAGCGGGCTGTGACATTTTAGGGCTGTCGAGGCAACATGATCATGAGAATCCTTATGGATTTTATTTAAAGTGTAGTTTTAGCACATGTTGGACACTAAAGTCACACTTAAAATTGTCTAAATTGTATTGAATTAGATACAAAATATCAAGCCAAGTGGCTTATGTCAAAGCCAAGCCAATGTTCGTTTCCCCACTCCCCCCATTCCCCACCACAGCACTTTTAGCCACTGTTTAACTCAAGGTCTCTAATTAGTCTCAAGGTCATTTTTAGTGGATGTATGAAGTCAGTTCACACTACTGTTGAAGTTCATTGTATTACCTATAAACATGTTCCACAAAGTTTGACACCCAAAAAGTGTCCAGGACTTTTTGTCTTCACTTTGAACAATATATTTAATTTATCATATTTTTAAACTTTTTTGTAAAATGTATTGGTTGAAATCTGTACTTCTTTCAAATAAATGCCACTTGTTTTGATATTTTGTTAAACAATGTAAATTGATTTGTATAATTGTATTCTGGCTTAAGAGTTCAAATTTGTTTTGGGGCCATAATATATTGTTGTATGTTTGTATAGACAGCTAAAATGTAAACCTTATTTGACAGCATCTAAAATTTCAACATTTTACATATACTTTTTTTTAGAGATGTTTAGGTACATTGAATATTGGAATAACTGGATTTAATAGGTTCATTTTATTGTAATCTACCTATATATGGGAACTTCAGGGCCCTAATTTTACCATCCTATGAAAATCCTATTTAACACCCCCTTAATACTTTCTAACAGGGAACAGTGGACTATTATTCAACCTTACAAAACTCTTGTAAAGGGAGGAGACCTACAGAGCTCAACCTGCTGCCCATAGAGCGATGTCCTAAACGACATTCACAAAATGGAGGCCTATCCCCATAAGAGCACGAAAGAGCGCACTTACTAGCAAACACGACGCCACACCTACAGAAGGGTTCCGAATGAAGTATTATAAAAATAAAGTATTATATTAGCAGATATGGAGCAGACTACTAATACTTTAATGACTTGTAGTTGACATGTAGTAGCAATTCTACAACTGTAGTAGAAGTAGAATAGAGCTGTTAGTAGAATGTCTAAAGTGGACAATCATATAAAGTTACCAAACTAAAAACCAAAAATGTAGATATATGATGAATGACAATAAGTCTTCAAGAATTGGACGTATAGTCCAGTTGTAGTGTTGTGCTCCTTTGACTGTTCAGCCAACAAAACATCAAAATACTTTCCAATAAATTCCAGTGGACAAAAAAACAAAAACAAAAAAAAAACAGTCTACTCACTGTAAATGTGCTTACATACTGTATATTCTGCATTCCTGAGTTTATGGTAATGTTATGTTTGTAGCACAATAAACAAATTAACTCAGTATAAGTTATTACACATGGTAGCAGAGGGTAATCCTGAGCTCAAATGAAGGTGTTTCTAATTTATTCTGTATGCTGAGTTGTTTACTGTCAGGCCTACTCTGACACATCTCAGCTACCCGTCTTAGAACCAGGTCTACTAAACAGGGCCAATTAGCATGAGAGCACAATTCCCAAAAAGTGTCAATGGGAGTGGAAAGTTCTGCATGTGATCTACTGACGACACACAAATCAAAGAACACAGATGCAGTCAGATCATTTCCACAACGACTAACACAATGGACTTTACAGCTGCACTACTTCCTGAACTTTAGCCTCCTTTGCTTCCTGTCTGCCATTATTGGAAAAACTGATTAATTCAGGTGTGCCTGACCAACAACAACAATCAGACACACCTGGATTAATCAGTTTGTCCAATAATGGCAGACAGGAAACAAATGAGCTGGCTAAAGTTCAGGAAGTAGTGCAGCTGCATAAAGTCCATTCACCATTTAGCGTCTGGTTTAATACATGCTTTTTTTGGGCGGTAAATAATGGGTCAAACACCAGTAAATTGAAAAGCACAAACCTTAGTAAATCACCTTGCATGATTCATTTAAACACTCTCCTCCCATACATTTTGCATCTGAAAGGGAAACTCCGACAAATGCATATGCAATAAGTTCAGCCACAAAAACAACTGGGTCCACGCCTTTTCAGCACACATTTTTCACTGCGCGTCTTTAGTAAATCCTGACTGTAGTTTTTTAACGCCGAAAGAGGGTTTGCGCTGTCGCAAGCTGTCAGTAAATCTAGCCCATAGTGTTAAAGCAAGTTCTTACTTGCCCAACAATGCAACATTTCAAACAGTATGACATTGGCAGTTTAATTTAAAATGTTGGGAACATATGTTCACAATGCCCTTACAAACAATAAACATACAGATCCAACCTTTGTGGTTGGGTGTTTGTTAACTGTGCGACTGTGAACCAGACTTTTTTTAGCTTGCCTTGGTATGAATGCATATTCTTTTGACATAAATTTTAAATCACAGGATTAGACAAATATGGAACAAGTCAGTAAAGACAAAGGTAGAGCAAACGCTTTAGGATAATGCTGGAAATGCTGAAACATCACACAGACACACACATAGGCCATCCCACTTCCATATTTCATAATGTTTAGGCTTTAGGCCAAACGATCAAACGTATCTGTTTAAAAGCCTGACAACATGAAGACACTTAGAACACAGATAATCTCTGCCCTCCAACAAATCACACCACTTCACACTGTCAACCACTGCAGAAAGTAACCAGACAAAAGGAAAGACAGAGAAAACAGGAAACAGATCACCTTTGCTATCTTTAACATTGCTTCATCATGTCATAAATTATCGAAAAAAGCAGGTGAAATAATGTAATCACTGAAACATCTGCAAGGTTATGTACTGTATAGAGAGACATAATAGAAATTAGAACTTGTATTTAAAAGTTCTGTATACAATACAACATAGTAGAAGATATGAAAAGGGTAGAGCGTTTAATGCCCAGAATTTCTTCACGGTAAATTAAGTGTCCTGTTATACTTATTACTAACATGGAATGATTGACTTTATTGGCTTCCCTTATCATCCTGCTGCTTATTGCTTGCACTTGTGAAAAATAACTACACTTCTACAAATAAATGAAACATTGTTATTGTTCAAATTTACATTGAATGCAATTAGCTGAACTTTAAAGTGCTTTTTTTGACCCACTTAGTTAAGACTTTAGTATATTTATACTGTATGTAATTTCATAATTACATCGTCCATGTTTAGTTTCAGAAAATGTTAAATGAGCCAATCTTTTTCATGCACGCGAAAATAAATTTTGTCAGTTTGGGCAGATAGAGCAGGTAGAGAAGATGTACATATAGTGTATATTTGGATGTGATAATCCAAAAGTGATACAAATCCATTCTAAAAGTAACAATTAAAACAATGAAGTGTAAGATCTGACCCAAAGGTAGTATGTAATTTATGAATAATAATGGCCTGAGAACAGATCCCTGGGGTACACCTTTCTTCAGCTGTAGCAGTAGATCATTCACTACCTTAACAAGTGCAGTTTGAAGTATGAAGTACTATGAAGTAGGCGAATACCAGGATCAAAGAGATTATTTTCAACTAGAAAAGTACATCTGCAGCAGTTTTGAGTGGCAGAGGGAATGAAGCAGATGTAAGAGATGCATTGATAAAATGAGAAATAGGTGCAGAGATGACAGAATGGCAAAGTTTCAGGAGATAAGTAGGAGCAGGGTCAAGTCGACCGGATGATGAATTGGATCTCAAAATGAACTCAGAAACAGAAGATGGAGTAGTAGAAAAAGAAAGTCAGGGACTGACCAGATAGATTTGGCAAATAGCTAAGCTTTGTAGCATCATTAGAGAATCACCGGTGGAAGGCATCTGTCTTTTCTAGCAAGTGAATAAGGAAGGAACAGCAAAGCTCATCTGAAGCTAGAGCATCATGGGATGGAGGCTTGGCGAGCTTGTCTATTGTGTTAAATAATGCTTTTGACCTGTTGCTTGATTTGTTAATTGTGGCATAGACAAAACTAGAACGAGCCCAGTTTAGAGCAGATTTGTATTTTATGAGATGTTCAATTAAAGCTAAATAGTGAACAGTGAGGCCAGTTTTCCTGTAAAGACGCTCAAGCCGTCTACCAGTACCCTTTAGGATACGAAGCTCAGAAATATACCAAGGAGAAGGGTGGGTGGAAGGGACACTTCTGGTCTTAACAGGAGCATGCTCTTGCAAAATTAAAAAAATGATGGAGTGATAGTTAGATAATATCAGGGAGGGAGAAGCGAAATCAAAGACATCAGAAAGTTTCAAAGGAACAATGGTGGTACAAAATTATGCAGTATCAACAGCTTTGAGATTGCAATAGCATATAACAGTCATAGGACATTGTTTTATGCTTAGGTAAGCTTAGGCTAAAACCAAGTCATTTATGATCAGAGATACCAGTGTCAGAAGAAGAAATGGAAGAGATATCAACCCCTGATGTACAGATCAAATCAAGGATATGACCATGCGTACGAGTAGGAAAAATAACATTCTGAGTCCGATTAAAATATAAAAAATTAGACAGTAATTGATAAGTGTTAAAGCAAACAGCATCAACATGCATATTGAAGTCACCGAAAAGGAGAACGGGAAAGGAAAATTACCAGGCAAGGGTCAAAAGTTCACTGGGTTCAGAAAAAAGTTAGACAAAGCCTTAGGAGGATGATAGAGCAAGATAATTATAAGAGAGTCAGCCTTTAATACCATATATTCAAATGTATTGGTGTTGTGAAAATCAAGTTGTGTGAGTCGGAGGTTATCTTAATATATGACAGCGAGACCACCCCTTTACCGTGCAGTCAAAGTCTGGACAGATACTTTCATCCTTGTTCGAGTAGATTTAACTGCAGAAAATCGCCAGGAACTTGTCAGGTTTCAGTGAGAACATAAATACCAAGCTTATTGTCAATGATGTTTTCATTGAGATAAGGGTCTTTGTCCGAGATTGATAGACAGTTCAGAAGTGCAAAGTGACGATGCAAGACATTTGAATTAAACAATGTGGTGTGTTGCTGATCGTGATCGCTACCAGTGAGATAGTTCAGAAAGCACTGCATGTTGTAACCGGCAGGCAATTGTCTGGGCAAGGACGGCAATCTGTAGTTAGTCCAGATGCATGGAAGAGCATCAGGCTTAAACCGAAAGGTACTCTTGAAGAACTCTTACAATGAAGCACACTTCTTTACGTGCACAGAAACGTATGAATATTAAAGAGACCATGTTGAAAACCTAATGAGATCAAAAGAAATAATAATTTATCGCAATTACATAATTTATGCACACAAAAGTGGCCTTTGATTTCATTTATATTATATTATAAATATAATTATATTTATATTTATATATAATTATATAAATATTTATATTATATTATATTATTAGATTTGTACACTAGAAGTGCACATTCAATACAATTGAGCACATTTCTTTTTTTACAAGGGAGTATTTAGCAGTCTTCTTATACTTTCTTTGAGTTGACAAGTTTGTGGATTTTTTATTTTTTTTTCGCCTTTATATAGAACTAAATTAGTAACTGTGGAAACCATGATATGTTTTTTTCTTAGCGCTAACCTACACCCCCAGTATAGATACAATGTCAACTGTACTGTATCTAATGTTTGTTTTTTATGACTTAAACAAAAAATAATAATAAAGAAGAGTGTTGCGACAGGATGGGAAAATAAATGTAGCGACACAATAAACCCAGAAACAAAAGAAAAAATACATAAATATACATAGATCATACATAGGCCTACATAAATCCTGTAGTAGATCTATGCATGTGGAGCTGGGGGAGGATGAGGGTTTTAAAGGAACTCTGCATGACTAGCTTACAGCAAACAATGACAAACTATTTTTTTCCCCTATCTTTTCAAATTGACTGAATTTGTTGACTGAAGTATTTGTACATGTTGGTACCATATACTGTACATACGGGGTGAGGTGAGTTACAAGGCAAAGTTTAATATTTTAGTTAAGTTAAGGATTCAATGCTAACAGTGATGCTTTCCTAACAAGCACAACTAAT
This sequence comes from Phoxinus phoxinus, assembly GCF_949152265.1. Lineage (NCBI taxonomy): Eukaryota > Metazoa > Chordata > Actinopteri > Cypriniformes > Leuciscidae > Phoxinus > Phoxinus phoxinus. The sequence continues at coordinate 8,579,900 of NC_136882.1, read as the reverse complement.
AACATAGATACAAATATAAGCCATTAGGACAGAGGAATGTAACAAGCATGACGTAAGTTGCAGTGGTTGTTTCTGAACTGGTCATGAAAGCACAGAGTCCTTAAGGACACCAATTGGGTTTTCAATTTCCACCAGCGATTCAGAGGTGCTTTGGAGGTTAGAGTTTTCCATCATCCAAGACACCACTGCTTATTTTTATAGCTTCGTGATTTTTAATCACAGATTTTCCATGACTGCAAACAGCTCAATGACTCAATGTAACCCCTATAATAATGTAGGACCTACCTAACACTTCAGTTGCTCCAAAATCACTCTCAAACTTTTATTGTCAGCCTTGTTGATGTTCAAGTGTGGACAAGAGGAAATGTACAACATTAAAAGCATATCTGCATCTGTTCAAATGCACTGCTGCATCTCTCCTTTGAGGAATCTGGTTCTGCAGGTCCATCCACAACAACTGCATATGCATTACAACATAAATGCATGCAGGAATATCATACAAACACTCTGTTATTGTTTAAACAGGTGGTTTCTGGAAAACTATTAATTTCACCCATTGGCAGCTCACATGTGTATTCTCTTTTCATGACAAATCTAAGTGAGCTACATCAATACAGGCCACTATTTCATTAGGCAGCATTTTACTCCGAATGAAACATCGTAAGTAACTGATTTTATATACCAGACAGCAGGACCAATTTAAGTGTGCCAGCCAAACATCCTCAGATACACTTTAACTTTATAGCGCATGTTACAACACAAAACTCTACCATCATGCAACACTTTAACCTGCACGTTAAATCACAAATAATGTCATGGAAGAGTGATTTCCTTTTTTCTCAGCAGAATTTTCTTGTAACCTTTGAGAAAACCTTTGTGAATATAAAAGTCTCACTTCTCCTTTCTTTTAAGAATAAAGAAAGACATATGGGACATTTCTCATGTGCACATATCAACATTTCAACAGTCTCAGTTTCAGCCATTTCGAAAGAGTCTGCTAAAAGAGTAGGCGAAAATTAGACACACTAGTATACAAAAGCTTCACAAAACATTCTGAAGAATGTCAGGCATGTTAAAAACATTGATGTTAGAAAACTCATACAACACTCCTCGTGGTCCGGAGAGTGAGAGAGTCTTGACTGAGCCCATACATGGAAATCTAAGTGGGCTTTGCCAAGCAGTCATGCAGTAAAAGTCATGATCTCTCTTGCTCTACTGTCAGAAATCTCCTTATATTCTCTCTTTATATCTCTAAAACACACTTTTGTTCACCCCTCATTCTCCTTTTTGCTCACTGAGTTTGTTTAACATTCAAAATCAGTCAAAGTCAGATATCCAGCAGCCTTTTTCAAACAACTCATCTGATGAAGAGTGTGAGAAGTGAATGACTGGCTCACCAGTGAACACGGACCTCCTCTAGGGTTTGTTCTGTACTATACTCCTATACTAGTTCATCCATATAGTCTCATACTATACTACAACATTTGGAGGATGCAAAACTAAAGGCCATATGGCAACAATAGAAAATAGTGCAAAGGCTAACACTTTAACAATAATAGTCGAGCTTAAAACTTTATTTTACAAAATAGAGAGTGGAAAACTATTCACTAGTTTTCATCTTTCCCTGAATCTAAAAATATCTATGAACTAGGTTACATGCAGATGGATGTCTTTGTTTGTGTGTATTTTTAATCTGATTTTAAGCAAGATATATTTACAGCAAAAAGTAGCAACCTACTAAACATAATCTCTAACAATTGAACAACTTTGCAGAAAATTGCAAAAATCACTCTAATTAACCTTATCAGAAATCAAATAAAGAGCTTCCCGTTAGGCTTTAGACCAGTGACCTTTCTTTCTTTCTTTTTCTTCTAGAACAAATTAATAAGTAATTATTCTTAGTAAAATATATCCCGAGTAAAATTGTCTGCAAAAGCTACAAGCAATTTAAGTGTGTGTGTGTGTGTGTGTGTGTGTGTGTGTGTGTGTGTGTGTTTGTGTGTGTAGCAGTGGGAAAGGTTCACATCTCCCACGCCACTCCATATTGGGATATAAAAAAAGGAAGTACATATTTTGGAAACTCACTCTCTGTGGTCGGGGTAGAGGGCTTCCTGCTCCGCTTATCAGCTGGTGTGGAGACACTGGGATCTGAACACAGACAGTCAGAGAGAAAGAAATACAGAGAGCAAAATTAGAATCAAATTCATGTGACCCTGATGAAAGCAGCATATTATGCCTCCTCTTCAACTTCTGTTACACTTAAAAAGTTCCAAAAATAATATCTAAGCCTATTACCTATTTTGAGAGTTTATTGTCATTCTTTCATTGCCACTTATTGCTAAGACCAAGACAAAGGTCAAAATGTCTAACCTGAGCTTAAAAAGTGGAATTTGGCAGTTAAAATAGCAGAAGCCACTTAAGTACAAGTTATATGAGATGTTTATGCAAGAAAATTATAGCATTAAAGTATTTAAAGAGATAGTTCAGCCAAAAATGTTAATTATATTATTAATTACACACCCGCATGTCGTTCCAAAGCTGTAAAACACAAATGAAGATCTTTTTGATGAAATATGAGAGCTTTATGTCCCTATAAAACATCCATTTTGATGCTTCAAAAAGTTCATAAAGAGATTGTAAAACTAATCAAAATTAATTGAACGGTTCAGTCCAAAAGTTTCTGAAGTGACATGATTGCTTGATGAACAGATTAAATTTAGGTTTTTATTCACATATAAACATTCATCAACTCATTCATCAGTTGTGGTAAACGGAAGCTCAAGCATGTTCGTCTGACCTTCGAGAACCAATGAAGTTCATTCTCATGTTAAGCAGCACGTTTGAGCTTCCGCAAGAACCAATGAGGTTCATTCTCATGTTAAGGAGCACGTTTGAGCTTCCGCAAGAACCAATGAGGTTCATTCTCATGTTAAGCAGCACGTTTGAGCTTCCGCAAGAACCAATGAGGTTCATTCTCATGTTAAGCAGCACGTTTGAGCTTCCGCAAGAACCAATGAAGTTCATTCTCATGTTAAGCAGCACGTTTGAGCTTCTGCAAGAACCAATGAGGTTAATTCTTGTGCTGCAAGAACCAATGAGGTTCATTCTCATGTTAAGCAGCACGTTTGAGCTTGCGCAAGAACCAATGAGGTTCATTCTTGTGCTGCAAGAACCAATGAGGTTCATTTTCGTGTTACGCAGTAAGCTTGAGCTTCCACAAGAGGTGTGTTATCAGGTTCGGTGGAGCTTCTGTTTCTGTTCACTGATCAATGTTTATATTTGAATAAAAGCCTAAATTCAATCTCATTCATCACATAAAGTGTTCTTGTCTATTCAGAAAATTTGGAATAAACCAATTTAATCATATGGATTAGCTTTACAATCTCTTTATTAACTTTTTGAAGCGTCAAAGTGGTAGTTGCGTAGCTGTCAATGGAGGGACAGAAATATTGCAGATTTCTTCAAAAAGATCTTCAACTGTGTTCCAAAGATGAACGAAAGTCTCACGGGTTTGAAACGACATGAGGGTAAGTAAATTATGACAGAATTTCATTTTTGGGTGAACTATGCCTTTAAATAAAACTAGCATGCCACCTTTTGTCACTGTTTAAGCAGGAAAGAGATGTCTAGATCTCTGGATCTCTGCGTCCTGCGTTACAGGACACATCTTTGCTATAGAGATCTTTAGATATGTCTTTCTGTTATATTATAGAATATGTCATTAAAATAGACAATGACATATTCTATAATATAACAGAAAGACATATCTAAAGATCTCTATAGCAAATATGTGTCCTGTAACGCAGGACGCAGAGATCCAGAGAAGCTGTAGGGAGATGTCCTGTTAAGCATGACTGAGATATCTAGATACGACATGCCCAGTAAAGCAGGATTGTAAAATCTGGACACAGCTTAAGTAACACATAATTTAAAGTGGGACATAGAGATCTATGAACAGCTGTAAAGACATGTCATGGAAACCACAACAAAGATAAAGAGATAGCTGTAGGGACATGTAGACTGCTGGGGTATGTATTGGAAAGCAAGACACAAATATCTAGAGATGGATGACAGAAACAGTACAAGGATCTACAGTGGATAAAATAATAATAATAATAATAATTTGTTACATTTATATAGCGCTTTATCTGAGACCTCAAAGCGCTTTACATAGAAGGGGGGAATCTCCTCAACCACCACCAATGTGCAGCATCCACTTGGATGATGCGACGGCAGCCATATTGCACCAGAATGCCCACCACACACCAGCTTACTGGTGGAGAGGAGACAGTGATGAAGCCAATTAGTATATATAGGAGGATGATTAGGAGGCCATGATGGACAGAGGCCAAGGGGCAAATTTGGCCAGGATGCCGGGGTTACACCCCTACTCTTTTTCGAAGGACATCCTGGGATTTTTAATGACCACAGAGAGTCAGGACCTCGGTTTAACGTCTCATCCGAAGGACGGTGCTCTTTTGTCAGTATAGTGTCCCCGTCACTATACTGGGGTGTTAGGACCCACACAGACCACAGGGTGAGCGCCCCCTGCTGGTCTCACTAACACCTCTACCAGCAGCAACCTGGTTTTCCCAGGAGGTCTCCCATCCAGGTACTAACCAGGCTCAGTGGGCAACCAGTCTTGGGCTACAGGGTGATATGGCTGCTGACCAAATGGAAAGAATATTGAAATTGGACATGACCCTGTTAAGCAGAACAGAGATGACTGTAGAATCAAGTCTTGTAAAGTGGAACAAAATTATTATGAACAGCTGTAAGGACATAACATGACATAGAAAGAGCTGTAGGGACATGTTCATTAGTTAGGACAGAGAAATCTAGATATGACTGGTAATACATGTCCTGTAAATCAGAACAGAAACAAGAGATCACTGTTAGAATATGTTATCCTGTCCAAATTGATCTAGATGGTTGTGGGAAGATGTCCTGTCAAGTAAGACTGAGAGATCTTGAGATCTTTTCGAACTTGACAGGGAGATCTAGAAATGGCTTTATTGACATATCTTGTTAAATAGGATAAATACATCCAAAGACAGCTAAACACATCGTCTAGAGTGGAAAAGAGAGATCCATAAATTGTTGTAAAGACATGTCCTGGAAATTAGAAGAGAGAGAAAGAGACATGTCCTTTAATCAGGACGGAGGGATCTAGAGCCAACTGCAGGGACATGTCCAGCAAAGCAGGACACATAGATCTAGAGATTGTCATTGGGACATGACCTGGAAAGTAAAACAGAGATCCAGAGATGATTGTCAAAACATGTTATGCAGGTCATAGAGATTTAGAGACCGCTGTAAAGACATATCCTACAAAGCGAAACGAGGAGATCTCAGGACATGGCATGCAAGGGATGCAATGCGGCCTGATCTGGTCAGTAATTACCGGAAGCTGCAGAACCCAGGCAGAGACTCTAGGGAGGGAGAGATACTGCCCAGCCCAAAACAGACAGACTCAAACCATAATATTCTCAAAGAAACCAAGTGTTTTGACATAGTCCTCAAGTAGAGAAAGAAATAATTATTTGTGTTGTACAATTAAAAATTTTGAGTTGTAAAAAAATATCACTAAACATAAACAATACAGACACTCTTGACACATACTGTAGGGTTAGAGTACGCCTCATCTCTCAGATATCCTATTGAGTTTCATTGAGTAGATACAGGAAAAGCACGCTGAAAACACATTTATTGTACTGGAGTGTTATAATATAAACTCACCGTCCACTAGGACCATACAGGAACTTTCTGCCTTTCCCTCGCTGGTCTCTGCCCTGCACACATATTGTCCTTCATCCTCAAGTAGAGCTTTATCAATGGATAGAGAGCACTGACCACCTGCTTACACACATATAAACACACATTAAACAGTTATGCTCAGAGCGTTGAAGAATCTGAAAGTATCTGCTGCATGCTGGCAATTACCACAGAAATCATTTGGACTAGTCCCTTAATCATAAAAGCAGTTGTGGTCTTAAAATGGATGTCTATGGGGTAAATGTGCAATGACAGATGAGTTTGGTACTTCTAAACATGAATTTAACCTGGAATATTTCTGCAAACCACACATGCATATTAGATCTAATATTCTTCAACTACACAGGTTAACTTGTACTTTTCACTACATTAATATACGAGAGTCAGATAAAGAGTTTGTGAAACTCTTTTCACAAAAGTTTGTGAAAAAATAGCATGCTATTAAGAACACATGAGGCCAAGCCACAGAGATGCATACCTCACTGTACAGTTTCACACTACTTTTCTCCTTAGATCTCTCGAATATTATTAATGATATCCCTAATACATCATGAAACATTGAATAATCTTTCATCCAATCACACTCCTGCCGGCTGATACCAGAGTGTCATGTGACCACTGTTCAATGACAATTATGTAACAGTTACTTGTCTGGTCCTCTTGTCTGATTGGATAAGAGGCGTTCTAAGAGTGCTCATCTTTGTTTGTGGCGTTTCAGCCAACCGTTGTGTTTCTCAGCAGAACACAAAATTGGTCCAGCGTTGGCTGCATTTAGAACTGTTTTGGTTAGTGGACCAAAAGTCAACTGTCTGTAATGTCAGGTACTCAATATTAACTTATTGTTTGTATAAAATTAATGTCAAACTGTGATTACCTCTGGTCTGCTGATGCTTGAAACATGTACACATGCATTTAATATAATAGAGCCCCTGATAAATGCCAGAATGCCAAACTTTATCCATGATAGATTGCAACAAATTAGTCCTCTTACTTGAGTTATTTAAATTGCAAATGCAACACTGACCTATGTTAGCAATATTGATGAATTTGGATGGTTTGATGAGTTTTCCATCAAGCGTCCATGTCACTTTAGCGGGAGACTCAGATGAAAGTTGGCACTGTAGATGCAAACGTTCCCCATCCAATACGGTCACGTCAATCAGTTTCTCTGTAAAAACGGGCTCATTTTTCCCAACTGAATTTGTTTTCTCTTTTATCCCTCCATCCACACAATTCACATCATTGCCCTTTTCTCGGGTGTCTTTATCACCGTGGCTTTCTCCATTCCTGTCCTGGCTTGGTTGTTTTTTCTTGTTGCCTAACACTGATCTAAAGTCAACAGCTTCATTTTTGCTGGGTTGTGTTTTCACTAAGGATCCAGGACCAGGTTTGGGGCCTGGCATTCCTTTCTTTCCCAGCACTGCTCTGAAGTCCACCTGTTGTGCAGAGTTGACTTTACGTTCCTCTTCCGTCAGCGTCTTGGGCTTGATCTGCCGTTGAAGGTTCCCCCTGAAGTCCATCTGTTCGGCCGTGATCTCCTTCAGGTCTTCCTCAGAGACGCTCTTAGTGTTGACCTTGCGGCCGAGCACAGTTCGGAAGTCAATCTGTTCGGCCTCCTGTTGTCGGATTTGGTCTTCTCTGTGTTCCTTTGTCTCTACACGTCGTTTGAGAAGCCCAAGGGTGGCACACCCCTCCTCTTCTTCCTGATCTGTCCGACTGTTGAGGTCCCAGAGTGGCTCAGAGCACGACGATGCAGGGCTGGGAGTCTCTGGATGTCCTCCCCTGCCTGGTGCAGTCCTCTCCACCCCTCGGCTGCCACAGGAAGTGTGGAGAGAAAAAAACATACAGAGACGTTTAAAGCCCCAGCTAGCTCAGCCCACACTGGAGAGCAGCTTAATCAAGAGGAGAGTTAGTTCAACACGACAGAGTTGCATCAGAGATGACTTCAGAAGCCTTATAGGGAAATGAGACCAGAATGGGGCCCCTAGACTAACCCACACTCCTCTTTAGACAACAGCACAGCTGAGTGAGGAAGCATAAACAGAGCATTTGGTTATGTAGAGATATTATGTAGATTTAGTGCAGGGGTTAAGGGGCAAGGGCTGTAAATATAGCTTCGGGGCAGAGGAGAGCAAGAATAGAAGAAAAACGTACTGCTTATGAGAATCGTCACCAGACAACACGGGGTCCTCGCTGACGTGCAGAGTGGCCACTGACCTGCACTCTCCTACTTTATTCCTGAGAGCAACAGAAGATTTATGAACGCTGAAGTTCATTTATGGTAAACGGAAGAATTGAAAAAGTAAATGAAGAACTAATAAAACATGAACTTAAATGTGTGGATGAAAACATTTTTCATAAAAAATAAAAAATAAACAGTAAACAATTAATTACAACATAATTACAATACTACCATGGTGTATCACTACTTCTTAATTGAACTATTTATATTTAAAATAATATTCATATTTTCATAGATTTAGTTCATCAGTATAGTTCATAGTATTATTTCATTGTTTTTTGTTACATACAACATTATATGGAATTTATATTTTGTTTTTCGGTAAAGTGTCATTTTCGCATTTTTTCACATGAAAGTATTATGGAGACTGAAATCGTTTTTTAATTGATGAAGAATCAATTAAATAAAATCCAACCTGTTCACCTTAAAAAAATAAAAAAATAAAAAAAGTTTCACAAAGTGAAATAATTTAGTATGTAATTTTTTATTTTGTAATGTTCTCAAAGTGAGGCACCATTACCAAATAACTTACCAAAAATATAGAGAATGTAAACTATAAAGAATGGTTTAGTAAATCTTTTTTGAAACAAGTGTAAAAACTCTTACTTCAGAAGAATCTCATAGTTTCCAGCATGATGTGTCTTCACTTTCCTGATGAGCAGTGAGACTACATCCTCCTTCTGTAGGATCTCAAAGTCACTGCCTCCAGATATTACCTGCCCTTCCTTCATCCAGAGGAATTCTGGGAAGGGGTCACCAGCGATGGCACAAGAGAGCAGAGCGTGTTGACCCAGGGTGGCGGTAGAGGACTTGGTTTTAGTGATGAACCAGGGCTGAACTCCATCTTGAGGCTCTGTGACCAAATAAACCAAAATCCATTGGAGATCCAAGTCCAGATTTAACTATTATATTATTCTAAAAGACTCTGGCAGAATATATTTGCAGATCACACTATGTTGTTATGCAGTTAGTATTTGTACCTTGTACAGTCAGTGAGGCTTCAGTCCGAGCGTCTCCAGCTTCATTCCACACCTCACAGGTGTATGTGCCTGTGTCTTCAGGAAACACTTCCTGTATGAAGAGAGTATACTGACAGCCCTTCTTCTCAAAGTGGAAATCCTCTGACTCTTGGATCTCTTTTCCATTATGCAGCCAGACCACCTCAGGGGCAGGATTACCTACATACAAAACACAGCACACTTGCAAATAATTAAGCAAGTTTGGATTAGAGAAAATGAATGGAGGACAGTGGGACAAAGTAAATAATAATGAACAGCGGAGCATACAAGTGCGTCAAAAAGAGTTAAGAACAGTGTCTTACAAGCCAAACTGCACACACTTTGTTGTGACTTCAGCAAGTTCATATGTTGTGTAGGTCACGTGTTCATGCAAATACACAGACAGGAGACTCCTCAGATGCGGTCGTTACACAGGAAGTGCTCACCATTATATAATCACCAGAACTAAAGCATCTGCACAAACACACTCTTGAGGGAGTAAAAAGGAAATTCCATTCATTACAACTAAACACAGCAAAACACACTATCTATTGAAAAATAAGGATTTTGGACATTTTGGCACAATTAAGATTTTACAAACCTGCACTTTTACCATACATGGTATGCTTAAATTAATTTTAAACTCAGGGCAACAGTGGAATCACAATCTTAGTGACCACTGTTTTTAAATATGTAGCTTGCATATAATACACTTTAAAAATAAAATATAGGGACCTATTACCACAACTTAAATAAATGCATAATTACAAGTTTAAAATGTTGATTTAATTAAACCGTTTAAGTTGCAAACATTATTTTGATGAGTACTGTTGACTGTTGTTGATCATTACATCAGCTTAATATTGTATGTTATTTAAACAGAAAATTCTGAAAAACCTGTTTGTTTTTAATGCTGTTATGTTTGAGATTCTGTTAAGTTTTTGCAATTATCATTATGATGAATAATAGTGCTTGTGGTTAGGATGTGGCTGAGATGTTCACTAGCAGTTCATTTGAACTTAAATATATAAGAATAATTGTTTTCAGGTCCTGCACTCAATTATGTTCAAATTAGTTGGTTCAACTTAATTTAAGAAAAAAAATGTTTATGCTACAAATAAAGTTGCTCAAACTCAGAGTAACTGTCACAGTGTCTGGTGGTTCCCTGGGTTTAACACTAAAGGTCTCAGTTTTCACGGTGTCTAGGCATTTTCACTACATTTCCCATAATCCTGTCTGTCACTGATTGTTCATTTCCTTCAGCTGTTTCTCATCACCTTGTTTGCACTTGTGTATATATACCCTGTCTGTTTCAGTGTTTGTCACGGAGTCCTTGTATATTGTCCCCACACTTCCGTTCCTGTTGATCGTGTATGTCTTATGTTCTTTGGATTGCCTTTTGGATTTCGACCCTTGCCTGGACTGATTGTGAGTACGGATTACCCTTTAAATAAACACTGCTATTGGATCTACCTGTTCCTGTGTGTGTTCGTGACAGTAACTAACAGGGGAGCGTTTCCTGTACAACGACGTAACTCGCTGCTTCACTACAATAGTACGATGCATCGTTGAAGAAATCACCTTGCTAGTCACGACTGTTTCCCGAAACCAAATTGACCAAGTGGTCATTCAACCACGTTGGTTTATGACGTCACGCACGTGATGGAGTAATAACTTATTTTAATGAAACTGTTGAGATCGAATTAACTAGATATTTTGACATAAATTACAGACATGGCATCTGAGGACTATTTCTAATTTTTCTCAGTTATTTTGCTTTATTTTCAGATTCAATCATAGATTCATTCTTACAAAGTAGAGCACGTTCGCACATGCGCAGTCATCAAAAACGGTGCTTTAAATCTCTTGACAAACTAAAAGACGTAAATTAAATTTGTATGTATTCTAAATAAAATTTTAGCAGATTGTACGGAATGTCAGCTTGCTTATTTTGCTCAAGATAAGGATTTCTTAAGTCCACATGTCATGCAAACAAGAAACTATGCTTCTAATCACAGGTCGAGAGCTGTCGTTCCAACCACACAACTTGTGATGCTGTTTGCAAATGCTCGTTGGAACGATGGTTTCGGGAAACACAGACTCGTTGTACTATGCTGATAACGACGGAACTTGTTTGTTAACGATGCACCCCAGTTTGGTTGAACGTAAGTGCATTAGAAGTTGTCATAACTCAAAAAGATTGGTGCAAACGATCACTTGATTGATTAATTGATAAATTGAATGGATTTGATTGATTGGTTTGATGAGCTAAAACATTTGTTTTTAGAATATACTATAAAATTGTTGTGATGAGACAAATATAAAATCAGCTCTGAAAACACTGAATATACTCAACCAACATGAAAACAGACAACAAACAATGAAAAACTGTCACAGGGCTATTGTGTTACGATATGTAATATTCTGGGCATTATTTATTTAATTAATGGATGATTCATAGTATATAAAAATAAAGGCTGGCACACTGTAATATAAAATGTCTTTCATAAAAGTCAAAATGAACAAATTCCAGCAGGCAAATATGACACCTTAATAAAAGGGTAATTTCTAACAATAACATGCACATCATATACAGTATATATATATACTGAATATATCTATATCATACACACACACACACTTGTATATAAAAATCAAAGTTGTCATTTTTCATATGGCAGTGATTTTTGTTGCTGTTGTTTGATGTTGGTCGGACAATGAACTACACTTAATCTTACTCTGATTTCTTCCTATAGGATCTATATTTTGAAAAACTGAAGGTTGTTTCATACCTGTCACCTCCACGGTCATGGTCACCTGACTGCCGTCCATGACTCTGAGATCCTGCAGACCTTTGAGGAACACCGGGGCAGACGGTCTCCTCACATCAGTCACAGAATGAGCTGCAGGCCTCTTAACACTTTGCTTAGCTGGAGACATACAGATTACATAAATTATACTAAATTTACTTCAAAAACATGCAGACATTGTGTTTCATGGAAGAAAAAAAATCATACAATACAGGTTTGAAACAATATTAAGGTGTCTAAAAGATGGTTGAAGTAATTTTTTTTTATTGGTGATCTATCGCTTCATAAACTGTATATACAACGACTAATGTGAAGTAATCAATAAATCGGGTGTATTTAAGAGACACAATCATTCATACTGTATCTTCAGTAGTCCACACACAGGTGCATCTGTGCTAACGGTGTCCTGCACTGCTCTTCAGCACCAGAATCAGTCATGTGATTATTTTACAGAGAAAAGTTGGACGACATCGTGTGACAAACATGTTAGAACTATTAGATGAAGCATCTGTAAGTTAATGGAAGTTGCAGACTGTAGGAGCCTGTGGAGATGCTGTATCATTAGGTCAATTGGGAATTTTTTTTTTTTTTTTACATACGTATGTAGCTACTTGTCCTCTGATGCAACCATCTGCTCCTGAATATTACTGTGAAAGTGAAGACACATAATTCTGGGTATTCATAATATCTGGTGTCCCACAGGGGCCGATTTTGAGGCCAGTTATTTTCCCTGTATATGCTTCCTTTGAGTTTTTTTTTTTTGGAAGTACAGTATCTCCTACCACTGTTACACTGATGATTTTCAGTTTAATTTTCAAGTGAATTTAGATAAGAAATGTTCTTTAGACAATGTTTGTGAGCGCTATAATGACATTAAACTTCGAATTAAACGTCTAATCATTTATAATTTACTTCAATTAAATGAGAGTTAAGCAGAGGATCTGATTGTAGACCCTTCCACATCATATCTATGTACCCTGGCCGGTGTCACGGTTTGGGTTTTGTTTCTTGTTCTTGTCATTGTCATGTTTCTCTGTCTTGTCATGTGATTCCCTGTTTACCATGTGATCCTGCCATGTGTCTTGTCATTTGTTAATTGTCTGATCATTGTTCACAGGTGTTCCTTGTCTTGTAATTAGAGTGTATTTAAGCCCTCATGTTTGCCCTGTGTCTTTGTCTAGTATTTAATGTTTGTCCAGGTTCTTGTTCTGAGTTTCATGCTTTGCCATATCCTTGTTTTATGTTTGTTTTGTTAATTAAAGTTGCATTTGGGTTCTCAACCAGCTTGCCTCCAGTGGATTCAATCCTTACAGAATACTAGACCAACATGGACCCAGCAAGTCGTCTTTTCCGCCTCAGCCAAGGTGAACGTCAGATTGAGGATTACGTGAGGGAGTTCTGTGAGCTTTGCCATGGAGTGGGTTTTGGTGATAGTGTCTTGAAAGACATCTTTCACCATGGACTAGATGAGCATCTTTACTACCTCATGCCTGCCAATACTCCTCACTGCACACTGGTGCAGTATATGGACGTTGCCCTTTTTTTGAGTGGCTCGTTGTTTACTGTGGGCTTTGCGGATGAGGAGCCCTGCAAAACCACAGTACCCTTCAAGCCTGAGCCTCTTCACATCAGTCCTGCCGAGCCAGAGACCGCTCACGTCATGCCTGCCGAGCCAGAGACCGCTCACGTCATGCCTGCCGAGCCAGAGACCGTTCACGGCATGCCTGCCGAGTCAGAGACCGTTCACGTCATGCCTGCCGAGCCAGAGACCGTTCACGTCATGCCTGCCGAGCCAGAGACCGTTCACGTCATGCCTGCCGAGCCAGAGACCGTTCACGTCATGCCTGCCGAGCCAGAGACCGTTCACGTCATGCCTGCCGAGCCAGAGACCGTTCACGTCATGCCTGCCGAGCCAGAGACCGTTCACGTCATGCCTGCCGAGCCAGAGACCGTTCACGTCATGCCTGCCGAGCCAGAGACCGCTCACGTCATGCCTGCCGAAGCAGAGACCGCTCACGTCATGCCTGCCGAGCCAGAGACCGTTCACGTCATGCCTGCCGAGCCAGAGACCGTTCACGTCATGCCTGCCGAGCCAGAGACCGCTCACGTCATGCCTGGCGAGCCAGAGACCGCTCACGTCATGCCTGGCGAGCCAGAGACCGCTCACGTCATGCCTGGCGAGCCAGAGACCGTTCACGTCATGCCTGCCGAGCCAGAGACCGTTCACGTCATGCCTGCCGAGCCAGAGACCTTTCACGTCATGCCTGCCGAGTCAGCTCTGGAAGATGCAGTGCTGATCACAGCTATTTTGTGTGTGTGGGCAGCACACACATCGGCTACAACACGCGAACCTTCGCCCAAGATGGCTGCCAGGTCTAAGTCTCATTGCGAGATGGCCGCCGCCAGGCCTGAGTCTCGTCCCGAGACAGCCGCCACCGTTCCCGAGTCTTGTCCCAAGAAAATTTTTTGGGAGGGACAGTATGTACCTGATTAAGGCCTCAGAGGCAGTCCCTCCCTGCCCCCCTGAACTGTCGGCGCCAACCAGGCTTCCTGAACTGTCAGGTCTGCCCTGGCTTCCTGCACTGCCGTTGCCGCCCATGCTCCACGACCCAGGTCCGCCCACGCTCCACGGCCCAGGTCCGCCCACGCTCCACGGCCCAGGTCCGCCCACGCTCCACGGCCCAGGTCCGCCCACGCTCCACGGCCCAGGTCCGCCCACGCTCCACGGCCCAGGTCCGCCCACGCTCCACGGCCCAGGTCTGCCCGCGCTCCATGGCCCAGGCCCACCATTGCCATGTCCTGGTCCCATTCCCCTGCATGGGCCTGGTCCTCCATCCCTCCCCCTAGACTGCCTCTGCTTCACCACCCTCCTGAACTATTGCTTTTTGGCTTTGTTGGGCATCAGGAGCCGCCTATAGAGGGGGGGCTATGTCACGGTTTGGGTTTTGTTTCTTGGTCTTGTCATTGTCATGTTTCTGTGTCTTGTCATGTGATTCACTGTTTGCCATGTGATCATGCCATATGTCTTGTCATCTGTTAATCGTCTGGTCATTGTTCACAGGTGTTCCTTGTCTTGTCATCAGAGTGTATTTAAGCCCTCATGTTTGCCCTGTGTCTTTGTCTAGTATTGAATGTTTGTCCAGGTTCTTGTTTCTTGTTCTGACTTTCATGCTTTGCCATGCCCTTGTTTTATGTTTGTTTTGTTAATTAAAGTTGCATTTGGGTTCTCAACCAGCTTGCCTCCAGTGGATTCAATCGTAACAGCCGGTCATCAGATGTTTGTCCTTAACCTCTTGAGATCTGTTTTTTTTTTTTCACTGAGCAAAACAATTAATTAAAAATTAACTTGATATTTGCTCTTTTCCTATGTAGAAATGAGTCTTAAAAACAAGATCTGTGCCAACTCATATTTTTATTAGAATCTTTTCAAATTTACAATACAATGAACACCACAAATGAATGTAAAGGTGCTCCTATTTTAACCATAGCTATGAACTACAGTTAAAACATATACAGTATGTGAATTAGTTTTGAAGATTTTGAAAATACATATACTGTAACAATGAGCAACAATAATGTAGAAAAAGGTAAGATAAGATGAAGTCTTATTGGAGTCATTTTGTTGCTTGCAGTGGATGAATCTAAGTATATGTCTCTGTGTGCTTGCAGGTGTGTTTATGTGTACTTGCTGATTGATTTGATAAATATACAGTTGTGTGCATTTTCGTATCAAGGCATCAGTGTGTGTGGAGTGTTTGTGTGTGTTGCTGTGTATTCACTTATTTCACATTCACTTTTTCTGTCTCTCGCTAAAACCAAAAAGTAAATTACAGTTTATAGTCACTTTGAGAAGAAATAAAATCACATTGGTAATATTAATAATGAATAATGAACAATAATGTTCATAAAACATTAACATTACAAATTATTGCTCTATATTTTAGCTTTTAAATGCTCATTTCAACACTTGATGTCCATTAGACATAAAAAAAAGTTTTAAAAAAGTTGTTCTGCGGTGAGAGATCTTCTAATTAACTTTTAATATTATCACTTTATTATAGATGCAGCTTAGCATATAAAAGGTAAAAATGGTAGAGCCATGCCTGTCTTATGTGATGCCTGAAGCTCAAATAGATTAGTTAGGGGTCATATTCATTGTGATTGGCTGATCAGGGACAAATCAGTGGCCAGGCATTACTCATATTATATATATATATATATATATATATATATATATATATATATATATATATATATATATATATATATATATATATAAAATAAAAAATAAACTCATTTTGCAGATTAGTGCTGTTGTTAAGAGTAGCTTATTTGATTTGAGATCAATCGCTATAAAGTTAAACACTTTCTTACCAGGAAAAATGTGGATACTGTGGTCCATTCACTTATCTCAAGGTTAGAGTATTGTTACTCTTTGTACATTGGTCTCATGTTAGCTCTCCTTCACTTGGTTCATAATGCAGCAGCACGGCTTTTAACTCGGATGAGGAAAAAGGGAGCATTTTACTCCTATATTAGCATCTTTACATTGGCTGTGAAATTTAGGATTTAATTCATAATAAGCCATGTGCCCCAGTATAATAGTTATCTATTCCTTCAGTCTCCCTCTAGAATCCTTATAAGTGTGACAGCAAACACCAATCAGATTCTTATTCTGAACATGTAAAAAAAAAAAAAAAAAGTACTTACATTTGTGTTCTGGGTGGACTTATTCTGGCTGCGCTCCCTGTTATATATGGCCGAATATGAACTCTGTCTGCCCAGTCATGGCCAAGAATGTCAAATCTTAACTCTCTGCCTGCCCTGTTATAGCCAAGGAGACCAACTATGAACTCTCTGACTGCCCTGTTATGGCCAAGGAGGCAATCTATGAATACTATAGCCTACCCTGTCATAATCAAAGAGGCCATCTATGAACCCATTGTTTGCCCAGTCATGACCATGAAGACTGATTATGACCATTCTATGCTATCTGTTGATTATGTTACAGCCACAGAAGCCGATAAAATTGTTTTTACAATTTTAAAAAGAGATGTAAAATAGACCAATATCCATGATCGGATTTATTAATTGCTCAATTTATTTGAAATGACAGAAAAGCTAGACTTCGCCTTAAGGTATTACACCTGCCCTATGTGTCACGGTACAGAGAGAAGTAGACAGGTAATACATAAATATGGTTTATTGAACAGAGGCATGGAGTGGAACAGCAGATGAGACTGGTGAGTATGTATCGGAGAATCAGAACTCAATGGTGAACTTAGCAGAGCGTTAATCTTGATAGCAGGTGATGGAAGAGGATTCGGCAGGGTGAAGGCAGTAGACTAGACAGATGATGGAAGATCGGAGATGAAGTTCAGAGGAGGAATCCTTGAGGTGAGTAGGCAACGGTAAGTATCAGAGAGGAGTCTGTAAAGCGTACGTAAAGACGAGACCAGACAAGGAAGTGAAGGAGAAGTGCTTCTTTGTGTGTAGATAATGATGAATAATCTAATTCAGTGAATAAGAATTCCGGGAGAGTGAACGAGTGGGTGGAGCGTGCTGATCTGGTGACTCCGTGACAGTATGAAAAGGGAGGGCTTCAACTTCCGAATTTTAGATGGTACTATATGGCTGCCCAGTTGACTTCAGCAATAAACTATTTCTGTACAACAGCGCCTCCAGCTTGGGTAGACATTGAACAAGAGTCCATCCCAGATATACCATTAAAAATGTATCTATACTCCTCAGATATTAAGTCATTGAGGACCTTAAAGTTTCAGTCCTTAAAAATGCTGTTTCAGTGTGGCACGCTGCACATAAGCATATGTGACCCTGGACCACAAAACCAGTCACAAGGGTCTGAATAAATAAGCTTTCCATTGATGTATCCTTTGTTAGGATAGGACAATATATGGCCGAGATACAACTTTTTGAAAATCTATAATCTGTGGGTGCAAAAAAAAAATGTAATTAAAGCAAAAGGCTTTAAAGTTGTCCATTTATGTTTGCGATTGTGCTGCATTCACTCACAATTTTTAAAAATATATATATTTACGGTAGGAAATGTACAAAATATCATCATGGAACATGATCTTTACTTAATATCCTAATGATTTTTGGCATAAAAAAAAAAAACGATAATTTTGACGCATACAATGTATTGTTGGCTATTGCCACAAATAAACCCGTGTGACTTATGACTGGTTTTGTGATCCAGGGTAAAATATTGGTGATGTGCCGAGATTATCCCAATTTACTCCTATTTGGGTAATGAACAATTTATACCTGGTAATAAAGATGGAGGATTTAAGTTATGGAATATAAGAGGCATTCAGAAAATGATGGATCTATATGAAGATGGAGTTTTACTTTCATTTGATCAGCTGTGCCAGAAATATACAATCCCGAAAAAGCTTCTTCTTTTTTTTAACAGTTGAAAAGTTACATGTTATAAAAAGAAGAACGGATAATCTGTATGCCATCTTTATCGAAATTAGAAGAAATAACTCTTGGAAATTTAGAAAGCAATGGTCACGTATCTGTGTACTATAATTTAATGGTCAAACACAGTATCAACATTGGACAAATGAAATGCCTGGGAAATGGATATACAGGAAGATATAGATGAGGCAGACTGGAAAGATGCATGTCTTAAAGCACAAACACAGACAATAAATACAAGGTTTAAATTACTTCAATATAAATGGTTAATGAGAACCTATAACACCTATCAAACTTCATCAATTCAAACTTCATCTGGTAATATTCCAGATGTGTGTTCTAATTGCTTGGATAACAGGTACATTATATCATTCATTACCACTGGGAATATCCAAAAATACAAAACTTCTGGAAGGAGGTTATGCAATGTATGTCAGACATGTTTAACATTAAAATTCCTTTGAATGTAAAATGTTGTATTCTTGGGATATATCCAATGGACTTTATACAAACATCAAGACAGATTAAACGTATAGACTTTGGTCTGCTTCAAGCCAGAAGAGCTATTACATCATGCTGGAAGATTATGGATGCTCCATCCATGAAAATATGGATAAAGGAGATATCAAACTGTATCGGACTGGAAAGGCTAACTTATATTGCTAAATACAAGAGGAAAGACTTTGATCAGCTGTGGGAGCCATACATACATAAACTGGGAATGTATACCTTACAGAAAAAGACTTTGTAAACTGTCTGTAACAAAATCATTTATTATTATTTACTTATTTATTATTATTTTTTTTGCTCTTTTTTTCTTGTTTAAATTTTGTTTATGCTTTTCTTCCTTTAAGAAGTGTAAATGGAATATGTATATGTGAAAGGGTGTAAGCACGTGTACTTGTTCTGTGGTTATAAAACGAGAAAAGGGCAATAAACATATTGGGGGAAAAAATCCACCCTGGTGGTCCTCAACTTTATTTGCTCCGCTGTGGTGGTCTTCAGCTCTATTCAGGTCTTTTGTTTCTATTAGCGCGTTGTCAGAGACGCGACGTGGCTCGGCTCTCTGTGTCACAGAAAACAGCTGGCGAGCATTGAAGTGAGTTTTTCTGCATGCTGTTGTGCTTGAATGGTCTAAATCACTTGAATGTTTGAACTAGCAAGGTGTATTTGTCCATTCAAGTGCCAGAAGAGACTAAAGCCCTATATAAATGTAACAAATTATTATTATTATTAAATAGAACGCGCTTCAGAGCTCTGTATGTGTGTGTGTTACAATGTCACATTGCATTAGTTTAGAACGGCGATTAATCAGGCCATACTTATCTTACATATGTGCTGATGCACATCTGATGCGCAGGGGTTGAAGAGACGCTAGCCAGCTATTTATCCCCAGGTTCATAGTTATAATCAAAGAGACCCACACTACCCTCAAAGCCCTGTAAAATTACATCTGGCCTCGTGGGGGCTTATGAGGCAGGGGGGGTCAGGCTGGTGTGTCATTGCATACGATGGTTCTCTTGCAGGCGTACCAGGATGACTTGCTAAAAGACCTGGACTCTGGGGGGGGGGGGAGTAGGCCCAGATTTAGTGAGGGAACTCCGCCAGGTAACCGATCTAGCTCTCGGTGCCACAAAACAGACAGCCCACTCCATCGGCTGTGTGATAGCGAGAATAGATCTGAGGACTGCCATTGGTTCTAGGATGGCTAAAATACAAAAGCCCTGAAGGTCGTGGCCATATGGCGTCCAGGGCATGCCCCTTGGAGAAGTGATTGTGGCATCGCTAGGTCATGCCTCGTCTCTTCCTCTAAGCCCTTCAGGGACTGCTCCGCTACCCCGCCACCTTTGTTGTTACGGGAGAGGACAATCTCCGGTGGAATTTCCGCCCAATCTCCACTCAGTATGGCTACCGGAGGGGGGCACCCGATGGTGTGCTCCCCACTATGGTGAAGCAAGAGCAGGTTCCATTATTGAAACTTCTACAGTACACTCTCTTTTAACAAAAGGGTCCATAGAAAAGGAATGGTCCCAAGAATATTGTGTCTCAAATTCAATCTGAGGATTGATTTGTCACAATAGATCTGATGGATAGAAATAGAAATATAGAAATTCATATAGAAATTCTACTACAACACAAGAAATATCTCAGGTTTGCTTTCGGGGGTGAAGCTTACCTGTTGAAGCAGAGGCTGAGGCCTGGGGAATATATATGAGATGCGATCTGGGAAAACCCACCACATGGTAAAATTTGACATATTACAGGTTTTGATACCATATTAAAGCTGTTTTCAAGCCCTTTCCAAATCTGTTTTTATTTATTTTATCGTTTGTCTGTAACAAAAGTTATGGTCATCTGAAGTCGGCTGATCGCTATGATTTTCAGAAACGGAATTTTGAGAAAAACAGATTTAATTAACTGTCCGTCCTTCTAGCGGGACGAGTGGCACTCTTTTTTTTATTGCCTTATTTTCATATTACATATTTTAGTAATGAACATAGATTAGGTATCAATCGAAAACTTATGAACTCAAAATTCATCCTGTGAAAACCGTTTTGAAATTGGACGATTGAGAGGCGAGCAAGATCTTTTAAGCAAGCAGCTACTTCAGACTCCGTTGTTCTCTTGTGCTCTGCTCCGCATCACACAATAACGTTGGATAAAAATAAATAAATAAAAACTTGCGTGCCCTTGTAGTTTACACAGGACTGGCGGGACCTTTCTGGTATGTGGTTTATTTTGATAGGTGAACTGTCTTTGTAGTGTTAAGAGAAGAAGAGCTGTGTGCGATTAAGTTTTTTTGCACCTCCGCTCCGCCGTGCGTGTTCTTAAAGAGAAAGACACAGTCTTCTCAGCTTGCCACTATAAACCGCCATTTTTCGAATTTTCCTAAGATATATTCAGAGATGATAGACAAGATGTTATAGAATAATCATTTAATGAAAACCCAATTTTGACAAACTGACATTCGATCTATTTTTAGACCTTACTGAAAACGTGCCAGCGCGACATCCGACAGGTTTTCCCAGATCGCATCACATATACTCCATTCTGAGGTGGTGGAGTTAATTTGTCAGAAGTTCGACAGAGCAAAAGTGGTCCTGTTAGTCTTTAAGGAGTCAAACCATTGTCTCTGGTTCACCCTCACACTTCAAGCTCCGTTAGGGCTGGATGCCATGCTGTAGATGTGGCCAAAGCTACATCTGTATGATTTTTCCCCAATTACTCTGCTCCCGAGAGTTCTAGCCAGAGCTTATTAGGACGGAGTTCGTCTGTCGCTAGTTGCCCTGATCTGGCAAGCACAAATTTGGTTCTCGGATCTCTTGAGAGATTCTGGCCTGGAGGGATCTTCGCTCCCAGGCCTGGGGCACAGTATTTCACCCCAGGCCTGAG
The DNA here is from genome assembly GCF_949152265.1 of Phoxinus phoxinus. Taxonomy (NCBI): domain Eukaryota; kingdom Metazoa; phylum Chordata; class Actinopteri; order Cypriniformes; family Leuciscidae; genus Phoxinus; species Phoxinus phoxinus. The sequence continues at coordinate 8,558,238 of NC_136882.1, read as the reverse complement.
ATGTGGAACATGTGGGTCTTGCCCCTGTGGGGTACCAGCTCATAGATTCAGGTTTCTCAACTGAGGTTGTGGAGACCATCCTAAAGGCTAGAGCTCCCTCAGTCATAGTGTTTGCAGCACCATATATATCTAGTCCACTGCCCAGTTGGTTCAGTGCTGGAGTTTTTGCAGGGGCATCAGAGATCACACTACTAGCAGAGTGGCATCATCTTAGCATCACCCGACCACACTGTTGGCCAATACAAATTAGCAGGTCTTCACATGTGCTTCAGACACTGGCTCACGCAAAAACGTTTCAATAGCCTTAACGTCAAATGTTTTGCAATAAGACTAAATGTGAATGATATCTAAGTTTTGTTTTACCTTATTGGAATCTAAATTAGGAATCGATAAGAATCGGAATCGTTAAAATTCGTAATTATCGCCCACCTCTTTATATAATGTTGGATATATATTATATCCAACTTTATCCACATGCATACAGTATATACTCATGTAGGGCGATATATACTGCATAGCAAATAGCAACTTTGTGATTGTTTGTATCATATTGGTAAGAGCACATACAAATAAAATTGACTTGACTAAATAGTATGTTCATGAGAACTGTAAAATGAAGTGCTACCGGGAATTTTTTTTCCTTCACTGTTAGGTACTGTATATATTTATATAAAACAATGTATATTGAATGTATATTTTCTGAAAATACAGCAAAAAAGTCATGGAAAAGATTTCAGAGGGTAATTTCCCTTCAAGTTGTCCTCTGAGACTCAGATGAGATCCAGCCACTGCAGCGTGTGTGTGTATGTGTGTGTGTGTGTGCGCGCGCGTGTGTGTGTGTGTGTGGGAAAAGACTGGTATTTTACATTTTTAACCCACTTGAACATGGAACCTCCGCCATTAGACAGCCTCACAGACTGCAAAATACCAGATGTTTCTCTAATCCCGAGGACCTTAAAATAACTCTTTAAAAAAAAAACTCCACGATATTAACTTATCAACGGAGCACATAGCACACGCCTCCTACAGTGTATAAGAGAGAAGTTAAAATTTAAAAGTGTCTTTACATTTTTGTGACTTAAACGCCCTCAGAGTTGACAATGTAGGCCTATTTGAGACTTTTGACAGAATTATATGAAAACACTAATTCAGTTCAATTTAGACTCTCACACTGAAAAGTCTAAAAGTCTATTCATACGAAAATATTATGAAATTGAATTTGGGAATAAAAGTGGGATTAGGCCTACTAATTTTGAACATTTTGTAAATTGTATTAATCATTGTCAATACCTAAATGTCATTTGTGCTCAAATGCTGCTAGAGCTTTTCTCAGAGCTACAGTAAGATTTTGCTCAATGACTTTTAATCAGTTGGCTTTTCAATTACTTTTAGTGGATGTATGAAATCAGTTCTCCTTAAATTCAAATGTAGAGAATCAGATTAACTATCAACATGATTCATTAACATTTGACAACCACAAAATGTCACAATACTGTTTGAATTTAATATTCTTTTATCATTGAAAATCTCAAAAACAACTTTTTTTGTGAAAAGGTTAGGTTGAAATGTGAGTTTGAGCTTCTTTGGAAACAAAAAAATACTCTGGCTATATATTTTACAATCTAATGCAATGACATTCAGACATTTTTAAGTGTGACTTCAGCATCCAATACATAACAAATAAAACCTGAACTGTACTGGCAAATAAGAATAGAAGAAATAGATGTGTGTCTTACCTTTAACCAGCACATGAGCCGTACACACAGCTCTGCCATGATCATTCACTGCTACACATGAATACACTCCTGCATCCTCCAAAACAGCTGCCTTAACTTTCAGCTGAGCCTTACTATTCTCAAACATGGTGTGGGAATATGGAATGGGTTTATCTGAAAAGACAGAAAAAAAAGATTGTATCTGTAATTTATCATCATTTTAATTGCTGCGAACTTCACTGAGAAAATAATCTAAATGATTCTTAATCCATTATTTAACAGTTGAGATGGACAAGGTGGGGTTATCAAGACATACATATACAATTTCAGCTGAAATACTGACAAAGTTATCTTGGAGTGATCATAATAAGAAAATAGAGTAGTACAGTGATGACATTTTTGAAGGCCAACCCAGAAGTGTTGTCCTTCAACATAAACCCATATAGGATTGTTCTATTGGCTTTTAGATTATTGCAAAAAATAAGCTCTCTGACTAACAAATGTTTATGTATAACGGTCATGTTCTTTTTTTGTTTTGTTTTTCACTGTTCTGATTGCCTTAAGCCAGATTTTGGCCACAATTTGGCTGTCTGGGGCAAATTTTGTGTATCTTAAAAGATTCCTCATATCCTAGACCAAAATCTGTCTGACCAAAGTCTTTGATTGTTAGTTTGACATGTTCATAGTTTGACATGTTCCCAGTTTGTTACTATGGTTTCTGATTAGTTTCACACCTTTTCCTTGTTTTGTTAATTATCATTCACTGTGTCTATAAGTGTGTCTAAGTTTTCCGAGTTCAAACATGCGTTTTAGTCTAGGACGAGGCTTAAAGGTATAGTTCACTTTGAAATTAAATGTTGGTATATTTTAGCTTACCTGAAGTGCATCCAAGATGTAGGTGTCTTTGTCTCCGCAGTAGTTTCAATTTTGATATTTTTAGGTCAAACCGTTCTTGTATAATGTCATATAATGCAGGTATATAGGTACTGTCTCCAAAAGCATGCAGAGATGTCTCTAATAGCATGCAGAGAAAAGTCCAAATTAAAAAATTCCCCATCGTAAGTGCACATTGATGGCCTAAGCTCGCACAAACTCATCCGGGAGTGTTGAGTTTTCACTTATTCCCAATTTGTAAGCCTTCTATCTTGACACACTACTCGCTTCATTGTTCAGGTCAATCAAAGGCATACGTTGAGCCGTACAGCCAATCACACGCGTTTCTGCTGAGTTTAAAAATGCAACGTCCAATCGAAGGCGGTTAGATTAGTTTCCGGGGAAGAAATCAGGTGTAAACAGATCACTTGGACGTCGTTGTGTAAAAGAGATAAAAACAATATAAATACTGTTAGTTTTCTCACACAAACCGCTTGTTTCGTGTCTTAGGCCATCAATGTGTACTTATGATGGGGAATTTTTTAATTTGGACTTTTCTCTGCATGCTATTAGAGACATCTCTGCATGCTTTTGGAGACAGTACCTATATACCTGCATTATATGACTGACAGACAAGAATGGTTTGACCTAAAAATATCAAAATTGAAACTAATGCGGAGACAAAGACACCTACATCTTGGATGCACTTCAGGTAAGCTAAAACATACCAACATTTTATTTCAAAGTGAACTATCCCTTTAAGCCTCGTCTGTGAAACTGGGGGTATGCTTACACATTTAATTCATCATGATAATCTTTACAAATGAACACAGCTTTTATGAATTTTGAAGCCTAAATACAATCGCAAGAAGTAAAAAGCTATACGTAGGCTATAAACGAACTACCACGAAGCACCATGGTTGCATGACTTCAAGATTACAACCATTAAGCTTGCAAAAACTTTTTCAGACTTTATTTAAAAACTATTTTCAAAGTGTGATGACGTTTAATGTCCCTGACAAACTCTGTATGTAGTCCCTTTTAGTAAAAGCTTCTTTTTTTTTTTAAATCTCACAATGGCACTGGAAAGATTGCTGTGTGAATATATCTGTCAAATGGGAAATGTATAGATTAGCACTTTGTTATGCATCCTTAAATGTTTTTGCTTGTAAATGACTAAATGTTCTCAGCTAAATGTCCCTTGCAAAATGTCCCCAAGGGCCGAGAATCCTGTTGGTCAAAGAGCATTCGTCTCAAAATCACGAGGAAAAGCATAATCTTCTACTTTTTCCGACTTTCCTTTCTTTTTGTACAACCCCCTTTTCCAGGGATTATAAAAATCAGCCTGTACAGATGCAGTAACCCCCCCCCCCCCTCTCTCTCTCTCTCTCTCATATCTGACTTAGCATGTCCATCTGTGTGAATATTTCAGGGTGAGTGATGCATGTTTTGCCTTTATATGGTTGTAAGGTCTCATATTTGCTCTTGAGTTTGATATAAGGCTCCTGCTGCGGCTCACAGTTTCTTGGGGAAACCCAGAGTCAAACTCAAGAGACTTTCAGCTAGTCTGTAAGAACACCACCATCAGTCTTACAGTTCGATTCTTGTAGGACAACACACATAATCAGTTTATCAGTACAGTTTATATATAATTAAAACTGTTACACCAAAATGTCATTTAGCAATGATTGAAGGGTCACTATATAAAAACACATTGTGGAAATACACTAGACAATTAATTTAGTCTCATTGAAATTAATCATAAATAACATTAATCTTCCAGTGCATGATTCAATTAATTATTAGTAGTATTTGCTAAGGCAAGCTTCACTAGTACTGTTGCTTAAATGGACTGTGACCATTAAACCACAACTAAACTTCATTTTAACAGTGCACTAGCATTGACTAAAACTGACATAATTGCCAAAGACAGAACAATAACATCACTCTACATCATAAAGTAAAGTATTTTATTACTGTAATAGCAGTATTTAGCTTTTACTAAGTAGTTACCTACCGGTACTTGTCTAAATATCATTTATTTTTTCATTCTGTGTACCTCATGGTACTATTTTCTAAATTTACTGTCGGTTTTTATGGTTATCTTTTAGTCCCTGTGACTGTCTTCTACTGTACATGTCACTGTTTAGATTTTTTAACATGCTAATAACCACTCCAAACTCCTTAGCAACTCTCTAGCAATGCCCTAGTAACGACCCAGAACACAGATCCAGCAATGACCAACCACATAGCAACCAGCCAATCCCCCAGAAAACACTAGCATTTATGGGGTGAGTTTTTCACTGATATTTTCTTCAGAACATGTAACAATTAAACAGAAGCATTGTGTTTGAGATATAACAGTAAAGATACATTCCACAACATTCCCACACTTGTCATCCATCTAAGATGTTTCTCGGCCTTTTAGCCCGAGATGCTGGGATAGGCATAGGTCTAGCGGTTTGGACAATGAATTGATGGACAGAACTTGTAGGATTGTTTTATGTAGTTTTCAGATGTTACATTTTGGATTAATGATGTGTTGTTTTGAAGGTGGTAGGCTCGATATCATTATTCAGGCTCTAACCCAGCAATTAAAATGGCTATACAATCCAATTGTACAATGCAATTGTTGCTATGAAAACTCAGCTATAAGACTTAAGATGTAGTTGCATTTCACATGGACAACAGTTATAGGCTAAAAATAAATTCAGCCTATTTTAGCTTCACAGAGAACAGAGTGATACAAACAAACACAAACGTACTAACCCTTCTGTCTCAGACATGAGATGTATCACTCCATGGCATTCCATCAAGAACATTCAGAGGGTCAAATCAAACATTTCATGTTTTTTTGCCCAGTAGGCTACTTTCTCCTCTTTTTTTTAGGTTTTTGAAACCAGCACTAAAACAGCAACACTAATTGCCCTCTACTGGTTATAAAGAAGTAGCGTAAGAGGATAGTTCACCCAAAAGTGAAAATTCAGTCATAATTTACTCACCCTCAAGTTGTCCCAAAGCTGTATGAATTATACGATGGAAGTCAAAGGTCCCATTAGCGGTTTAATTACCCATATTCTTCAAAATATCTCCTTTTGTGTTCAGCAGAACAAATACATTTGTTTCACTTTATTTTGATGGTCCCTTTAACACATTCTGTTGACTAAGTAACGCGAGTAAACTCGTTGTCTACTAACTCTCATTAGCGTGTTAGTTGAGTGTTAGTAGACTGATAGGGTTAGGATTAAGACCATCATAAAGTGTTTGCAGATATTAAGCAGAAAGTCTACTTATACTCTAATGAGAGTTAGTTGTCATATAGTTGCAAAGTTACTGACTTTATATCAACAACAGCATGTTCAAAAGGGACCATCAAAATAAAGTGTTACCAGAAATTCATACAGATTCAGAACAACTTGAGGATGAGTAATAAATGATGACAATATTTTTGGGTTAACTATCCCTTTAACTTCATCCCCAGAGAGAGCTTTTTACTCGTGTTATTCCACTCATTTAATATAATAAACCAAATATACACACCAATATGCATCTGAGTTCCCTTCATTTTTGTTGTGTGTTTTTGTAATGTGTATTATATATGTATAATTGTGAGTATTTCAATTGTGAGAGCGCATGGCTGCTACCTTGGCCAGGTCTCTCTTGTAAAAGAGATAATTTGATCTCATTTGTACTTTTATTTAATTATATTAACCCTGTTTTATGTGATATTTAGGGGCGGATACATTTACATGTATTCATTTAGCAGATGCTTTTACCTAAAGTGACTCGCAAATGAGAATTACTGGATCGATGATAATTGGATGTCTCGCTCAAACAGTGCGTCATCTCACCATTGTGCATCCAGGAGAGCTCGGGCAGTGGTCTGCCCTCGACTGAGCACTGCAGGATAAAGTCCTGTCCCTCTGATAGCGAACAGTCTTTCAGAGTAGAGCTGAACACCGGGGCTTTAGCCTCCACCCTCGCACCTACAACACACATATATGAACATGAACACACATATAATTGGGCATTTAAAACCACAAAGCATCTGAAAGCAATTGGTTTCACCAATAGGTGGCACTGCCAGACTAATAATAGTAATAACTTTATTATTATTATTATTTATAAATTACTGTTATTGACAAATAACATGTCCATCAACTTTCCCATCAAGGCTTTCAATTAGGTTAAAATATTATATATATATATATATATATATATATTTTTTTTTTAAAGAAATGAATACCTAACCAAATAACAGTTAATTATGCATATGTACAAGCGACTAACTCTAAACCAAACCCTAACTCTTAATTATTTAGTAAGTGCATCATTTTATTTAGTCTTTATTTAATAACACTGTAACAAGGACACCTTAAAATAAAGTGTAACATACTTTTATTCAGAAAGGACACATTAAATTGATCAAAAGAGACAGTAAAGACTTGTGAACTTTCTAATCATCAAATAATCCAGACATTTTTTTTATAGCGGTTTTCACAAAAACATTAAGTAGCAACACTGTTTTCAACATTGCACCACATCAGCATATTATAATGATTTCTGAAGGACCATGTTAATGTATAATCCATGTATGAATTATGAGCTCATAAAAATGAGAATTATCTAAATTAGGAAAATCTAAAAGCATGGCACAATACAGGACAGTGATGTCACTGCTTAACATGTAATGATCTTATAAAGATTTTGTTTTTGTTATTATACCTTTTAACCCGCACTGAGGCGTTCTTTGTTTACATTAGTTAAAAGTTACTGTTCATTTTAATGTAAAAGAATGCAATTAACTTGACAAAAAATACATTATTAAAAAAGGTCTAATACTCAAGCTTACATTTTTGTCCTTTGTTTTACTATAATAATCTTATTGTAACACTAATTTCTTAATTTGTGTCGATACCATTAATATAAAATATGAGCCTTAGCCGCATCCATTGAGGAAAAAAAAAACTCCTGTAAGTTATATTTAAATAAATATTTCCTCAAAATGAGGCAATGTGAGCATTATGGACTGCTAAACACTTAATTCAGACTGTAAGCCAGAGGGCGCCCTCCCGTTTAAAGTCCACAAGTGAGATAGTCATAAATCTTATGACGTTCCAGGAAATCCATTATTTGGACAAAGGCATCCAGAGATCAGTGCAGCCAGAGCCCGGAGAGCCTGGCCACTACGGAGAGCCTGGCCACTCCCTATTAAGTCCTATTGTACCGAATTTTGGTTGTAGTTCCACCAGAGTTCCACTGGGGGCGATCGCCCGAGTGCAAAACGAATGGGAGTCTATGGAGCTAGACGGCTAAATTTGTCTCTTTCACCCGATTTGATTGTAGGTTTTGCAAGTTCAACATGGGTTATAGGTCGAAAGTTGAATGAACGAGTACTTATGTCCTTTCGATTTCTTACAGGTTGAGTTGTTGTTGCCCATAACATGCTAGCATTCTGCTAATGAACGCTGATTGGTCAGTGAAGGACTGATTATGACCAGAGATACCGCTTGATGGCATCGTGGCATCCGAAGCGGGACCAGAATGTCTTCTAGCAAAAACTCTTCTAGCACGTGTATTTACCTGTGTCCGCTGTGTTGTGTGTTCACCTGTGTCAGCTGTGTTGTTTACCTGTGTCAGCTGTGTTGTGTGTTTACCTGTGTCCGCTGTGTTGTGTGTTTACCTGTGTCAGCTGTGTTGTGTTTACCTGTGTCCGCTGTGTTGTGTGTTTACCTGTGTCAGCTGTGTTGTGTGTTTACCTGTGTCCGCTGTGTTGTGTATTTACCTGTGTCCGCTGTGTTGTGTTTACCTGTGTCCGCTGTGTTGTGTGTTTACCTGTGTCAGCTGTGTTGTGTGTTTACCTGTGTCCACTGTGTTGTGTGTTTACCTGTGTCAGCTGTGTTGTGTGTTTACCTGTGTCCGCTGTGTTGTGTGTTTACCTGTGTCCGCTGTGTTGTGTGTTTACCTGTGTCCGCTGTGTTGTGTGTTTACCTATGTCAGCTGTGTTGTGTGTTTACCTGTGTCCGCTGTGTTGTGTGTTTACCTGTGTCCGCTGTGTTGTGTGTTTACCTGTGTCCGCTGTGTTGTGTGTTTACCTGTGTCAGCTGTGTTGTGTGTTTACCTGTGTCAGCTGTGTTGTGTGTTTACCTGTGTCCACTGTGTTGTGTGTTTACCTGTGTCAGCTGTGTTGTGTGTTTACCTGTGTCCGCTGTGTTGTGTGTTTACCTGTGTCCGCTGTGTTGTGTGTTTACCTGTGTCCGCTGTGTTGTGTGTTTACCTATGTCAGCTGTGTTGTGTGTTTACCTGTGTCCGCTGTGTTGTGTGTTTACCTGTGTCCGCTGTGTTGTGTGTTTACCTGTGTCCGCTGTGTTGTGTGTTTACCTGTGTCTGCTGTGTTGTGTGTTTACCTGTGTCAGCTGTGTTGTGTGTTTACCTGTGTCAGCTGTGTTGTGTGTTTACCTGTGTCCGCTGGGTTGTGTGTTTACCTGTGTCAGCTGTGTTGTGTGTTTAACTGTGTCCGCTGTGATGTGTGTTTACCTGTGTCCGCTGTGTTGTGTGTTTACCTGTGTCAGCTGTGTTGTGTGTTTACCTGTGTCCGCTGGGTTGTGTGTTTACCTGTGTCAGCTGTGTTGTGTGTTTAACTGTGTCCGCTGTGATGTGTGTTTACCTGTGTCCGCTGTGTTGTGTGTTTACCTGTGTCCGCTGTGTTGTGTGTTTACCTGTGTCCGCTGTGTTGTGTGTTTACCTGTGTCAGCTGTGTTGTGTGTTTACCTGTGTCCGCTGGGTTGTGTGTTTACCTGTGTCAGCTGTGTTGTGTGTTTAACTGTGTCCGCTGTGATGTGTGTTTACCTGTGTCCGCTGTGTTGTGTGTTTACCTGTGTCCACTGTGTTGTGTGTTTACCTGTGTCCGCTGTGTTGTGTGTTTACCTGTGTCAGCTGTGTTGTGTGTTTACCTGTGTCCGCTGGGTTGTGTGTTTACCTGTGTCAGCTGTGTTGTGTATTTACCTGTGTCCGCTGTGTTGTGTGTTTACCTCTGTCAGCTGTGTTGTGTGTTTACCTGTGTCAGCTGTGTTGTGTGTTTACCTGTGTCCGCTGTGTTGTGTATTTACCTGTGTCCGCTGTGTTGTGTATTTACCTGTGTCCGCTGTGTTGTGTGTTTACCTGTGTCCGCTGTGTTGTGTTTACCTGTGTCCGCTGTGTTGTGTTTACCTGTGTCCGCTGTGTTGTGTGTTTACCTGTGTCAGCTGTATTGTGTGTTTACCTGTGTCAGCTGTGTTGTTTATTTACCTGTGTCAGCTGTGTTGTGTGTTTACCTGTGTCAGCTGTGTTGTGTGTTTACCTGTGTCAGCTGTGTTGTGTATTTACCTGTGTCCGCTGTGTTGTCGATGCCTCGAGAGAAAATAAAGTGCAGAGCGCGAAAGCACCAAGTGACTGAAGGATTGCCGTAAAGCAGTATCTCTGGTCGTACGATGTGTATGACGTCTTTGACATTTTGAAAAACTTTTTAAAGCAAATAAGTGACTCTAAAAAATCTAACACCCAGCAATGTGTAATTTCTTTGCATCTCCTTTTGAATACGACATTCAAATTACTAGACAAAAAATGATATCCTGAGAAAAGTGGATTTTGAGGGGTATAGCTCCATAGACCTCCATTCATTCTGCACTCGTCCTGTGAGCGCCCTCATGTGGAGCCAGAGTGGAACTGCAACCAGTTCAGAAGCTGGAAGTTTAATGAGAGTCACAGTTCTCCCCTTATTAGACATTCTCTCGTGCAGCTGATTAACATGCAGATAAATACGCCTTGACTGATGGAATGGAACATGAAGACAATAAACACACGATTGTGATGATATGTGATGCGATCTGGGAAAACCCGTCGGATGTCGCACTGGCACGTTTTCAGTAATATCTAAAAATAGATCGAATGTCAGTTTTTTGTCAAAATTGGGTTTTCATTAAATTATTATTCTATAACATCTTGTCTATCATCTCTGAATATATCTGAGGAAAATTCGCTAGTTTAGTGCAGAAAAATGGCGTTTTATAGTGGCAAGCTAAAAAGACTGTGTCTTTCTCTTTAAGAACATGCACGGCGGAGCGGAGGTGCAAAAAAACTTAATCGCGCACAGCTCTCCTTCTCTTAACACTACAAAGACAGTTCACCTATCAAAATAAACCACATAACAGAAAGGTCCCGCCAGTCCTGTGTAAACTACAAGGGCACGCAAGTTTTTATTTATTTATTTTTATCCAACGTTATTGTGTGATGCGGAGCAGAGCACAAGAGAACAACGGAGTCAAGTAGCTGCTTGCTTAAAAGATCTTGCTCGCCTCTCAATCATCCAATTTCAAAACGGTTTTCACAGGATGAATTTTGAGTTCATAAGTTTTCGAATGATACCTAATCTATGTTTATACTAAAATATGTAATATGAAAAAAAGGCAATAAAAAAAGAGCGCCGCTAGAAGGACGGACAGTTAATTAAATCTGTTTTTCTCAAAATTCCGTTTCTGAAAATCATAGCGATCAGCCGACTTCAGATGACCATAACTTTTGTTACAGACAAACGATAAAAGAAATAAAAACAGATTTGTAAAGGGCTTGAAAACAGCTTTAATATGGTATCAAAACCTGTAATATGTCAAATTTTACCATGTGGTGGGTTTTCCCAGATCGCATCACATAGGCCTATGGTTTATATGGTTTATCTGGGTTCTTTAAGCCTTTAAGAATTTTGTTTTGATGCTGTGCTAAGCTAATATGCTAGCTAGCCCTCATGCACCTCTTAACAGGAGCGATTATGTTTTATGACTTATTTTGAAAAGTAAAGAATATTGGAATGTCTGAATCTATGTTCTTTTTTTTAAGAAGGTCATTTGATACAAAGCCAAAGAAGGTGAAGTGAGAAGTTTGGTCAAAGAAACGAGGGATTAAAACAGTGTGAATAGAAAGTCGCTAGAAATAATTAGAGGTGATCAGGTCTGTGACTTTAGCTGCACTGCATTTCTAGACTGCAACAATGCCAATTTAGTTTGTTTTTCCCCCATAAAGATATTACATGCAAACTCATTTCCAGTAACATACGCCCTTATGCCTATGCCATTTCTTGTTTGTTTGTTTGTTTGTTTTTCAAAAGGTGTGTATGTGTGTGGGGAGGGCTAACAGGTTAAATGGCAATCCAGGAATGTAGAAAATGAGTACTCAATTCTTACGCTTGACAGTCAGACTCCAGTGGACTGCAGTCTTTCCTTTTTTGTTGGTAGCAGTGCAGCCATACTGTCCCGTGTCAGTAATGTGAGCGTTCTCCAGACACAGGACATGCAGACTGCCCTCCTGGCGTGTGCTGACGCCTGATCTCTGTCTGAGAGGAGCACCATCTTTCACCCAGCTCACTGTTGGCACTGGAGACCCCGACACTGAGAGAGCAAAGAATGAGATCACACATTTAACAACATCTACATAACTTTACACAGCTTTGCGCAACATCTACAGTTCTTCTTACATATTGTAGGCTACTGCAAATTCAAATGTCAAATTTTCATTTGTATACATTTGTTTCCCCAGCAAAGAACCTACTTATTATTATAATAATAATTGCAGAATATTAAAATCATAAGCTAAGATTTAAGGACAAAAATCTTAACCTAAAGATCATAAATGTTCATATGCAAGACCTTCTCAAGACTTGTATTATGACTGAGACTTGTATGAGAGTCTTCGGTGCTTTATTGTTTTCATGAAAGGGTTACTATACATAAAAAAATATTAAGGAATATATTACAAATATGTATATATATTTTTTATTTGTGCTGACCAAACGAAGAAGTACACTTTAGCATACTATTAAAAAGAGTACTTATTACAGAAACAATATATTTAAAATTTAAATACTTTAGTGCAAACTCAAAGTAATGTTTTCAGACACTTAATTGCAATTAAATGAAAATGATTTATAGTATACATTTATATTAAATGCACTTTTAAACGTTAACTTTATAGAGTGTTTTTTGACCCACTTAAGTAGAACTTAACTACATTTCTCTCTGTATTTCATCTTTATACATGTCAATTTATAATTAGTTCTATTGTGTTTGAAATCTGGTTAAGGGTAACTGCCGAATGTACTGACATTTATGGTAAACTAAAATATACTTTAATGTCATTTCTATTGAAACATGTATGTTGTGTTTTTTTAATACACAAAAATAACGATGAAGTTGCAATTTAGTACATTTAAAATATACTAACTTTATATATATTAAATAAGCCACTACAGTTCAAATTGTATTCAAGACTTTACATGTGCATTAATACATTACTCAACACATACAAATGTGTGTACTTTAAATAATACAAAATATTACCAAATCAGCATATTATCATCTGAAAAATATTGCAAGAATTAGATGCTTTGTTTCCAGTCAGGACTTAGAAAAACTTGTGCATGCTTTCATCACCAGCAGGGTGGATTATTGTAATGGACTCCTTACTGGCCTTCCCAAAAAGACCATAAGACAGTTGCAGCTCGTACAGAACGCTGCTGCCAGGATCCTGAGCAGAACCAGAAAATTTGAACACATCACACCAGTCCTCAGGTCTTTACACTGGCTTCCAGTCACATTTAGGATTAATTTTAAAGTATTATTACTGGTATATAAATCATTTAATGGCCTAGGACCTAAATACATTGCAGATATGCTCACTGAATATAAACCCAACAGATCACTCAGATCATTAGGATCACATCAACTAGAAATACCAAGGGTTCACTCAAAGCAAGGAGAGTCCGCTTTTAGCCATTATGCCAGCCGCAGCTGGAACCAGCTTCCAGAAGAGATCAGGTGTGCTCCTACAGTAGCCACATTCAAATCCAGACTCAAAACACATCTGTTTAGCTTTGCATTTACTGAATGAGCATTGTGCCACTGTTCGATATTAAAGTTTTAGTCTGAGAAAGAGCTAAGAATGTGAATGCTGGGCTAAGGAAAGTGAAAAGAATGTGCAAGTAAATGAAAGAGAAAAGAAAGTTGATTCAGGGAAGTCGTAAGAAGATTGAAAGAGAATAGAAAGTTGATAGATGGTAAGTAAGAAGATTGAAAGAGAAAAGGAAGTTGATAGATGGTAAGTCGTAAGAAGATTGAAAGAGAAAAGGAAGTTGATAGATGGTAAGTCGTAAGAAGATTGAAAGAAGATTGAAAGAGAATAGAAAGTTGATACAGGGAAGTCGTAAGAAGATTGAAAGAGAAAAGGAAGTTGATACAGGGAAGTCGTAAGAAGATTGAAAGAGAATAGAAAGTTGATACAGGGAAGTCGTAAGAAGATTGAAAGAGAATAGAAAGTTGATACAGGGAAGTCGTAAGAAGATTGAAAGAGAATAGAAAGTTGATACAGGGAAGTCGTAAGAAGATTGAAAGAGAATAGAAAGTTGATACAGGGAAGTCGTAAGAAGATTGAAAGAAAAAAGGAAGTTGATAGATGGCAAGTCGTAAGAAGATTGAAAGAGAATAGAAAGTTGATACAAGGAAGTCGTAAGAAGATTGAAAGAGAAAAGGAAGTTGATAGATGGTAAGTCGTAAGAAGATTGAAAGAGAAAAGGAAGTTGATAGAAGTTGATAGATGGTAAGTAAGAAGATTGAAAGAGAAAAGAAAGTTGATACAGGGAAGTCGTAAGAAGATTGAAAGAGAATAGAAAGTTGATACAGGGAAGTCGTAAGAAGATTGAAAGAGAATAGAAAGTTGATACAGGGAAGTCGTAAGAAGATTGAAAGAGAAAAGGAAGTTGATAGATGGCAAGTCGTAAGAAGATTGAAAGAGAATAGAAAGTTGATACAGGGAAGTCGTAAGAAGATTGAAAGAGAAAAGGAAGTTGATACAGGGAAGTCGTAAGAAGATTGAAAGAGAATAGAAAGTTGATAGATGGTAAGTAAGAAGATTGAAAGAGAAAAGGAAGTTGATAGATGGTAAGTCGTAAGAAGATTGAAAGAGAAAAGGAAGTTGATAGATGGTAAGTCGTAAGAAGATTGAAAGAAGATTGAAAGAGAATAGAAAGTTGATACAGGGAAGTCGTAAGAAGATTGAAAGAGAAAAGGAAGTTGATACAGGGAAGTCGTAAGAAGATTGAAAGAGAATAGAAAGTTGATACAGGGAAGTCGTAAGAAGATTGAAAGAGAATAGAAAGTTGATACAGGGAAGTCGTAAGAAGATTGAAAGAGAAAAGGAAGTTGATAGATGGCAAGTCGTAAGAAGATTGAAAGAGAATAGAAAGTTGATACAGGGAAGTCGTAAGAAGATTGAAAGAGAAAAGGAAGTTGATAGATGGTAAGTCGTAAGAAGATTGAAAGAGAAAAGAAAGTTGATACATGTAAGTCGTAAGAAGATCCTTTTAAAAGAAAGATCTATAATAGCTACCGGTCGATATAAAATACGTCCGACTGTTTGCACTGTATTTTATTTTTTTTATTTTATTTTCCAAACTGTGATTCAGGAAGATTTTATTAATTTTTAGGGCTGTCTGATTGGAAGAGATTTTGAAGGGGAACGGGAGAGCTTCACTCCGACGAGGCGAGTGAAGATTATCTATACTACGGAGAGTATAGAGGTTCGCTGTTTGTTTAAAACAGCAAAAGTGAAACGTGCTCTATGGGGGCCCCATTGGGCTATACTGGTGTAAGACACCACCCCAGTAGAGGACGTCCCTGGATTAGGTCCAGTGGCACCGCAAACCTGCTCAATCGCTTCCATCTCAGATAGGGGTGATTATTAATTATCAGGGCTGTCTGATTGGAAGAGATTTTGAAGGGGAACGGGAGAGCTTCACTCCGACGAGGCGAGTGAAGATTATCTATACTACGGAGAGTATAGAGGTTCGCTGTTTGTTTAAAACAGCAAAAGTGAAACGTGCTCTGTGGGGGCCCCATTGGGCTATACTGGTGTGAGACACCACCCCAGCAGAGGACGTCCCTGGATTGTAGGTCCAGTGGCACCGCAAACCTGCTCAATCACTTCCATCTCAGACACGGTTTTAATTATTCTTATTTCTTTTGATTATTTTAATTTCTTCTATGTAAAGCACTTTAAATTACCACTGTTTAGCTTTGCATTTACTGAATGAGCACTGTGCCACTGTTCGTCCGACTGTTTGCACTGTATTTTATTTTGTAAACTGTTTTAATTATTCTTATTTATTTTATTATCTATGTAATTATTTTTATTTTTATTTCTTCTATGTAAAGCACTTTGAATTACCACTGTGTATGAAATGTGCTATATAAATAAACTTGCCTTGCCTTGCCTTGCCTATTAAAACATACTCTACTTTAAACCTTTTAATTTGAAAATATCACATATTGTGAAACATAGTCTCTATGAGTACAATTTTATTTAATGAAGTACAGTTTATTTTTCCAAATATATTTCATATTTATTTGAAGATTACTACAACTGCATTCAATACAATTATGCGCATTCATGAAGTGTCACTTTTCCTCCAGAGGATAAAGTCAAGAAATGTGAACAGTGGTATAGACAGCAGCTGGTCACATCAAAGCAGCATTGACCAATCAGCATTGACCAATCAGCATTCAAGATCGGAATTAAATACTAGTACTGACAAAACTCTATATTTGATCCCAGACCAGTCACTTCAGTTCACTAGACTCACCTTGGCATCTGAACGTGACCTTTTCTCCCTGCATGACCTCTTGGCTGTGAGGCTGATAGTCAAAACTGGGCAGAGTTTCTAGGACATCCATGTTGCGCTCTCTGGTTTGTTGGCTGTTGTCTCTGCTGGACTCCACCCGTGACGGTTCATGCATCTGTCCTGGAGCTCTGAACCTATCCGAAACTCTCTTCGTGCCATGCGACTCAATCTTTACAATGTTTTGACTTCTCACATTGAC
Organism: Phoxinus phoxinus; assembly: GCF_949152265.1. Taxonomy (NCBI): domain Eukaryota; kingdom Metazoa; phylum Chordata; class Actinopteri; order Cypriniformes; family Leuciscidae; genus Phoxinus; species Phoxinus phoxinus. The sequence continues at coordinate 8,541,749 of NC_136882.1, read as the reverse complement.
AAAGTTTGATGTCTTGTCACTAGCTGGTGATCTTCCATCTGTGGATTTGCTGATGGGTTGTGAGGATAGGGTTGATGTTATTGTTGGTGTGTCAGTTCTGGTCATGGGGGGAACACTGACTACAATGGTAGTGGACAGTGGTGTGCGTGTTTCTGTAGTTACGGTTCGGACAGATGGGCTAGAAGTTTTCTGTTCAATGTCAAGACCGTTGGTGCTGTGCTTGACCGGATCCTGACATCGTTTGGGGACGCTAAGGAAAGAAAGATCCTAAAGTCAAGTGAACAGTCTTGTTGCTGTGTTTCCACCCACCCATTTTTATGTGGTTGGTATTTTTATGTATATTTTTGGGATGCTGGATGGAAATGCCAAGATGCGCATGAATTCTAAAAATGCGATCGCTTGAGTTGGATTTTTATTCGATTAAGAAAACATGCGCATAAACTACGATGGAAACACATTTACCGAATACATTAAATAAATGCGCATCCAAAAAAAAACATGTGACTTTGCGATGGAACGGCATAACTGGACAAACGACCGATCTTTTTGCACAGCTTCTGAAATGCTGTTAAAGTTGTTCTAAAATGCCTGATCAAAGTCTGTTGACAAAGCGTTTCGGTATAATTACCTTCCAGAACTGTCCTACACGACTGTGTTCCCAAACAGCAGGGATACGCCCCCGAAAGCAAGATTATTATTAGCCAGAGAAAAACTAATGTTTAAAAGTCAAGGGACAAGAGCTCATCTACAGCAAACACTAAATAAGTCACATAATGGTGACATCAAACAAAATATTTTCAACAAAGCGTCAACATCTAAACCTCTAATCCTCAAGTAGAACTTCTGAGGACAGAAATCAAGTCAAACTGGTTAGTAATAAGTGAAGCTGGTAATGCGGTTAGTGGAGTTCAGTAGTCCACGTCCAGTGCCCGCTGGGAAACTTCCCACTAAAAACTTTATGAGAATGTTTTTCGCTGAACATTTTTAGAATGTTTTTCGAGAATGTTATCCTACCATTTAGGAAAACGTTCTTGGAACAAACATATATACACATATTCACAGTATAAATTGGGTCTTTATATAGATGGCTTTTCAATTTTATGATGGGAGTCCCTCAAATGAGGATGATCATATTTGGTGGCTCATGACATTTAAAAGATTAAAAACCCCTGCATTAGAGGGAATATCTCACAAGGAAACATCTAGCTATTACGACAAAAAGAGCAGATTTTTATTATTTATTTTGCATAAAGAAAATATTTTCATAATAAAGCACATTGATGTTTGTAGTGAATTTTGCCCATATTTCTTTTTTATTCTTTGTGTATCTTGGCTAATATGACTGTAATCTTGGACTTTACACAGACATTGTGTGATGTAGCATCACACAAAATATACGCAAAAGAGCTTGATGCTATACAAATACTGCATTCAGCCAGTTATATGATTCCACATGTAGATTAAAACAGATTTTTCTAGGCCAAAGACATGACAAGTCTTCAACTCATGCGCATTGGACATAATGGTGGAAAGATTTATTAAAAGTAGGCTTCTATTAATTTCTTTTTAGATCTTAAAAGAAAAGAAAAAAGTCAAAAGAAAAAAGAAGAAGACTTTACTTACATGACTGTCTCAGTGTCTCCATCTGCAACAGATCAACAGAATAAACCATCGGAATTTCAGACTTTTATTTTATTTAATTTTTTAGCTGTATAATATTAAGACATTAATGAAATGCATATTGCTATAGTTCCTGCCCTGACATCTGTGGAAAATATGATCCAACAAGCCTCATTGGTGGCCCTCTTTTTTTTCGCAATTGTGAAATGTAATATTCATACAATGAGAATTATTAAAAAAAATATGAGAAATAAAGTTGCAATTGTGAGCTATAAAGCAGCAATAATGTCAATGAATTCTGCATTTACAACCCTTGTTGTAAATGATATGGTATTTCTCACCTTGTACAATGAGTTCAGCAGTTGCAGAGGCTTTCCCAGCACTGTTGGCCACCAGACAGGTGTACATGCCAGCGTCCTCTGAGCACACATGGCGGATCTCCAGGAAATGCATTCCTGATCTCTCAAATATGTTATAATGATCCGATGGCTGGATCTTATCTTCTCCCTGACAGGGGAAACACGGGGAATGAATATTCCCACACTACCTGCACTTGACCCACACTGTGATTTTTAAATATTAGTTAATCATGTCTCACCTTACACCACTGCACCAGTGGCTGGGGTCGCCCCGTGATCTTGGCAGAGAATTTGCCACTCTGTCCAACTTTGAGATACAGGCGAGAAGGTTTAGTCACAAACTTCGGGGGGCTTTCACCCCAGATACTGGGTCTATTCTCTACTGCAGGAACACCCATAGATCCGCTGGTGACAAAAGAGAGAAAATGTATGTACTGTAATGCTTCTGATTCACACGACTAAACCCAGGAACATACATGTATTGCAAGCACATGCGGTTTCTTTTCAAATTAGCTCAATTGTGTCCTCAGGTGCCAGGCAGGAATGGCCAAAATATGAATTGAGAATGCATATTTGACAGAAATTTCATAGCTTATCAATTTTTGTCAGATGTTTTTTCATTACCAACCAGCTCCAAGATGAAGCGCAACAATACATTTGATTTTAAGCTAAGAATTGACTACGACTTGTGAATCATGATGATAATTGAAAAAAAGGAATGAACAAAAACAGTAACAGTAAACAATGTATAACTAACTACCAAAATGATATGGCATGTTGTGTATTTCATATTCATACATGAAATGTCCTTGTGTGGTGCTTTTGGGACAGTGTGTATCTCACCCTGCTCTGTTGGAGGAAGGAAGACTGTATTTTTTCACAGCATTTCCTGTGTGGGATGGAAAAGGTTATTCATGAAGCTCCAAACACAATGTATACACTCATCCATAAACACACAGAATTCATTAGAAACATAAAAAGCACATATGTCCCCTTTCCTTTCTCTCCTTCCTTCATAAACATGCAACAGCTGCTATTATCTGCTGCTAGTTGTAAATACTTGAATGGCTCCATATGTTTGTGTTTTTGTGAAGTATGCTGGAGGAAGTTTATTAAGCATTTATTAGTCTATAAATCAGTACAGATGTAGTGCTGCATCTTTGACTGTGAACACTTTTACTGCAGGTAAAAAGTGGAAAATGAGAAATGCATTACACCGTAATGTAAACTTTTACAGTTGTAAAGTACAGTTGTAATCAAAATTATTCATTCCCCATTGCAAATCAAGTTTATTGGCAGAATTTACAGACTTTCCGTTGTTTGCAACAAACAAATCAAAGTAACTGAAATAGCTTAAAGGGGACCTATTATGCAAAATTCACTTTTGTATGGTGTTTGGACATAAATGTGTGTTGGCAGTGTGTGTACACAACCACCCTACAGTGATAAAAATCCACTCACTCCTTTTTTTTAAATCCCCATAAATCATAAGCAGTGTCTCCCAACGACCTGTTTTCAGAATGCGGCTTTAGCGTGCAGCTTTCTGAGCCCCAAAAGGTGACGATTTAAACATGCTGTAAAAACTTATCTGCGGGGTGTTTTGAGCTAAAAATTCACATACACACTCTGGGGACATCAGAGACTTATATTACATCTTGTGAAAAGGGGCATAATAGGTCCCCTTTAACACAACAAATGTTTCAAGAATTCAAAGAATCACAAGAATTACCTGCATTTGGAGTCATTGCTATTAAACCTCTTGAGATGATGTGAATATCAGCATGCATAATTTGATAAATAATTGCATAAACCTGAATAAACACCCAAGTCATGTTGACATTTTCATGGTTCCTTTTGTGAACTTGACAGCCACACTGTATGTAATGGAAAAGAGCAGCTTGGACATTCTACCTAACATCTTCAATCTCTAAAACACACCATCAGAACCAACTGCTCTTGTTTTTGAAAGATTATTTTCTTATTCACCGTTTTTGTCAGTAAAAATGTCTAAGATTAGTTAAAGGGTTTTATGTTTACGCTGCATGTTTTCCTTAAATGCTTTCTTTTAATTGTCACGGTGTCTGGTTGTGTTTCCCCGGGTGTCCACTGGAGGTCCCCGTTCCCCACGGTGTCTGTCATTGTTAACTACATTACCCACAATCCTTGTCTGCACTTATCTGTTCATTGCACTCAGCTGTTCTCGTCATTGTTCCCGTCATTGTTCCCAGCTGTTCCCTGTTTCATTGTTAGTTCTGTGTGTGTATATATACCCTGGTTGTTTCAATGTTTGTCACGGAGTCCTTTTCTATTATCACGCCACTTCTGTTCCCTGTGTTTTCCTGTGCCTATTTGTGTTCTTGTTTTTGGATTGCTATTTGGATTTTGACCCTTGCATGGACTGGATGACGATTTACGGATTACCCCAATAAACATACTGCACTTGGATCTGTCTTCCCCGCGTGTGTATCGTGACAGAAGGACTCCGTCAAACTCAAGATCCAGCGGTATGTTTGTCCATGTCTCTTCCCCAGCCACCGAGCGGGAGAGAAGACAGTTTTTTGAGGGGACCCGGTTGGCCAAGTTTCACGGGACCCGTGGAGGCCGCAGTAGAGGAAATGGTCGAGAAGAATCCCAACACCACACTCCACTCTGGCCCCTCTTCGACCCTGGGCTGGTGATGTCCAGTCCAGAGCTCCGTCCGCCGCTGATTCCGCCCAGCTCAGAGCTCTGTTCGCCGTGGTTTCTGTCCAGCCCAGAGCCTGCACATCGCCATCCGAAACGGCGGAGGAGGAGGAAGACCTCCAGTTTCCCCAAAGACTACTGTCCTCAAGCAGCTCGCTGTCGTCCCGGAGGCCGTCCCCTCCGAGCAGCCCGCTGTTGTCCCGGAGGCCGTCCCCTCCGAGCAGCCCGCTGTCGTCCCGGAGGCCGTCCCCTCCGAGCAGCCCGCTGTCGTCCCGGAGGCCGTCCCCTCCGAGCAGCCCGCTGTCGTCCCGGAGGCCGTCCCCTCCGAGCAGCATCCATCAATCCAGAGACTGTTCGCGTCACGTCTGCTGATGCAGAGACTGATCCTGTGCCGGAGGCTGTTCCCGTCAGTCCTGCCACGGCAAAGAAGGCTGTCTTCCTTTTTTATGCAGTAGCAGTACTGCGTGCTTGGAGGAGACACAGCAGGTCTGCCGAGCCTGAGCTTCACGTCACGCCTGCCGAGCCTGAGCCAGTGCCCGTGTCTGTTCCAGTCCCTGAGCCGGTGGTGTCTGTTCCAGTCCCTGAGCCGGTGGTGTCTGTTCCAGTCCCTGAGCCGGTGGTGTCTGTTCCAGTCCCTGAGCCGGTGGTGTCTGTTCCGGTCCCTGAGCCGGTGGTGTCTGTTCCAGTCCCTGAGCCGGTGGTGTCTTTTCCAGTCCCTGAGCCGGTGGTGTCTTTTCCAGTCCCTGAGCCGGTGGTGTCTGTTCCAGTCCCTGAGCCGGTGGTGTCTGCTGTTCCAGAGCCGGAGCCGGTGGTGTCTGCTGTTCCAGAGCCGGTGTCTGCTGTTGTTCCTGAGCCGGTGTCTGCTGTTGTTCCTGAGCCGGTGTCTGTTGCTGTTCCTGAGCCGGTGTCTGTTGCTGTTCCTGAGCCGGTGTCTGTTGCTGTTCCTGAGCCGGTGTCTGTTGCTGTTCCTGAGCCGGTGTCTGTTGTTGTTCCTGAGCCGGTGTCTGTTGCTGTTCCTGAGCCGGTGTCTGTTGCTGTTCCTGAGCCGGTGTCTGTTGCTGTTCCTGAGCCGGTGTCTGTTGCTGTTCCTGAGCCGGTGTCTGTTGCTGTTCCTGAGCCGGTGTCGCCCGAGGGGTCGTCTCCGCCCTGGCCGCCCGAGGGGTCGTCTCCGCCCTGGCCGCCCGAGGGGTCGTCTCCGCCCTGGCCGCCCGAGGGGTCGTCTCCGCCCTGGCCGCCCGAGGGGTCGTCTCCTTCGCCCTGGCCGCCCGAGGGGTCGTCTGCTTCGCCCTGGCCGCCCGATGGACTGTCTGCTTCGCCCTGGCCGCCCGATGGACTGTCTGCTTCGCCCTGGCCGCCCGATGGACTGTCTGCTTCGCCCTGGCCGCCCGATGGACTGTCTGCTTCGCCCTGGCCGCCCGATGGACTGCTTCGCCCTGGCCGCCCGATGGACTGCTTCGCCCTGGCCGCCCGATGGACTGTCTGTTTTCCCTGTTCCCCTTCATGGACCTGGCCCCCCATCCCTCCCCCTGATCCTCCACTGTTCCACCTCCCTCCTGGACTCTTGTTTTGTTTGTTGTTGTTTGGTCTTGGAGCGTCTGGTAGCCGCTCCGTAGGAGGAGGGTTATGTCACGGTGTCTGGTTGTGTTTCCCCGGGTGTCCACTGGAGGTCCCCGTTTCTCACGGTGTCTGTCATTGTTAACTACATTACCCACAATCCTTGTCTGCACTTATCTGTTCATTGCACTCAGCTGTTCTCGTCATTGTTCCCGTCATTGTTCCCAGCTGTTCCCTGTTTCATTGTTAGTTCTGTGTGTGTATATATACCCTGGTTGTTTCAATGTTTGTCACGGAGTCCTTTTCTATTATTACGCCACTTCTGTTCCCTGTGTTTTCCTGTGCCTATTTGTGTTCTTGTTTTTGGATTGCTATTTGGATTTTGACCCTTGCATGGACTGGATGACGATTTACGGATTACCCCAATAAACATACTGCACTTGGATCTGTCTTCCCCGTGTGTGTATCGTGACATTAATATGCTCAGAGTTTTATTGTCCAGCACTTTGGCGTAACTCTATTGCTTTTAAATGTGCCATAGAAATAACTTTTTGACTACTTTTTTTGACTCGACTGATAGTAGACTTGCCAGTAGACGTGTATAATGCAGATGTGTAACATAGGGCCTGTTATATATATCCTTGCCATATATTCCCCAATTTACGTCTTTTTCTTAATCTACAGCGTAGATTATCCCATAACCCTAACATTGACCCTGATCTTACTAGAACACCGTCTCAAGATGAGCCTCAAGCCCATTAAGATGATTATTTACCTTCCACAACGATCTCCACGGTAACCTGGCAGCTCCCAGCATCATTGACTGCTTCACAGGTGTAACGTCCTCTATCGTCATCCTGGATTTCCTGGACCACCAGACTAAAGGTTCCACGAGCACTTTGTTCCATAGAGTAATGATCCCCTGCTATCAGCAGCTTCCCATTCCTAAACCAGCAGACCTGGGGCTCTGGAAATCCACGTACCTGACAAAGATCACATATACACAGGAAGCTAAGAGATAAACACTCCAACAAATGTAAAATTAGTCAAACATACATACAGAGAACTTCCATTATCTGTTCTTTCTTTGCACACAACCACATTAACACAAGAATTAGATCAGCAGTTGGTCAACATGATTGTCCAAGCAAACAGACAGATATAATGCCCTAGCATTCTTGATTCTGACCAAAGGAAACTGCCGGGTGTGTGAAACAAGTCAAGACTGTGTTCCATAATTAAAAGGTTCAGTGAGACAAATATGAACGGCATTCTAGACATGCTTGAAAGCCAGTGAACAGAATCGGGAACAGCCTTCATTATTAGTTACTCAGTAACTGATTATCAGCGTTGCCCTGCTTATAGACCAAGAGGGAAACAGCTCTACTTATTTCCTGAGATTTATGCATGTGTGTGTGATAAACAAGAGGAACTTCATACCAGCCACAGTACCTCTCTTTCTGCCATTACTAAAAAATAAAAATATTGTCCTTGAATTACTTTGGAATACTGTTGGTAAACAAATAAGGCAATCATTTGGTTCCATTGTATATATATATCAAAGTTCCATGGTACAGTCTAAAAAATGCTGGGTTGTTTCAACCCAAATTTGGGTCAAATATGGACAAACCCAGCCGTTGGGTTACATTTTAAAATTAAAAATGTTAACCCGACGGTTGGGTTTGTCCATATTTGACCCAAATTTGGGTTAAAACAACCCAGCATTTTTTTTTTTTCAGAAGAAATGTTTGCCCATGTAAAACTCACCGACACATTGTTAAGGTAGTTGCCAGGATGTTACACACTTACTAAGGTGTGTTTTTTTTTTATTAAAACAAAAAAACCCCGCAAACTAGCCTTCCGGATCAGCTTATTAACATCATGACTAAACCTGTCTTGCCTCAGGAAACACCATGCATTATTTTCATTCGCCCTGAGAAATCTTTTGTAGTAGTGAAATGTTTATCAGTTATAGATCAGCACAAAGAAAGGAGCACCTGCTCCGTCTATAATAGAACAAGCAAAAATGTCTGAGTCATTTTGATGGGAGCGGTACAACTGTGGTTCTTGTGAAGAGCTCATACTCACTCCTGTTCACTCCATTGATCTATTTCTACGTGTTTTCTCTTGGTTCTTCTCAACCATTCCAAATCTGTGCGCTGACCATGTCTAATAAGGACACCATATGGATAATCTCCCCCATTCACCCTGTCTTTTACTAATGTTGGCATGTCTTGTTTCTGCAGATCTCAGTGAGATTGTTTAACATTGTACATTGGAAGTGGACCAATCAAATCATGAAACACAATCTACCTCTCTGTCTGCAAACCAGCAGTGCCACACATCCACTTCACATGCAACTAAAATCAGAGGAAACTGCTAACTACTACAAGCTGCAACAGATTTCAGATCGAATACACACATTTATACAGCTCAATGGCTAGTAGACAATAGATTGATTCCAGATGCCCTTCCAAAATTCCAAGGCTAAAATGAAAGCAAAAACTTTACCAAACAGCAAAGGTTTCTAGAAGCGTGTCAAGACTGGCCTCTCTTCCTCTCAGGCAAACGGACCTCACGGTGACAGGTCCACTTCACTGCAGAGTTGCCCAAAAATAGCAATATTAGCTCAGAGTTCTTTATTAAATCAGTGCAGTGCTGGTATTTCCTCTATGTCGGCTGCTGTTTTTCTTGTGTACACTCTCTCAGTTTGAAGCCTTTACTCTGAGACATGTGGTCAAGAGCTCTACCTCAAAAATCCAGCAGGACTCACTTCCGATGCTGAGGGGAGGAAAAACACAGGGTTATTTGCACAAAACATCTGCTTTTTTTCATGTTTTCTCTCACACAATTCATACTGACAGCACAAGTAGGGCACAAGTCTTTAGCAAGACCAGACAAAGAGAGGACTATTTTACTCACACTGTATTGCCCTATAAAGAGAATCACCCAAACAATAATAAATTGATACATTTTTGTACATGCTAAACTCCCCACCAACTGTTCTGAGGTGCATTCCTCGTAACTCTCTGCTTAACTACCATTGTACAAGGCATCTATGGAGAAATTAACTATAGTCACGAGTTTCCCGAAACCATAGTAACTTTGCAAATCTGTTGTCTGAACCTTGTTGGTTTAAGCATACAGAACTGTCTTTAACTCTTTCCCCGCCATTGCAATTTCACGTTAAAAAACAAAAACATGAATGTATTCACTCATCCATAAACATTATAAAATCCATTACCATGACAGCAAGTTCCATGATTCATATTTTTATTCCGCTTATTCACTGCGTCATCAATCTACGCTATTGTCAATCAACCCTAGTGCGAAACAAATGACATATTGTAGCTTTAAAAGCAGAGGCTCTGTTCTTTCTTCTGAAATATTGAATATTCAGATATAAAACAAAGTCATACAACAAAATATTCTGGTGGTCATGAAATCTTTGTAAAAAAAAATATAAAAAATGCTGGTGGTGGCTGGCAATCTTTTTCAAAAACGCTGGCGAGTAAATAATTAATAATATCAACAAACTAATTAATCAGTTTGAGATTAAATTAATGTAAGATTACTGCTGTAAATACTGAAAATGGCACGAGACTGCCTTGCCATTTCTGTTCCCATGTTGTTTTGCTTTATTTACTGAATGTTTGATTAATTCACTGATTCCCTCTTTATGTTATACGCTGGGGTTTCCCCGGGATCCTAGAGCACATGCAAGCTCTTCAAAAACAGTGCTTTTCTTTTCAATTTGAAATACTTATTCTGTACTACATGCTAGCTTTTTTTGCTTTTAGCCCAAGAGCATAATCTATTTAAATCCACTTCATACTAAAAAGAAACTATGCTTCTAACCACAGGTCGAGAGCTGTAGTTACAACCACACAAGTTTGCTGTTTGCAAGTTAATTGGAACTTTGGTTTCGGGAAACACAGAATCGATGAACTATGTTAGTTGCAACCATAGACTGTAAAAAAATATGGACGTAGTATCCGTGACGTCACCCGTAGGTTTCTGAAGAGCATTTTTGAAGCCTAAAGTGGGCGGAGCCGGCCATCGCCATTTTGGCCTCGCGTCACCGCTCGTCACTCCCGGATAACAGAATATGGGCAAAGAGGCGGAGCTGAGGAGCCTGGCTATCTGAAACCACGCCCACCTAGCTCGACGTTATGGAGTTAGCGCAGGCTTGGGAGCTAATGCTATATGCTAGTAGCAAGTGACTCCATAGGGCCTCGCACTAAAGTGACAGTTGATGATTAAAATCAGAATGACAATTAAAAGGTCCTGGTTGTGCCCTTCGAAATATTATAATAGTTAAAAGACATAGCTACAAGTGAGACTGTGTATCATGATTCTGTACAGCTATTCTGCTGGACATGTATTATGCAGTAACTTACAATATTACTCTGAGAGTGTGTGTGTGACCGTGATTATGTGCATACATGTCAGTTACTCATTACAGTCTATGGTCCGTCAGCGCGGCATCACTCGTCAAGTTTGTAGAGAGCTTTATTATTCAGTCCATTTTAAATTCTGATTTTGGCCACATCTCAAATGGGTCAAAACATGAACTTCATAGGTAATATATCTAAGTAAATGCGCTAGAAATCCGCGCTCATTCAAGGATGTGCATTTATTGCATGGACGGAGAAAGCGCCCACACCTGCAGGATTTCATCTGACGGTACATAAACATATTATAATCTGTTCCAGAGCAACGGTACCACAGAACGAGTGTAGCCTTTATATCTATAGACGTTTTTACATCTGAAAACTCCAAAAAGCAACGAAATTGTCAGACATCCATCAGTGCATGTTCACAGAGGAGAATAACTGGAATACAGCGCTGGTTGTTCTCTCGAACGATACTCGGCGACAACGGCGGAATCCAAAGGCGTGGGCGAAGTAATGGGTGTATTAAATTATTATGAAATAATCCCGAAAAAAAAGCACAAACAAGGCAGAGAAGTGACGGCTAACAGCAGACAAACGGCTAGTAGTGACATCAGCGGCCATCCACCTGTCACTCAAAAGTGGACACACCCTTAATTATGTAGAACTTTAAATAATAAAGGGCACCTATTATGGAATTTTGAAATTTACCTTTCATGTAGTGTGTAACATAGATCTAAGTAAACAAAAACATCCTGCAAAGTTTGAAATATGAAAGTGCACCGTATATAAAGTTATTGTCTTTCAAAAGTAAGAGTCGACTCAGAGTAATTTTTATGAATCGTTAGAAGACCGAAGCTTTTTCTCTGACTAGATGACGTCAACTTGTCAAGTTATTTGAATATGATACGCCCACTTATTGCGCTCCAAGGCCAGGGAAAACATCATGGCGACGAGACGCTGTGTTCTGAAGTGCGACTCAAAAGCAAACTTTTTTCATCTGCCCAAGGAGGAGCATTTGAAGACTAAGTGGCTACAATTCATACAACTATACCACAGAAGTATAGTCCGAGCCTTGTGCTTTGTTCGCGCCATTTTGAAGACGATTGCTTTACCAACTTAAATGCAATCAAACTTGGATTCGCGAGCCGGATGATATTGAAGGAAGGTTCAGTTCCAAGTGTATTTGCATCAGCTTCCTCCTCCGTATCACAACCTGTAAGTGTTATTAATAATTGTTGCATTTATGTTTTATGTAGCATGCTTAATAATTATTTTGTTTGTTGTGTAAGCACAGTTTAGCTTCTAGGTCTCCAATGGCAATTGTATTGAGATATGTGAAGTGTCTGTCTTGTTTTCGGAGTTGTCTTAAACAGAGTAATACCTCGTAGTAACGTAACTGCATTGTTTTTTTTTTGTAAAAACGTTATGTTTATGCATCGGGCTAACGCAAACAAAGACTGATTGTGCTTTTACAATATGAACTCTGGGCTATGCTCGCTAACATAACATTAAATTCTTTATCTTATTTTTAGTTTTTTACTACAAACTACAAAGCAGTGGACTATAATCATTATTATAACACAATTTAATTGATAAAAGCATCATTGTTCTCCGTGTTAGACAATAAGTATACCAATCACAACTGACTGGGTCATCTGACCAATCAACGCAGATTAGCGTCACGCAAAGGAGGGGTTTGGAAAAATGAGTCGTTGAATGAATCATTTGGGAGTCGGTGAGCAAATCAGGTAAAAATAAATGCATATTATACGACAACAAAAGTGTTGGGGACTCCCAAAACAACATTAGGAACATTTTAAATGTCATAATAGGTGCCCTTTAATCAACTAAACGAATGAGTTATAAAAAAATTCACCCCCCTCACAGTTGTTATGAAGGGCAAAATTAGCTGTATAGACCAAAGCCACATAGAGAATCAGGCTCAGGCTGTAAACATGTTTTTTTCTGCTGTAAAGTTGGGCATATTAACATGGGGGAGATACAGATTTGACTCACTTCTACAGCCAGCCTCAAGCGGCCAGTCGATGAATTGCCTTTTAATTCACTTCCTTGTTGGTTTCAAGAGAGAGACAGGGAGGTTGCCGCTTGGTTGCAACGAAACTTGCGACCATAGTTGGTTAATGATACTTTTGAAAACCCCACCCCTAGGGTGGTTGCTAGGCATTGCTATGTGGTTTCTAGCATGCTGTTAAGTAGTTTCCAGGGTTTCCAGGCAAGGTGAATGCTTATCCACCATAGTACAATGCATTTTTGGAGGAATTATTTAGCTCAACTCTGTCGTTTGAGCTACGTTGGTTTAATTGTAGATGTTTTTAATGTCGTCGCATAGGTGGTGGAAAGTTAAAAGCTACAACAAATTTGCTGCTTCCACTGAGACAAAAACTAAAGCTTTTTTTACAATTTCACAGTTTTTACAGTGAGTAAGGACCAGATTTTTAACCTAAAAAAGATACACAATTTAAATACTCAAGATGTGAATAATTTATGCAGACTGATTCATACAATTAAATGTGCATTTAGCTACAAAAGGTTGCTATGAAATTAGTAATAGACATTTTTAGTCTATACAAAAGCCACACTGATGTATTCTTAAAAATATTTTTTATATATTTGTATAATACATTTTAATTATATTATTAAATGATATATACATTTTATAATGAATCAATATGATATTGAATTAATGTCATATTGCTTAAAGGTACAATATGTACAAATGTTGTAATAAAATATTAATTTTAATAATCAAAAATCATTATCATGTGATATCTGTCTATTATTAGCAATCGCGACCTGATAAAAAACATGAATGTTTTCACTCATCCATTAACATTATTAGATCCATCAGCTTGACAGCAAGTCCCATCATTCAGCTCGTCACTGCGTCATAAACCTACGCCTTTGTTATTTTAAGAAGTTAGCGACCCCTAGCGGCGAAAACAATTACATATTGCAGCTTTATGCTCATTTACATGGACAACAGAAACACTGTTCGAGAAACAACAAATTGTTGAACTATGTTGACAAAGATGAAGCTTGCGATAATGGTTGGATAACAATGCTTTTGGTCGACAGAGCATTGCTAAGTTCTTGATTAACCTGGGAAACATGGGAAAATTAGATTGGGTTATACGCATTTTAGTCCGGGATCAGCTTAAGCCTTGTCTGTGAAACCGGGGGAAAGAGTTATGAATTGCCATGAGATTTTATTGGGTGGATTAAGTGTTCTGGGTGATTGTTTACTAGTGAATGCATCTATGCCAAAGTCTCCTTAATATTCTGGTCTATAGATGACTCTGGGAAACTTTAGAAAACCTCTCCTCAACAGACTGCATGATTTGAGATATTATTTATGATAACAGTGCTGGAAGAGTTACATGCTGAAGTGTAGTATTTATTTAGGGTTAGGAGTTTGTTCAAATCATTAAACCTAATATAAATTTTTTTGCTGTAATTATATCGAAGTAATAGTGATGCTTGACTGCAAACACTAAATACACCCTTGGAACATATGAGTAGATGTACAGTGGCTAGTGAAATGACAGGAGTACTCTTCATTTTGGCTTTGGGGCACTGCATGTGTACATACACAAAGAACAGCAACAAGATGAGACAAAACCACATACCCAGCTTGTTCTAATACATCAATATTGTTTGTTATGCTACAAGATCACTAGCAATCAAAATGCACTCATCTTTTAATGATTCCTTTAGACTGCTGCCCAGAACTCATTCCAGGGAACATCAGACTCCTCAGACATGCTCTGAGGCGTCTCACAAGATGTCTCATCTAGAAGCCAAACTGAGACACAATGTAGATGTTTGTTTTTTTCTTGAATGCTTTTTATGTGATATAATTTGTTTTTCAATGGTGGCTTGTTTTTGTAATCTAAACATGATGACAGTCGCTCAACTGAAACACTGTTGACACATTCTAGAGTCTGAGATGTTGATTTCCTAAATAAGCGGCATAGCAGAGTTCTCCGGCTGATCTGGAATCAGCACTAGGGATGTTCCACCTGGCTCTCATTATGGGGCCTCAGACAAATATTCACTAATGACCTGCTGTTGATGATATACAGCCAACATTTTACATCTTACATAGCTACTAACCACATTCTATAAAACAAGTGACTATATGCTCAATTTAGTGTATTCTGAGTTATCCGTTCAGTAATGTACACATGCCACACACTCTGAAAAGCAATCCACTCACAGACTTTATGAATGAAGTGTAATCTGACTATTATGAGAATAAACTTGCATTTACTGAAACTATTGCTGGCTTGAACAAGCCCTAGTGAAAAAAAAAGAATACTTTATTGTATTTTAAATATTTCCTTTTTCAATAGTACATTGTATAGATAGTACACAAAAATAAATAAATATATATATTAAAAGTAATATATGCTTTTACCTATTTTTACAATACAACTTTTAACATACTTTACAATAATTGTACTTTAGTATATTTTAACTGTGTGCTGGAAAGTATAGCATATTTGTACAAAGTATAGCTAAGTATTATTGTGCATTTGTTATTGATGACAGCGTGCAATTTGTAGTATACACTCCAATAGCCTCGTGGGCAAGTGCACCGACATGTAGCGCCGTTGTGCTTTGGGCGATCCGAGTTCGAGGCCCGGCTTGTGGACCTTTCCCGATCCCGTCCCCCCTCTCTCTCTCTCTCTCTCTCTCTCTCTCTCCCACCTCACTTTCTGTCTAGCTACTACTATCCTAATAAAAGGATAAAATATATAAATACACTTATGGTATATTTCTTGTACGTTTCGAAGACACTCGTAATGAATTTGTAATTTACTTGTAACACAAATAAAGTACACTTTAATATCACTAATCAAGCATGTAATTAGTCCCTAGTACACAGGCATGTACTTAGTATACTTGAAGTTGTTCCAATTTAGTATAAAAAAGTACACTAAATACACTTAGTTATGTGTTATAAGTTATGCCTTATAAAATTTAATTACAACTAAAATATACTTAGTACAAAATTTGTTGTTTCAAAATAGCACACTTTAAGTTAACTAATCATTAACACACTTGAAGTATACTAAATTAGTATGGATGCAAGTATAGCATTTTTTTTTTTCACCAGGGAGTCTTTGCGAGTTTTAGGTACTCCAGCCTGTGGAGATATTTCTGCGTAATAATATTATGCTGCTTCTTGTATGTTTTGTGATTTTTAAAGTGAAATATCTACCCCGACAGCAACATAGTGTCGTCCCAGATCCGGGCCACATCTAGTACATTTGGATTCAAACGTCACTATGTTGCTGTCTGGGTAGACATATTACTTTGAAAATCACAAAACATACAAGAAGCAGCATAATATTATTTTGCAGAAATATCTTCTCAGGGAATTTTTTCTATGTTGCTGTCTGGATAGTGAGTGGCACTAAAGGCCACAAAGATGAACGTGAATCTGGCAACGTTTTATTACATTGGTTGTTGTTCGTATCGCAGCGGTTTTAAATGAAATCGCGTTTGATAGAGCGACCACATTTGCTGATAGAGCAAGAACACATTTGTTATAGCAACCATGCCCCATTTTAGTTTCCTCCCACAATTCTGGACCAGGTGAGCTACCGAGAAAATATACTTAGAAAAGTCATATAATATGGAGCTGGGTATGTGATGCAAACGTCAAAATGTATTAGTTTACAAATCATGCACTATGGTAAACGTGTTATGAGGTAATAACATAGTTTTAGTTAAGACCCACTAAGGACAAATAATAAGTCTATGTTTTTGCTCTCTCTCGCAAATGTTTTGTATTCCCCCGAGAAATTTTGCATTAGCTCACAAAATGTTTGCATTCCCCTAAAAAAAAACTTTGCGTTCGCTCGAAAAAACCTTTGCGTTCCCACATTTGCGAGAGAACGCAAAGCCAGTGCCAAATATTTTTTCCCTCCCATATCATTTTTTTTTTCCTTCACCAAGTCCCTTTAAGGCTTCCGTAGTTTTAGTAGTATATCCACATTAAAATATCATCATAATTTGCATCAACAGCAATACAATTTGTGTTTTTTGCTGCCACTACAAGGTAAATCATTATATAATAGCCCTTTAATATTATTAATAGTGTTAACTGATAGTAAAAACAAAGACATTTCTGGTTTGGTGGGGGTTAAGTGGTATTAAGCATAACTGTTGAGCTTTGATGAGAACAACAACAAGAAACCTAAACGGGATAGAGAACAAGAATTGAGATGAATTTTAATGCAGTGCTCCCTTTCAAGCACTGTAAATAACTCTCATAGCTCAAACGGGTGGCATACCGTCACTCTGAACGGCCCTCAGGTCATGAAGGTTTATACAGTAAACTGATACACACTGCTCACATTCCACTGGGTAGTGGGCCGAAACATCAGGCTGTTGTTTGACAGTGAACTCAACCTCATGTTTCTCCCCCTCTCTCTCTCTCTCTTTCCTGTTATCACTTTTTCCTGGCTTCACCTTCGCTGTTAAAACCTGGCGAGGTCACGCACCTGAAATACTGCGGTACAATCAGTCTAGAGGCTCCCAGAGCCCTCAAACACTGTGATATCATTAACATATGCTCAGCTCTTCTCTGTTAAACACAACTCTAGTGTTCTTTTCTAGAGATGTTAAATATTCATGTGAAACATGTTTTTATACCTGAACACAAGGATTTTTATATGAATGTATTATCATGTATACTGTATGTTAGAACATACAGATGTTGAGTATATTAATCCTTTTGATCTTATGCTTAAAGAAATAGAAAAGAATAGGGATAGAAAAATAAGAAAAATGTATTTTATTTTTTTACCTAAAGTTGTTCGGTAACACTTTACAATAAGGGTGCACTAATTAGCATTAATTCATGCTTAACTAATGCACAGATAATACTGAATTAATGTATTACTAATGATTATCTAATCTATTCATTAATGATTGCCTAATTAGCAACTAATGAAGAGTCTGTCTGGTTAATATATTAGTTCATATATTAATTGTTATTAATTTAATATGTAATTGTGGATTAATTCCATAATCACTTATTGTATTAACCAATAGTGTTCATTAATTTGTTAATTACCACAATGAGCCTAATATGCATTCATACATTATTAGTTACAGCATTAGTAGTGTGTCAATTACTACAATTACTAGATGATGAGTTAATAATGATGTGCCTCAATAAGTAAAGTCACAACATAATGATTGTTAGCTAATGATTAATTAATCATTAATGACCATCACTAGAGTTCATAAAAGCTGTTTATTAAACACTGGTTTCCAAAAACATTGTAGTAATTGACAAACTACTAATGCTGTAATTAATAATGTATTAATGCATATTAGTTCACCTGTATTATCTGGAAGTTGAAATATAAGGCTTTGGCTCATTGTGGTAATTAACAAATTAATTAACACTATTAGTTAATAAAACAAGGTATTATGGAATTAATACACACTTACACATTTAATTAATAACAATTAATATATTAACTAATATATTAACCAGACAGACTCTTCATTAGTTGCTAATTAGGCAATCATTAATTAATAGCTCAGATAATCATTAGTAATACATTAATTCAGTATTATCTGTGCATTAGTTAAGCATTAATTAATATTAGTGGACCCTTATTGTAAAGTGTTACCAGTTGTTCCAATATGAATTAGGAAGTATTTTCTTTTCTATACTATGGAAGTCAACTGTTTGGTTACCCATATTCCTCAAAATATCTTATTTTGTGTTCAGCAACTTCTTATAGGTTTCGAACAACTTGGCATCATTAAGTAAATGATGAAATAATTTGTTTATTTTATAATTATTGTGTAAAACGTTTTCTCCCCTTATCCACGAACCTCATTACAAACTGAATAAAAAATTCTTTATTAAACTAGCATTTTAATGTTTAAATGGGAGAATTGGAGCAGACAGTAAAGAAAAACGGGCAACATGTGGCAGAATAAATGGAAACTTCTTCAATACTGTTTAAAAGGCATCCTATAGGACGCACCTAATGAAGTTATTTACATTAAGTTGTTGCCTACTGACATGCATCCACATTTCTTTATGTATTTTTATTTTTTTCCTAAAAATTGGACACCTTGTCATAATGCTATTAGCTTCCTTGCTGTTTAATGCCTTGGCAGCTGCCTCTCAAAAATGGCTGGTTTGAAGCTTTATATGGATAGTACTACTCAACAAAAGAGGGCTTTCCACACTGTTATCATTGTTCTAAACTCAGATTTTAACCAAGGGTGAAACATTTCACACATGTAATTTAGACGTGGGGTTAGCACTACTTTTTACCCATCTTAGTGCCACTTGTACAGTGTGAAACGATGCGGTTTTAGGATGTTACGGCTAGATCCTTAACATCTAGTTCACACTTGAACTAGTTAACCCTGGGTCATTGTAAACTCTGGATAAACAGAATCCTGGGTTTATAACAATTAATCCTGGGTATTCATATGCTGACGTTTCACACGGTACATTCCTAAAGCCTGGGTTTACGTTCATATTTGCTGTCAGTGTCATTGCTTGGATAAACGCAACATGAAATCTGTTTGCATAAAGAGTCAAGCATTGCGCATCCTCATATTTTGACTCCTATTGCGTTTTTCTTCACTCCAACTGAGGCGTTTTCTGTACCCATTTGACAGTTCCCCCCTCTAACTTTTTATATACAATGAGCTGTTTTTCTAAGCGTCTAGCCGTAACATTCTAACAGTGCATTGATTCACACTGTATGTGTTTGACATTGCAATGTGGGTGCTAACCTGCTCTGAAGCAGCGGTTCATTACCCTAGCTAAAAAGCGGTGCTAATCTCCCTATTACAAGTGTGAAACGTTTCTCTACCTGGGGTAAGGGAGGTTTAGAACAACGATAACCCGGGGTTAAGCACAGTGTGAAAACCCCTTCTTTGTGCCAGGAGTGTGCCTACTATTAAGCATTAGTAAGCCTTAGGTTTGAAACATACTCTATACCTCAGTGCTGCATTTGACACTGTCGATCACAACATACTTCTTGACAGACTGGAAAACTGGGTGGGGCTTTCTGGGATAGTCCTAAAATGGATCAGGTCATACTTAGAAGCGAGAGGTTATTATGTGAGTACAGGAGACCATAAGTCTGAGTGGACATCCATGACATGCGGAGTTCCTCAAGGCTCAATTCTTGCGCCACTCCTATTCAACCTGTACATGCTCCCAATGAGCCAAATCATGAGAAAGAACCAAATTGCTTACCACAGCTATGCAGACGACACACAGATCTACTTAGCCCTATCGCCTAACGATTACAGCCCCATTGACTCCCTGTTCCAATGCATTGATGAAGTAAACAGTTGGATGTGCCAAAACTTTCTTCAGTTAAACAAAGACAAAACTGAAGTCATTGCATTTGCAAACAAAGATGAAGTTCTCAAGGTGAATGCATACCTTCACTCTAGAGATTGACCGTCATCTTGAACTTCTTCCATTTTCTAATAATTGCACCGACAGTTGTTGCCTTCTCACCAAGCTGCTTGCCTGTCCTGTAGCCCACCCCAGCCTTGTTCAGGTCTACAATCTTATCCCTGATGTCCTTACACAGCTCTCTGGTCTTGGTCATTGTGGAGAGGTTGGTGAGGTTTTCTGGATTTTTGTTTTAGATTCTGTCACTCACAGTTGAAGTTTACCTATGATAAAAATGACAGACTTCTACATGCTTTGCAAGTATAGGAAAACCTGCAAAATCGGCAGTGTATCAAATACTTGTTCTCCCCACTGTAATAGAGATGAATATGTCAGCACAAGATTGCACGCACAGACACAGATCAACACATTTTTGTTGCTTTGGCACATGTTACTGAAGAGAGAGATATACTGCAACATACAAAAAGACTAAAAATATATTTAGATGCCTGCTAAGTTTTTCAAATGTTGTGCAGTTTTTAGTTGTGGAAGAACATTGTCTGCATAACTTTTGAAGGAATCTAACATTCAGGCGGCTGTTTATTTTCGATCATGTCAGTAGGGTGTATTTATGTATGTCACAATTGGACGCAAATTTCACAAACATATTTAGTGAAAGATGGATGTGAACATAATACCTCAACACATTAGTAACCATGTTCATTCAAAAGCCTGACCTGTGATAAATGATTGCTTTGATATGCAAGGCTTCAGGGGTAGCGAGGTCACAAAATCCATCGACTGAACAGTCAATTTCACATTGTTCCTTTTAGTAGCATGAAAAACCACTGTTATCCAATAGTTATTAAATTATTTACACAAAGTGATCAAAAAAAGCTCCCTTTATAATCACTGGAGTTGTCAATCACTTTAGTTCAGCGCAAGTTCTGCTCTCCTGCCAAAACTCCTGTTTTGATTCATAAAACAGTTCATTAAAATTGTCTTAAAATTGAAGTGACGTAACTGACGCTGGTAGGTCACATGATAATGACAGCATGGGAAATTTTGTATGTCCGGATTACATTTACACACACTCATGCTATACAGAACGTACTTTAGCGGTCGTGAAGTAATTACTTTTTCAAAATAAGAACCTACTCAAGAGAGTAAACGATTTTGGACACAGCCAGTGTTTTCCTCTCGCTCGCTCACTCGATTTCTGGGAGATTCACAGAACTTCTGGGAGAGGTGGGATATATCAGTGTATCGATAATGCAGAAAAAGAGTATTGGAACCGTAACCGTTCCAGATATTTAAAAAAAATATATATTTTTGACAGCATTATTGAGTTGGCTCACCTGATTTATATTTTGTGCTTCAGAATTTACGGGAAGAGTACATAGTGAGCATTAACGCTAATGCATTGTGAATCTTTTTAGGGAGCAAACTTTTCAGTGCACTGGAAGGGAGCTGATCAAGATGCACCCAGCGTTTGAATACTTATAAAATTTTGTCTAGGTAGCCAGCTGACCTATGCCACTAATTGCCTTATCAATTAATTTATCAACATATTTTGGTACACATATAATGAAAAATTAGGGACAACAGATGTATGAGGACTGCTGGAAGTGGAAAGCATAAGGATGAATTGAGAGAGATAAAAAGTAAGAGGAAAAGCAGTAATTTTATGTAAGTGAAAGTTTACCATGTCTGCTTTCAATCATCTACCATTTTCAGGAGAGGTGTGCTGTTTTAAGCAATCACATCTACAATGCATGCTGGATTATAAATACCGTATTTTCTGGACTATAAATCGCTCCGGAGTATAAATCGCATCAGTCAAAAAATGCGTCATGATGAGGATAAAAACATATATAAGTTGCACTGGATTTAGAAATTATGTAGAAATTTATTTCACAAAATCCAAGAACAGACATTTAATCTGGAAAGGCAAGTTATTCAGCTACACAATAGCACACAGAACAACAGCTGAAGGTGTCCGGCATGTTAACGTAACACATTAACAGTTATTCAGCTGCACAATAGCATAAAGAACATATACCTGGGAGGCTGAATAGGCTAAATTAACATAAGCCAGCGAGTCCAACAAGTTACCGGTAAGCAAGTTCACCAAGCTCCCGCGATCTCATCACACAACACTGAATCCATTGAATTCTTCCTCTGTGTCGCTTCTGAACAACTCCGCTAACTAAAGCGCCCTCTCGCGGCTGTAGACGGTAATGTTTTCTCTTGGTTCATCTCAGTCAGTATGAAGTCATTGTTATATATAAGTCGCACCTGACTATAAGTCGCAGGACCAGCAAAACTATGAAAAAAAGTGCGACTTATAGTCCGGAAAATACGGTGTGTGAAACCCAATATCTAACCCCCATATCTTTAAAGACAAGTTTATTATAGACACTTGGGGGTGTGCTCTTTTGATTTGGTGAACTTAACAAAATCAACAAAACCAAACCTGTTTTTTTTTATATAATAGATGCCACTCAAAAAAACTTCCAGCATAATGACTGATATTGTATGTCAGAAGTTGTTTCTATACAATATGGGTGGAAAAACTGCAGACACATCAATCTTCCAAAACCAAAATAAGGCTAACTCATGATATACCGATGCCACTGTAGCTCTTTCCAGCCATTAGAAATGAGATATGTGCGTCTGTGTCCCTGTGAGAGAGGTGTCTGACAGTTTTATTGAGGTTTCTCTTTCCTGATTAAATTCGTGCTGAACTGGATTGTGCTGAGGTCCAATGAAGCGTTTTAGAGCATGTTTTCCTTTACACTCCATAAGTTGTACTTCAGTTTGTAATAGTCTTTGTCCCTGTGTCTGTGTGTGGTCAGTGATCTGAAACAACATAGCCACAGGTTGCCCAAAATCTGTTTATGTACTGCTAATGCATATTGTAAAATATGAGGAACTTGCCAAAAGCACATGCTACAGTTAGATTTTTAGTTATTTAGTAAATTTAAGATAAACTAACCCTTATTGGAAAATACACACACTGTGGTTGATCACTTTATATGTCACTCAGACAGTCATTTCCTGTCTGATTGGGTGGTTCTTCAACAGAATACACTGCAGTCTAGAAGTCTGTCTCTGTGAGACTAGATCACTGTGTTAGATCACAGCGTAACATTTTCTCTGACACTCTTGTCTCATGAGAACCAGAGAAACTTCTCTGCACATGGTTCCCCTGAACCTTCACACTTCACAATAAATCTAGCAAATAGAGGTGCAAGCATGTGCATGCATGTCTGTTTAAATCTATTTTATTTTACGCAAAGGGTTACCCAGTACATTTGCCTACTACTTAAACCAAGAGTTCCCAAAGTAGGCTACTCCAAAAAACATTTAGAACATAGTGTAGTGTAAGATCCAAAGCACAAGACAAATGGAGAAATCCAAAGAAAACTTTATTTAAATTCACCCACTTAACTAAATCAGGACACGGTGCGTTTACGTTTGTTCATATTAAGTAGCCTCTGTATCTGGATAACCGATCGGATTTCTGTTTTTGCATAATATTTAAATTAGGTCTGTAGCACGACACCAAATTAAGAGTAAAGGTGATCATTTTAAACAAGTCACATCATTGATCATCGGGGTTTATGGTTATAGCGTGCAATGACTATGGGAGATTATTACATGGCTTGGTTAAATTCTAATGTAGAATGCGGTCTGTTATTTCTTTATAACACACCGCTGCTGCAAAGTATAACACACCGTTGCCATGAAAAACAGCGTTGCCATGGACACGGTGTTCTTTAATGGAAGCAATACAGTCGTTTATAAATCAATAAACTCCTTTTTAAATTTATTTTGTAGGTATAGCCATGTAATAAGCGGGATAATGTGTAGTGAGGTGGTTGTTATAGCGAATACAACACGTTCAGGGCTCCCGATCAGCCTGTCGGTGTTGTATTCGCTATAACCGCCTCACTATACATGATCCCTTACTTAATAAACATGCTGAAACAATAAAAACATTCAACATTTAAAACATTAAAAAATAAAACGTTTATTCCCATTATTCCTCTGGCAAAGCAGCGCACGCTCTTCATTAAAATCTCATGACTCACAGATTGTACAGGCGATTGCCTCGTTCAGATAATGTTGCACAATTAAAATGAAAAATTATTCAATTTTGACAAATATTGTAAGGTTCAAATATGTTTAATCTCTTGTCTAAACTGTGTCTGGCCATTATTTTCCAAGGGGGTATTCTATCCCCCGGAAACTGAAGCATCCCCGGGCGCCGCCATTGATTAGCGGACCCCCACCTGCTGTTAGCATTCCATTGACTCCCATTCATTTTGGCGTCACTTTGACAGCGAATAACTTTACATCTGAGGCGTTTAAAGACTCCATTTGTCCATTGTTTATTTCTAAAGAAACACGAAAATGTATAAAAGGCTCCATCTTACGGCCCCGTAGAAGCAGTTTTTGTAAAAATAGGCTAACGATTGCGTCATAACCACGCGACTCTGTCGCACAAGTCGAGAAATTACCGCATAGACCGGCGGAGAAGCTCGCATGCAATCGGGGGGACGTGGAGGCATAAAGTCCGATAAAGTCAAGACAGAAGCCCATAGAGAGTGATAAAGTTGCTCCCGCTGCTAGCTCATGGACAGCTAATGCTCACGCTCTCTGTCTCTGCGAGATTCCGAAGGGAATGATCCAGATTTCTCTCGGCTCAGCTACTAGAAGACCTACAGCTGTCAGACACGTTGCTCACGTCACATCTACGTCGTCAAGCTCAGTTTGAGTCTGCGCAGTTCGCCCAGCCATCAGGAAGTGAGTGCTTCTAATTGACTTAATTTTTCTCCGTTGAAACCTATGGGGTTGCTGTGTCCAGTTTATATACTGTCTATGTTATTTTCTGACAGCACGTGGGGAGACTGGCCGGGGATTTATAAGACGTCCACCTGTGAATGCAGACACGATGGCTGGATTGCGTTTACATTACACTGAGATCCGATCACAATGCGTCCTCGACACACTGATCGGATAACATTCCCATCAGAAACGCGTTTAGACTTGTCTTTTCAATGTGTATGTGGACAACATCCGGATACAGGTCGCATGTTAATGCCAAGTGTAAACGCAGCCTTATTCACGATACAGCACTTGCCTCGAGTACCTTATGCTTTTATAAAACGGTTACCACACAATACAACTAAAGCTGAAAAATATGTATCTATGCAACTTTCATGAAGTAAAATCACTAAAAGCCTTCCTTACGCTGGAAAAAAATAGTCCCTGACTGTAAACAGCAACAGAAGTGTATACATTATTTAGCCAATAAATGGCGGCAAAGACTGTCTTTATGAGTGAGTCAGTCAGTAGAGAAGACTTTTACATTGAAATGACTCAAATTTGTGATCACGGAGAAGGAAGACACAACTGACAGATTACTATGGGCACGGGAAAACCCCTTAACTGTTAAAAGGTCAAGATATCGCAGCGGACATTCAAACTGATTTTTTTTATTATGAATATATAGGACTGACCTGAAGGAAAATGCTATATCTACTGTAAATGCAGGTATCGCTTACTCGATCTCTCACAATATTCTACTATAGCTTCAATGAACAATATCGATGAGATCAAACATAGTTTAAGTTGCTAAGAGCGGTTGCTAGGGGTGTTGTGTAGTGATACATAGAACAGTTGGGTGAAGCGGTCATAGCCGTGTTTTATCATGAATAAAACACAGCTATTGGCCAATCAGAATCAAGGATTGGAACTAACCGTTTTATAAATACAGTTATACCATAGACTGTAAAAAAAATATGGACGTAGTGTCCGTGACGTCACCCGTAGGTTTCTGAAGAGCATTTTTGAAGCCTAAAGTGGGCGGAGCCGGCCGTCGCCATCTTGGCCTCGCGTCACCGCTCGTCACTCCCGGATAACAGAATATGGGCAAAGAGGCGGAGCTGAGAAGCCTGGCTATCTTAAACCACGCCCACCTAGCGCGACGGTATGGAGTTAGCTCCAGGGTTAGCTCAGGCTTGGGAGCCAATACTATATGCTACTCACAGTACCAAGTCTGAGACTGCACAGGGGCTCGCGCTAAAGTGACACTGACAGTTGATGATTCAAATCAGAATGCCAATTAAAAGGTCCTGTTTTTGCCCTTCAAAATATTATAATAGTTAAAAGACATAGCTACAAGTGAGACTGTGTATCGTGATTGTGTACAGCTATTCTGCTAGTTGAAAATGTATTATGCAGTAACTTTACAATATTACTCCGAGTGTGTGTGTGTGTGACCGTGATTATGTGCATACATGTCAGTCACTCTTTTATTACAGTCTCTGGTCCGTCGCGGCATCGCTCGTCAAGTTCGTAGAGAGCTTTATTATTCAGTCCATTTTAATTTCTGATTTTGGCCGCATCTCAAATGGGTCAAAACATAGATATATTACCTATGAAGTTCAAGTAACGTTAAATGCGCTAGAAATACGCGCTCATTCAAGGATGTGCATTTATTGCATGGACGGAGAAACACAGACACATGCAGTATTTCGTCTGACGGTACATAAGCATGTTATAATCTGCTCCAGAGCAACGGTACCACAGAACGAGTGTAGCCTTTATATCTATAGATGCTTTTAAATCTGAAAACTCCAAAAAGCAACGCAATTGTCAGACATCCATTAGTGCATGATGTTCACAGAGGAGAACAACTGGAATACAGCGCTGGTTGTTCTCTCGAACGATACTCGACGACAACGGCGGAATCCAAAGCCGTGGGCGAGGTAATGTATTAAATTATATGAAATAATCCCGAAAAAAAGCACAAACACGGCAGAGATGGCAAGTTCAGCAACTGGAATTTGCTGAGGTGAAGTGACGGCTAACCAGCTAATTTACATCAGCGGGAATCCACCTGTCACTCAAAAGTGGACACACCCTTAATTTTGCAGAACTTTAAATATTAATCAACTAAACGGGTGAGTTATAAAAAAATGCACCCCTCACAGTTGTTAAGGGCAAAATTAGCTGTATAGACCAAAGCCACATAGAGAACCAGGCTGTAAACATGTTTTTTTCTGCTGTAAAGTTGGCCATTTTAACATGGGGGAGATACAGATTTGACTCACTTCTGCAGCCAGCCTCAAGCGGCCAGTCGATGAATTGCCGTTTAATTCACTTCCGTGTTGGTTTCAAGAGAGAGACAGGGAGGTTGCCGCTTGAGTTATACATACTTAATTGCAGCTTCATTACAAATGTGTAATTACAAATATATTTAAAACATTACATATAAGTGTCAATATAAATTACATTAAATTGCATTTTAGTTTACCACAAGCCAGTAGCCTACATCTGGCAGTGCACTTTAACCATATTTCAAAGACAATACAAGTAATTCTGAACATTTTCACAAGGGTGCACAAAAGCTTTAATTGGACATTATCTAAACAAGGGGATTTGGTAAAAAAAAAAAAAAAAAAAAAAACTTTTATAAAATTCTGCAGTGAAACCTCCACCATGCCTAACTCTTGATGCTTGACTTCACCTCTCAGTGCCCTGAAAGAAAACAGCAGTACAACAGGAAACTAGGAGTCACAAGACAAAGGTATTTTAATCCCTGTTTGTGCTGTTTCTGTGTCTCACAGAACGAATAGCACAGACCACAACATACTGAAACCTCACAACTTCAGAGTCAGTCAACCTTTTAATATGACAAATATTTCCTTCATGTGTTAAAGGGGCTATATGTAGGCTAACAATTTATATGTATCAATCACTTTTTATTGCCACTGTTTGAACAACTTGTAACAAAACTTTAAAAATGGGTTCATATACAGGTTGTCTATGATAACCTGCAAACTGAGTTCCCCTTCAGGAACTCCGCTGCGTGAAATCGCAGTGGGGAACCGCCCCCCAGCGTAGCGCGTCTGAATCATGAATGAAATCAGTCAATGGAGATAGAGTACACGCGAGTGACGTCATCGACCAGGAAGCTATAAATATCCCCCGAATACACAAGCCGCCAGCTTTCTCACTTCAGCAAAGCGCTCTGTGTGTGTGTCTGAAATCTTTCGATTGTGTGTTTGTCTGTTGCTAGACAGGAGTTTTCACTATATCTATATATATATATATTTATAAAAAAAAACAATATGAGTGTGACGACTCGAGCGAGCAGCAGTACAGAAAGTGTGTTCCCCCCTGTACTCGATACATCACAGGTGGGGATTCACATGAACTGTGTGTTGCTTGTTTGGGAGTGCAGCATGCCCAGTCAGCTCTCGAGGGGGCTGATTGCGAGCATTGCGAGCGTTTCCCACTAAGAACCCTGCGCTCGCGGCGATCGCTCTTCGAGGAGAGTGGTTTGCTGCGAGCTCCCCAGGGCTCGGGTCCCGCTTCTGTTGAGGCAGAGCGGCGGCGCTTGTCCTGGGGTTCGCAGATGGATCTCACCGGCGACGTTGAGACGGGCCCCGCCCTATCTCAGCTATCTCCGGTGGGATCCAGTGCCTCTCGCCCGGCTCTGGAAGCACGCGCTGCGGCCGTTACTTCTGCCCGGGTGGAGGCACATGTGTTTCAGGAACTTAGATTATCCAGTTCTGAGGAGCTGGATGTCGAAAGTTTCACATCAGAAGATACTGGAGTCTCGTCACTCCAGCATAATGCTGAAGAAGGGCTGATGGATGTTTTAACTCGTGCTGTTGAAAAGCTCAGCATCGAGTGGCCAACTGACAGGCAGGAGTCTAGAATAAAAAGCAAATTGGATGATAGATTTCTGTCTGCACGACCTTAGCCTTCTCGCCGGTGTTTACCGTTCTTCCCTGATCTTCACACTGAGGTGTCAAAGACCTGGGCTAGACCGGTTTCCAGTAGAATTTACACAAATCAATCCAATGCATATGGTAATATTTTTGGAGCTAAATCTTCTGGTTATGTGACGATGCCGAAGGCGGAGGTGACGCTCGCGAGCTATCTCTCTCCTGCTTCGTCGTCTTCACTTAAAGCACCGGCCCTTCCCTCTAGACCGCTAAAAAACACTTCAGCGCTTGTGGGGAAGGCTTACTCGGCTGCGGGGCAGGCGGCTGCATGTCTTCATACTATGGCCATTATGCAGGCTTATCAGGCCGACCTGTTAAAAGATGTTTGTGAGGGGGGTGAAATTTCTGAGACTATGATTAATGAGCTCAGGCAGACTGCTGATCTTAGGCCCAATCCCAATTCTACCCCTTTCCCCTTCGTCTACCCCTAACCCTTCGCCTTCCCCTTCCCCTTGACCCTTGAAACAGAGTGGCAAGGCGTAGGGGTGAAAATATTCCCCTAAGAAATGGGACACCACTACTACACCGTTACACGTCATTATACGTTGTTGCCTACGTCACAGGAGATGCGCCGATGTTTATCACAAACTTCCAAGATGCACAGGACTTGTTTTCTGTGGTGTTGTATTAACACGTTGGAGGTACAGACCTATGTTTGTCCTATTTTGACCTATTTATTTATTTACTGTGTGAAACTGTGTGAAATACGACATTGTGTGGCGTTCATGTGCGTTCAACTCATAAATACGATCTTTACGAGATGACTTGAACGCACCAATAGCTTGTGTGCTTTGTTCGGGGGAGAAGAGATTTTTTTACAAACGTTTCTTTGAAGGAACTGACCGTAAATATGAACACAAGATTGAATGTAACATAAAGCAAATCATTATTTGTCGTTAAAATACTTATTAAAGTCAACAATTCTTACATTTATGGTCTAATTTTTTGCTTGGGCAGCCATTTTGCGTCTGTAGCCGGTGTATGCAGTGACACTTCTCATACCCCTTCGTTTGAAGTGTGGTCCCGAAAAATCTTCGTTTGAAGGGCTATCTGGCCCTTCCCCCTAGCCCTTCCCCTCCAACCAAAAGAGAATCGAGACAGCCCTACCCCTCCACGTGCACGAGCAAAACAGAGGGGAAGGGGTAAGTGAAGGGGTAAGGGGTAGAATTGGGATTGGCCCTTACTCTCCGGGCCACCAAGGAGACCGCTAAATCCATCGGCCGGTCTATGGCAGCCATGGTGGCCACGGAGAGACACTTATGGTTGAGTCAGACATCTATGAAAGTGAAGGATAAGACTCTCCTTTTAAATGCTCCCGTTTCGCCTGCGGGCCTCTTCGGTGACGCTCTTCAATCTGTCACCGAGAGGTTCCAGGAGGAAAAAAAGCAGACGGCGGCGTTTCATAAATTTATTCCCCTCAAAGTTCGCATCACTGGGGCTGCTGAGCGAGGGCAGTCCCAGCAGCCGAGTACAGCAAAAAGAGAGCAGCAAAAGAAGAGTGTCGCGTCTCGTGCCCCCCCGCAGAGAAACTGGAGGGACGAGACGGGGCGCTCTCCGGCGCGGCCTTCTCGGGGCAGGACTGATCTGAGGACAGTCATTGTCGCTAAGAAGGCCGCGTCAAAAAGGTCCTGACGTTTTCAGCGCCAGGGCTCTGAGGGTGGTCCCCGCCGAGAGAGACTTGAGTCCACCTCCCTTAAGGGTGCCCTGTCTCTCCAGGCGCCCTCAGGGGCCCATTCTACTAACCCTGCCAAAACAGGGCGTAGGAGGGTCCGGCGAGTGCTTTCCCGAGGGACGCTCGCCGCCTCTAATGAGGGCTCCAGAGTGTTCAGAACAGTCGTTCCCTGCCGGTGCGCCGTTACAGGGCACTGTGTCTGTCACTCAGGAGGTTCAACCAGAGGCCAGCCCCGAGAGGCTGGTACCCTTAGTAGAATTTTTGGTAGAGTGGAAAAACCTTCTAAATGTGTCTCGTTGGGTCCTGCACACAATCAAGAGAGGTTACGCCATACAGTTCAGGTCCGCCTCGGTTCAGAGGGGTCCTTCCCACAGTGGTGGGCCCCGAGCAGGCTCTGGTAATGGAACAGGAGGTTATGACTCTCCTTCAAAAAGGAGCTATAGAGCGGGTTCCTCCTCCCAGCAGGGAGTCAGGCTATTACAGCCGGTACTTCATTGTTCCGAAGAAAGACGGGGGGTTGCGTCCAATTTTAGATCTGCGCATTTTAAATCGCACTGTAGGGAGACTCAAGTTCAAAATGCTTATTCTCAAACAGATCGTGTCACAAATCAGGTCCGAGGACTGGTTTGTCACGATAGACCTAAAGGACGCCTACTTCCATGTAATGATTTTTCCTCAACATCGGAAATTCCTGAGATTTGCGTTTGGGGACCAAGCATACCAATATCGGGTCCTTCCGTTCGGTCTAGCACTGTCACCCCGAACATTCACCAAGTGTATGGATGCGGCGATAGCCCCATTGAGACTTCAGGGCATCCGCATCCTGAACTATATAGACGACTGGTTAATCCTAGCTCAGTCGGAACATCAAGCGGTTCGGCATCGAGATGTCGTTCTCGCTCACATCAAGAGATTGGGGTTGAGACTGAACACCAAGAAGAGTGTGCTTTCTCCAGCACAGAGAACCACTTTTCTCGGTGTAGTGTGGGATTCGACGACGATGCAGGCACGGTTGTCACCTGCTCGGGTTGCTTCGATTCTCGCCGCAGTCAGACAGATCAAGCTAGGCCAGCTATTCACTGTGAAACAGTTCCAGAGACTGTTAGGTCTCATGGCGGCAGCGTCCAACGTTATTCCTTTTGGCCTGCTGCACATGAGACCGTTTAAGTGGTGGCTCAGAACCAGGGGATTCTCCCCGAGGGGAAATCCGCTCCGCACGATCTTGAGTTCGCGACGCTGTCTTCGCGCCCTGATCGTGTGGAACGATCCTTGGTTTCTGTCCCAAGGTCCTGTGTTGGGAGCTCCTTGTCGTCGCGTAACGCTAACGACAGATGCTTCTCTCACGGGTTTGGGGGCGATCATGAGTGGTCGCCCAGCTCAGGGTTTGTGGGAGGACCATCATCTCCTATGGCACATAAACTGTCTAGAAATGTTGGCAGTGTTTCGGGCTCTGAAACACTTCCTCCCAGACCTAAGGGGCCACCATGTCCCTGTCCGGACAGACAACACATCGGTGGTCTCTTATATAAACCATCAGGGGGGTCTGCGGTCGCGGCCGCTATGCAAACTAGCCAGTCAGATCCTTCTATGGTCCCAGGGGAAACTTCTGTCTCTGAGAGCGATTTATCTCCCGGGGTATCTAAATCAGGGGGCGGACATCCTGTCGAGGCAGGGGCCGAGGCCCGGGGAATGGAGACTTCACCCCGAGGTGGTGGAGCTCCTCTGGGAGCACTTTGGTCGTGCTGAGGTAGACCTCTTTGCTTCCCGAGAGACATCACATTGTCCTCTGTGGTTCTCTCTCAGCCATCCAGCCCCACTGGGGTTGGACGCTATGGTACAGGCGTGGCCGAGGTCTCGCCTGTACGCCTTTCCCCCGATTGCTCTGCTCCCAGGAGTTCTGGAGAGGGTTCGCCGGGACGGAGTCAAGCTACTCCTGATAGCCCCGTTCTGGCCGGCCCGAGTATGGTTTTCGGACCTGGTGTCCCTTCTCGACGGCTCTCCCCTGGAGATACCGATCAGGAGGGACCTATTATCTCAGGCGAGCGGTGCCATCTTTCACCCTCGCCCAGAAATTTGGAAGCTGTGGGCTTGGCCTCTGAGGGGGCCCAGATCATAGATCTTGGTCTCTCGACTGAGGTCGTTGAGACCATCCTCCAGTCCAGAGCTCCCGCCACAAGGAGGCTTTATGCCGCGAGGTGGAAACTTTTCACCTCCTGGTGTAGTGAGCGCCAGCAGGACCCAGTTAACTGCCCGGTTGGTACAGTGCTGGAGTTCCTGCAGGATCGTCTCTCTACAGGGTTATCCCACTCCACACTGAAGGTGTACGTGGCGGCCCTAGCTGCTTACCACGCCCCTTCGAGTGGAGGTTCTCTCGGGAGACACCCACTTGTATCTCGCTTCCTTCGTGGCACCTTGAGGCTGAGGCCAGCAGTACGCACGAGGGTACCATCATGGGACTTTGCCATTGTTTTGGAGGGCCTCTCCTTAGCTCCTTTCGAGCCCCTTGAAGAAGTTTCTGAGAAGTTCCTTACTCTAAAAACTATTTTCCTGCTTGCTATTTCGTCTCTCAAAAGGATTGGAGACATTCAAGCACTTTCGGTTGCTCCCTCGTGCCTGGAATTTTCTCCTGGTATGGCTAAGGCTTTTCTCTATCCGAGGCCAGGCTATGTTCCTAAGGTTCCAACTACTCCAGTTAGACCTGTCATACTGCAGGCTTTTTGTCCTCCTCCATTTCTGACGTCGGACCAGGAGAAACTTTATCTGCTCTGCCCTGTTAGGGCCTTAGATGCGTATGTCCACAGAGCTGCCCTGTGGAGGAAATCTGAACAGCTGTTTGTTTGTTTTGGGCCACCTAACAAGGGGTGCCCTGCATCTAAGCAAAGGATGAGCAAGTGGGTGGTCGAGGCCATCTCACTTGCTTATGAGTCGGCAGGTCAGCCTTCACCTTTGGCTGTACGGGCTCACTCCACCCGGAGTATGGCTGCTTCTAAAGCTCTCCTTTCAGGAGTGTCTCTTCAGGACGTCTGTGATGCGGCAGGCTGGTCCTCACCGCATACTTTCGTCAGATTTTATAGTCTTGACTTTGGCTCCACTTCCGGGGCTCAGGTTCTCTCGTCAGTTTGTGCTCCCTAATGCACACACTACGGGGTTTTGGTCGTATGGGGACGTGGGTATTGCGTTCCCCACTGCGATTTCACGCAGCGGAGTTCCTGAAGGGGAACGTCCCGGGTTACGTATGTAACCCTAGTTCCCCGAAGGAACGGACGCTGCGTGTCCTGCCATACTTCCTGCATCCCCTGGATCGCTTGCTTCAGTGACTTTACGCTGACGGCTTGTGTATTCGGGGGATATTTATAGCTTCCTGGTCGATGACGTCACTCGCGTGTACTCTATCTCCATTGACTGATTTCATTCATGATTCAGACGCGCTACGTCCGTTTCACGCAGCGTCCGTTCCTTCGGGGAACTAGGGTTACATACGTAACCCGGGACGTTTTATGTGTTTTTATGAGTTTTATGTGAAGGACTCGGGACGTTTTTACAAGGAAAATCAAAAGGATGTGACATTAACGCACGCTTCCGTGAGCCTTTCATGTGTTCTATGCAAGGTTATTTTCGTAAACGAAAACTGAAACTAAAACTATTGGTCAAAAAACATTTTCGTAAACTGAAATAAATAAGAAATTTCAACATAAATGAAAAACTAAACCGAAACTAAACCAACAACAGTAACTGAAAAACTAACCGAAATAAAATAATAATTACCAAAAATAAATAATAATTTTCGTAATTAATAAGCTCTCATCCTGTACCTACTGCGCTACTTTTTTTTTCAATGTATGACCGTTGCGCTTGAGTCTCGCATCTTTTGCAGCATCTCGCGCATGACACCATGTTCTAAAAACACGCCACTCAAGTTAAAATAAGTTAAACTTTTAAAAGACGCATCTCGAACAAGTGCGTTTTTGTCACAGTTCTGTCACCTCGGTCTGGATTTTCCTATGGGTTTGTGACAGGGCTGTGACACGCTCGGTTTGTCATGTGTTTATGTTCAGTCTGGTCCTGTGTGAGCACATGAGTGTCTTGTTGTTTCTTGTGCCATGTGCTCTCGTCTAATTGTCAACCCCGCCCACCTTGTTATCTCGTTATTGGTTTATTTCCCCCACCTGCCTGCCAGGCTAATTGTAGTAATGACGGATCAAACCTGTTTGTCCAATAGTGGCAAGACACATCGGTCTATAAGGACTTCTGACAAATTGTGTTATCCGCCAAGAACCAGGAAACAAAATTCTGAAGACTGAGAAATCACCGTTACCATCATGTAAGTTGCGTGCACTAGCAAATCTGCCATTATAATAGCAATCCGCCATGGAACAAGAGCGCCTGCTCTTAAAGGGAATGTGAGAGGACGCTCTGATTGGTTTATTGCACATTATGCCCAAACCACACCTATGAGTAATGTAGCGACTTCAGACCAACACATTTTAGATTTGCGAGATCCGCCCACAAAGTTACTTGCGTTATGCGTTTAATCCTTGCATTTCAGATCGTTAAAATAGGGCCCAAAGTGTTACTTGTTAACTATAAGATTCTGCTATTTTAAATGCAAAGTTTACTTCAGTCAAAATGTAATTAAATTAACAGTCAAGCAAATTCAATTCAGAGCATGAAAAGGCATTTAAAAAATAAAGTGTTGTTTTCAGCCTAGAATGTCAGCTAAGAGCAGAAACAGACACTGTCTGTGTATGTATAAATGTATGTGAATGCAGCTATTGCTAATACATGAAGATAGAGGAGATCCTGTCAGACTTTCCACTGACAGCCATAGCAAATTCACTCCAATCCAGCAGCTGTACCTGCGCTCTGGGCTTTCCTGTGTCTGCTAGAACACTTTACGCTTGAGGAGCAATTCTGAATTATACTTGCATAAAACATGCCATATGGAAGCACTGTAGGTAGCACACAGTTTGGAGACTCAGGACTGTGTGACCTGAAATGGAATGTCTGTTATTCTCAGTGTCAATAAATTACACTAAATTACAAAGAAAATTCAATATTTTATTTATATAATCTGAAAAAAATTTGACTGGTGTTTGCCCGTCCAAAACTCGCTGGCACAATACTAGGGGTGCTTGCTTAAATATTCATTGCCGTAATCATACTCTAGAATAGATATAATACTATCACATGGAATAGATGTTGATGCCGTTGAAATTCTGCAGCAGAGCGATGACATCTCAGATCATTATCTAGTCTCGTGTAAACTTCATTTAGCCAAGGCTGCAAAGCCGACTCAGTGTTATTTTATATGTTAGACCTATCACTTCTGCCACTAAAGATTGCTTTATTAATAATCCTTCTGATCAGTTTCATCATCTAAGCATCCCAGATAGCATAGAAGAACTCAATATTGCGACAGAAACTTTTAACTCTCTATTTTCCAGCACTTTACACACAATTGCTCCTTTGTGCTTAAAGAAGATTAAAGAAAAATAGTCCAACGCAATAATTAAATAATAATTAACAATAATTAAAGAATATAGCGGCACGCTCACGCTGTTGTTGTTTCGTCTAAATATTATGGACCATGGCAAGCAGACTTTGGGACAAAAGGAGAACTAAAACGAGGATCAATATCAGAGTGGCGTTTTCGAGATGCCGAGAGCTCCATGTCCGCGACTAACTTCGACTTGACAGAGCTCTTGCATATAGGCTACTTTATTAAACATGAGAGCAAATGTACACAAAACTAATCAATGTTATATAGTTCAACATGATGAAACGTCTCATACAGCCAACAAACTAACACACTAACACTGAAATACTTCTGCTGATCAGCTGTGGGCCACTATTACCTATAACTGGGTCTATTAATGCAGATTGTCTGTCGTTCTCATTAGTTTGAGGAAAGATTAAGCATGGATCAAGATTTGTTTTACCAACGTTTGTTACATCAGTCATTCAAGCTAGAGCTTGGCTAATGTAACTTACCGGTACATTGCATACAGTACATGCACTGTTATTGATACAGTTTCCACGTGTTCACCGTAATATATTTGAAAAATAATCAGTAAATAAATGAGTACAAGTAAAATAATCGTTGATGGACATGCACTTGTTAATTCTGATGCTGAGTAATTACAGTTGCAACATCTTATAATGTACCTCAAACAGAGTAGTGTATCACTGAGAAACGTCCTGCTCGAGTCGTCCTTGCGATGGAGGTTCGGGTTGAATGTCAAGATCTTTCAATGTTACATCATCGGACTCCCGCTCGGATTGATATGGTCAAATCGAGTCATTGTTCGTTACTGTGTTTAGTTTACGGTGTATGAAGCCTCGAGACAGCTGACATTGTTATGGCAATGGGAGTTTTAGTTTTCGACGCGTGCTATGTACATGGTAAACCAATCACAACAGACTGAGCTGTCTGGCCAATCAGAGCAGAGTAGCTCGCGGAAAGAATGGATTTAGAGAGATTGATTAATTTAGCGAGTCGTTTGAGAATCATTGAAAATCTGGTGATGTGCAAATGTATTTTTATGAGAAAATGAAACAGTTTTTTGACCTTTGATGCATGTTGTAGGAGACTCCAAAACAGCATTAGTAAACTTTAAAATAGCAAAATAGGGGCCCTTTATGTTAATTAATATTTTAGTCACATTTTTGGGTTATATTGCACTTTGCAGACGGTCCCTTCGGACTTGTCTCTCAGCCGCCTCCTCATAGAGATCAATTTATATTATAAAGCTCGTTTTGATGAAAAATTGGGTTGTAGCTCGTTCGTTGTCTACTTAACTATGATTGTAAATAGGTGTCATTTGTGTTTAAACAACGTTTAGCTCACGCGTTATTGATCCGGGAAGTTCGAATCTGTGAATATATTGCCAACTTTTTTTTTAGAACTCCTTAGTTAAGCACTGACTGCATTTCTTTATATTTGAGTCTAAGTTCAAACACTATGAAACGCTCCATTGTTAACGTACAGAGCTGTCTGAAACACTGCCAGCGGGACATGAAGGAGGAAGTGTCTTTCCGAGCTCACAATATTGGGAACGCAAATAGCATTTGAGAGGGAACGCAAATATATTTGCGAGAGAACACAAAGAGCTGTTAAAAGACCATCCCAAATGTTCTCCACCACCATGGGGGCTTTAGAGGCTCCGTAGCATCTGAATTCAACTGCCGAAAATAATTGAAGGAGCTACAGCATGTCAAATTAAAATAATTACCCTGCTTTTAACCCCGGGTAGAGAAATATTTCACACATGTAATTTAGAATTTAGGTTAGTGCAACTTTTTCCCACTGGTTTTGAAACCCTTCTCAGGACCATTTTGCCATGTTAACCCCACATTGCTCTGCTGAAAAATCCAGCATAAACCAGAATAAATTCCCTGTTGGTCCAGGCTAGTTTATGCTTTTTAGAGCTGGTATAGTGCTGGTCTAACCGGTGGACTGATGCAAAACTGAGCTGGTGTAGCTGGTCCACCAGCACTTCCACTTTCCATGCTGGTGACCAGCAAACCAGAAACCGGCATCCCATTCCGGACTCACCATGCAAAACATACTTTATGCTGCTGGTGATCAGCAAGGCTGTATTTTTCAACTTGTACAATGCGAAAAAAATGTGGTGTTAGAATATAATAGCTAGATAATTAACAACAGACACCAAATCACATGCAAACCAAAATGCTGAGTTGAAACTATTTGGTATAAGGAAGCTGGGTTTCTTCCAATACGGGTTGATAATCATTTTAAAATAAATAACCCAACAGTGCTGGGTTGGGTTTTTAAAGCACAAATGGTTTTCTGTATACCGTTACCAATTTGCCTTATGACAGGAATGTTTGTGAAAAACAGAATGAAACTAATCGAAGAAAATGTTTAAACTGCCTGCAGCGAGGAGACTGATTATTTGGCTGTAGGGGACTATTTTGGGACTTAGATGCTTTCAACAATTTAATTAAAAAAATGTACTTCTAAAAAGTAATTTTAACTGTAAAAGCTCTATAACTGCAGAGTTTCCATTTTTCTGCACATTCATATGTACTGAGTGTTCTTGCTTATCAGTAAGTTTATGGCCCCCAAAAAACCCCAGATAAAAACAAAGGTTGTTTTTAACCTAGCATTTTTATGGAATGTGCAATAATTTAAGCCTTTTTTGGGGGGGTGGGTCATGAACATGAACAGACATCAACTCATTTTCATGTCTGAAGCACACAAATTGCTTCAATTCTGAAGTTTACTCTCTCAGACCCTCTTAAAATGTCAATACTGGAGTATCTGCCTGCTGTGTCAGTCTGAGACTGCAAGTAAGTGTCCAAATGTACTGTCCTCAACACACTCTGAGAACGTAATAAAACACAGATGTTTGCCTGATAAGCATCTTCAAAAGAAAAACTCATCATATAATCTTACATAACATTTTATATGTCTTTGCTATCTGCTTAGGACAAAAGGATGAAGGCTTGACAACTCAAAAGAAGAGACACATATTTCTGTAAATTCTTAGAAAAACAGGGCCATCCATTCACAACTGCCAGCTGCCTATGCGTACAGCAGACAGCAAGGCAGCACACTCGTTTTTGGAATAGAGCTAGTGTCTAAAATAGATTGTTGTTGGGAGTCTTAAATGAAATTCATTGGCAAACACAGTGTCTGCTTCATTATGAGGATCCGTTGAGGGTCTGGATTTGGATGGTTCTGAAGATTCTCTCTCACCTTCCCTTCAAGGCGTGCGGTACCCCCTTGGCAGATGCGGGTATTACGTGGCGGGAGGGAAAAAACAGGGGGCTCTTTGCTGGGGGAAGCTCGTCCCAGAGTCATAGCCGTCTTGGAGACATGAGATCCTGTAACAAACTGAACGTCACCCATCATTCTGCAAATACAAGAAAAACAGAAAAGTTTTGAGTTCCATGTCAAGTTCATTTAGCTTTTTGAAATTGTGGTTCGTACAGATTCTGTAAAATTAAATTTTTTCTTTTTTGGATTTCAAGGACTTCAATCTGCACTTATCAAACAATTATTTTTATTTATTTAATTGTTTTACTCAAATTACATATGGTTTCTGATGTTTAACCTTATAGATATCAATCCATTGACCAGCTGTCAGGCATGGGAAATCCCCTAAACCATTGAAAGGATATTGAAACCGATTTGTTTTCCGTGAATACATATGATTGACCTGAAGAATGAAAGTTATATAATATACTGATCATATACTGAATATCATGCGAAATAGCTCTATATCTCAGATGGGCTAATTTTGTGTGAAACGATTGTATTTTTTCAACAACAAAAAAATCAAAACATATTTTATTAGGGATGCACCTATTCCACTTTTTGCAGAACGAGTCTGATAGCTACCGATACTTTAATTTTTGGTACTCGCTGATACCGATACCGTAACCGATCCCTGAATTTTCACTGCATTTGTAATTTTTTTTATGTATTAGTAGATAAACCAAAATAATATAAATCACATTAGTTGGCTTAATTTGTTCAGATCTCAATCAGATAGAGCAGCTTTGGATGTGTTGTAATGGGAGATTCATATCATGGATGTGCAGCTGATAAATCTGCAGTAAATGTGTGATGCTATCATGTCAATATGGACAAAATATCTGAGGAATGTTTCCAGCACCTTATTGAATCTATGCCATAGAGAATTAAGGTAGTTCTGAAGGGGTCCAGCCCAATACTAGATGTACCTAATAAAGTGGCCAATGAGTATATATAATCAGGTAAAACAACTTTTAAGCATGTATTTAAAAAAGGGTTATGCTCCCTCCAATGAGTTTCAGGATTTTCATATGACCTACAATAAATTCTTCTTGTTCACACAGAATTTGGCACCATATATGTCCATGTTTTCGATCAGGCCTCTAGAGTGATGCATGTTCCATAATGGACTAATAGGGGATATATGGGTTTTTATCAGTGCATGATTTGTAATCACACACAAAACCTTTTTCTTTTAAATAAAACAATGCAATACTTTCTCCTTGGAGAAAAGGAGAAAATGTAATTATAATGCATTGATGAGTAGATGGGATAAACCTATTTGAAAACAGTTATTTTTGCAACTAATTGTAAATCAGCCACTTAGAATTATATATCATTAAACATTTATAAAATAATATTACCAAGCACACTTCAGTATTAAAGTAAACATGACATTTACTTCATTATCCAAAAAGACCCTCTAGTTGACCAAAGTGATACAGTTATTTCATACTTTAAATTCTGTAAAAAAAGTTTTTTTTTTTTTTTTTTAATTCAGTCACACGTGAGAATTGAAGCTGATTTATGAGCATACAGCAAAAATATATTTTCACATTTGACCTTGAGTTAAAGTGTAACCATATGGTATCCTAAATTCTGTGGACAGGCAATAATCACACATACTTGCACATTTTACACATACCTGTAGTACGCACACTACAGCGCACATACAAATACAGGAACAGACACAAACAGCAAGTGAAAACACAGCCATTTCCTTTTAGGTCCTCAGATTGACAACTTTCATGGCTGAACACATTAGTCTGTTGCAGTAGGTGGTCAGCAGAGGCTTGTCACGGGTCAGGTGCAGGTGAAGAATGGCAAAGGCAGAATTCTCCAAATCAAACTTTTACTAGAATAAACTTACAAAAAACTGGTACAGGCTGAAGAGTAACACTCAATACACAGTAACATAAACATTGACCGACAACTGAAAGGTGAAAGACAGGAACTTAAATACACAGATGATAACGAGTGACGACAGGTGATGATGATGATGAACAATGACTAATTAACTAAACACAGGTGACAGAACTGAACTAATGATGATGAACTAAACTACTGAACACAGAGATAAGATGAAGAAAACAAACAAAGTCCATAATAAACGTGACAAGGCTATGCATTCCTGACTTACACAGAGGATGTGTTTACACTTGATTAATTTGCAGAATCAATAGGTGATTCTCTGCAGAAACATTTTTTATTATGCTGGTTGAAAGTCTCCTCATATCCTGAGCAATCACTCTGTTAAGCGGTCTAAATGTATTTTTTATAAATATATGTCATCTGTGAAAGATGTAGGACCATCATTTTTTTGTTTTTACGTTACGCTTTTACTGCTATCAGGCTAAAGTTAGCATTTTCCCAGATGTTTACAGCACCTTAAGTGGCCAAATTGAGTGACTAGAATGAGTTCTGAAGACTACTTTTATACCAACACACTATTTTTATTTATTTATAGTCTTAGTCCTGTGACAAATGTACTTTTTACTTTTTATCATATTTAGTCAAACTTGTCCTGTTTTATTTAGTCGAGTTGGCCATTTTAAGTCTAGTTTTAGTCAATCAAAAGTTTTTAGTCACATTTTCGTCATGCTGCATAATGGTAGCCCTGTTTGTGCTGAATAGAGTGGAATTGCACCTTTGCCATTAATATGTTTATAAGCAGCTGAAAAAAGCACGCATGTCAGAAAATCTCAAGGACCCCAAAAACACCTTAGACCCCAGAGGGTTAAGTAAAACACTGGGTGAGAAACACGTTCTTTTAACAGAAAAGCTCTGGTTGGGGGGGATTTAAATTCTTGAAAACAGTCTGTAATATTTTGTCACTTTTATTCAACAAAATAGTGATTCTAGTCAAGCATTTAGTCTCGTCTTTTTTCGTCAACGACATTGCATGTTAATATAGACACAGTTATTGTTTAATGACGTTGGTGTTGTCTTTTCATCGTTTTGTAGTCATGGAAAGAAAGGTCGACAAAAATGTTTTTCGTCATTGATTTCATTAACAAAATTAACACTAACAATGACAAACACAGGCTCAGGTTCACACCAAAAGCTAGTCTTGGGAATGCACCCTGAATCTGTCACTACGCATTAGTTATTATTTCATCTGGATCTGCCAAGA
This sequence comes from Phoxinus phoxinus, assembly GCF_949152265.1. Taxonomy (NCBI): domain Eukaryota; kingdom Metazoa; phylum Chordata; class Actinopteri; order Cypriniformes; family Leuciscidae; genus Phoxinus; species Phoxinus phoxinus. Next base: position 8,499,322 of record NC_136882.1, on the reverse strand, counting down.
GGATGCTTTATATCTCCAATTAAATGTGACAGAGTGCAGCATGCATGCAAGGCATGCAACCTCACCAGATAGGTAAATACAGCTGGATGTTTGATGGGTCCTCCTCTTTTTCTCTCTCTGTCCAGACTTTTTACCATTATGCTTGTTTGCAGACTCCAGACAGGCTTTAACACGGTTGTTTCAAGTAATGGCTTCTTTTGTATCACTCTCACATACAGACCTGTGTTATACTGAACTCTTCATTTGTAACAAGCGGCACCTTCAGTATATTCTCAGCTACTGTACTTAAAGCTTTTTCGGTGTAATTTGTGGTAGTTATATTAATAATTGACATTAACCAGTGTCTCCTTATGGCGCAGACAATGTCCAACATTCCCCAATTCCAGTGGTGGACAGTTAAAAAGTAATTTAAAGTATCTGTACTTTATCAGAATATTTTTATTTAGCAAAACTTTTCCATAATAAATTCTAAAGCATAATTTGGTACTTTTTACTTCATTACATTTTATAAAAACATATAGTTTTTTCCTCATTATTTAGAACTAAAGAAATCTTCACCCTTCTCTGAGCAATATCCAACTGCAGAGCCATCACAGTAGTTTCAAGACAGCAGTGTCAGGTCAGCAGTATCACCCACACCCGTCGCTAGTTATCCAGCAGCCATACCATGCTGGGAGAGGTGTTAGTGAGGCCAGCAGGGGGCGCTCACCCTGTGGTCTGTGTGGGTCCTAACATCCCAGTATAGTGACGGGGACACTATACTGCCAAAGAGTGCCATACTTCAGATGAGACGTTAAACCGAGGTCCTAACTCTCTGTGGTCATTAAAAATCCCAGGATGTCCTTTGAAAAAGAGTAGGGGTGTAACCCTGGCATCCTGGCCAAAATATGCCCAGTGACCATCATGGCCTCCTAATCATCCCCATATATATACTAATTGGCTTCATCGCTGTCTCCTCTCCACCAGTAAGCTGGTGTGTGGTGGGTGTTCTGGAGCAATATGGCTGCCGTCGCATCATCCAAGTAGTGCTGCACATTGGTGGTGGTTGAGGAGAAACTGTTGAATTTTTTTCGCTCATTACACTGAGTGATTCATTCACGAATCAGACTGATCCGCTTGCAGCTTTTCTCGAGTCAACAACTCACTGATTCAATGATCTAGTCAGAGCGATTCTTCATGTCTCAAAGGCCCTGTCCCAAAGCCCTAAGCCCTCGTGATCTTCCTCCGAGTCCACACATTTGGGACGTAATGCCGCTTTGACTGCCAGGTAAAAGTCTGCTGCGGAAACCGCAAGCTTGCAGGGTCGGCAAAAGTGCACATCGAGGGCGCATGTCGGCCGCAAGGTGGTGTTCGCGAGCACCTTTCTGAAAACTAAAATGACAATCGGGACACCACATAATCAAATGCACCTGAACAAGCTAGTCAAAGTCTTCAGAGTTACTAGAAAATTACAGGTAAGTGAGTTTGATCATGATTTAAACTAAACTCTGTACAGTGGCACTCCAGGGCTGGATTTGAGGAACCCTGCCCTACGGTCTTGTGCACTTAACATACATGTGCACGCGGTGGACATTGTAAGACCGCAAGTGCACATTAAGTGTGCCATTTGGGACAGGGCCAAAGAGGGGATACCTTCAGGGTGCACGCAACTGATGACATGACATATTACTAATGTTAAATTAAAATTTTGGTTATTTTAAGTAAATCTCGCAAATTAGTACGAGCTGTAACCCCATTGAAATGCTTGTGGACATAGCTGGATTTATATGAATTAATCTGTACTAGATGTATGCAGCAGGGAAGATGCACGGACAATAATTTGCGCTATTTTACCTAAAATGGCACAAATTATTGTCCGTGCATCTTCCCTGCTGCACTAGCAGTTTCAAATAATATAAAACTAGTATGCTTGAACAGCATTCCTCTTAAAATGTTTACTCCTTTTGCCCCACAAGACATCTGCACATTGTATTTGTATACTATTTTCCACCACATATTTGCATTTTTTCCTCATTTTTAAAAAACGAAATGGGACCCTGTACTTGTTTTACTTGTTTGCACACTTGAATTATTAGTAAATTAATTAGATATTTTAGTATATTTAGTTATACAGTTTAAGTTTTTGATAGTGTATAATAAAATGTTTGCTTATTTGCAAATCAATGCATATTTTGCATACATGTCTATATATAAATCTTTCTTACTGACTGGTGCTGGATAGAATAAATAATAAACATGTTTCATGTCACCTGTTGCGTTTTCTGTTTCATTTTTTAAGGACTTTATGTCTGTTTATCATCATTTCCTGTGTTTGTCTTCACTTCCGTTGCTATGGTCAATTAATGGGTGTTTCTCAAAGGGAAGGCTGCATCCAACCGAGACTGCGTCCTTCCTAGTCCAGTCCTTCCGAGGCTTGTAGTCTAGTGTCCTCCTCAGCAAATAAACGCTAGAATGATACGATCTAGTAGGAGCACATGGCTGGATTTTGCAACACGAAAATACTATTAAAACTTAATTTTGGACAAATACTTGTATTACAAATGTTTATATTAACTGTGTTTTTATCAATGCAATACAGTGAATGACAGCCGTCTGCGGTCTCAGTTGCTTACATTATTCATGATGTTATTCATTTACATCAAAACAAAAGATAGCATATGCTTTCATGTCCAAAGACATAATTTGTGTCTTACATTTCATAATAAACTCAAACAAGCTCAATACAGATTTTTTTCCGGCAGTTTATTTTCATGAATTGGAATGTGTGCAAAGGATTTAAGTTCTTTAAGGCCGCGAAGGATACATCCGATGCATCCTTCAAAACAGGCCGAATGAAGGACGTGAAATGAAGGCTGCCTTCCAAGGATCCTTCAAATTGAGATGGTCTTCAGTACTTCATTGGATTTCACACCTGTTCCTCATTTAATTAGTATATTGCCCTCCGTTTAGTTATCTCATTGTCTGGTGTTGTTTTTAGTACACACTGTTGCATTACCTTTTTCGTTGTTTGGATTATCATTATATGTCGGAATATACTCTTTTGGTTTGTAAATAAAGTCTAAGCTGAAATATAGATAGCTTTGCATGGCCTCATCTTCATCCAAGACGTGGCAGTTCATCTATCAGTATTTAAATTTAACATTTAGACTAGTACTTTAGAACTTAAAAAAAAATCAAGTACTTTTATTGAAGTAAAATGAGTACTTATACTTTTACTAGAGTAATGTTTATTGGGGTATTTGTACTCAATACTTGCTCTGTGTAAAGCACACTAAGACATTTCAAGGCAACACAAAGAACCACAAGTACTACAAATTTAAATGAGTGAGTTGCTTTTTTTATTTCTTCTTTACTGGATAACCAAAAGGAACCTGAGTTAAAGTCTGATATTACTCTGTCTAATTTATCAGACCCCATTTGTGTCCAATTCAAAACAGTTCAGTTCTGTTCATTTTAAGCCGTGTTTTCAAGACTTTCTGTACAGTAGTTGCAAAGCGAACACTCAAATGTTGTCAAGATGTGTGAGCTCTTGGACCTGTTTACACTGGTATTAAGATGCGTTTTGGTTGATCAGATCATAAGTAGACGAGGGAGACACTTTAATTTCTCTCTTAATTTCCGTCTCTTTTTCCACATTCAACCACTTCTGATTTATTTGAGGGGACTATGGGCAGGTACATTTATGGATTTTTTTTTTTACATCTTTCGATCTAATGGACAAAATAAACTCATGCAAACATATGAACACGTAAATGTACTTCAGAGACTAGATCCAACCCAGCAAACACATTTACGTTGTGGCAACGTCTATATGGCACGTTGCATTTCTAACTATGGCAACGTCGCTGTCTACGTGCTCGCAACATTGTAACAACGTAGAATTGTAAGACGGGACAGGGCTGTTGCAACGTTGTTGCCCGACATTCAGCAACTGAGAGACGATGTTATGACAAATTGTTTTATGCTAGATAGGCATATATAGATATCCCCGATTTAGCATTTTATGTTTTGAGGTTATTTTTTAATTCAGATGTTAGATAATTATACTTTTTAAATATTGTTTATCCTTATTATTATTTAATGGTGCTATCAGTACACTTTGAAGAGTAAAAATGACAGAAGGTTACGTTAATTCAACTTTACTAATACTGCATATGGTAATCAAATTGCACTTCCAAAAGTCATACATTTGTGAAAAAGAAAACTAAATAAAGAATATAAAAATGTATTTTAAGTATAATAAATAAAACATAAAAAGCCAAGATCTGCACATGGCAGACAGTAGCCGAAAGCCGGGCGATAACCGGAATAAGGTCTGTAACCGGAATCAGTCCAGGAAACATCCACAAATCCAGAGGAGCAAAGAAACTAATAAGACTATCAGACAAATCAAATGCAAAACTAAAAAGTGCGAGCGAGGCTACATTAGTCAGATTAGAAAATGAAGTTGTAGGTTGTGTTTGAATACATATCTTATATAGCTGGGGTAGGCTAAATTAAACGCAATACTCAATATCTCAATATCGCAATACGCAATATCCTTGCTCGATGAAGAATGAGACAACACAATGAGCCCAACGGGCGGTTGAAATTTAAAAGGCTGATTTTAACGCTTCAGGGCAGTGACGAGTACAGATGTAGTCCAGTGGTTGTCAAGACATCATAGGCACAACCTTAAGCAATGGCCTGAATGGTGGTTTAATCTCAACATTGTGACAACGCTGTAACAACCTTCACCACACAACGTAGAGCCTTTTGGCCATGTTGTTAATACGTTGTTAGAAGGTTGGGTCCGTTGTGCCAACGTTCTGTGTTTGCTGGGAAACTGCCACAGACACATTTGCCTGGAAATTTCTAGTTAATTCTGAAGACCTTTATTAGCATATACAGGTGAGTTTAATTAGGATTTTAGCTCAAATCTGCAGGAAAGTGGCCCTCCAGGAGTGGGCACTCCTGTATTAGATAGTCACTCTTAAACTGATATACAATGACTTTTCCAAAACCAATTTTCTAATTTGATGCGATGAGTAATGTGTGATTCCTGTGCCAGAAGCATCACCAAACCAAACCACTTGTCCTGTACGGTCACGGGAATGCTGGAGTCTATCCCAGCATCTCTGTCCGTTGGCAGGGAAATATTTAATTATTTCTGGCAGCTCCAAAAGACATTAGCAATAAAGAAAACACACACAACCTTAAATTAGGGAATGGTTCCAAACAACCTCCACATGTCTGGGTGTCCCAGTGGGCACAGCTAGTTCAATAATCAAGGAGTGAGTAACAACAAACTACCCAAACACTTTCTGCACTAACAAGACAGAGACTTGTGAAGGACCAATGAAGGCAAATTACCAAGAAACACCACCAGTCAACCAAACTGAGAGGTTAAAATAAAGTATTGCATGCTCTAACTTAGCTTCTGTGGGCCACCAGCCTTGAGCTACAGGATGATATGGCTGCCCAGTGTCTTGACTGCCTAATAAAGCTGGTCAAATCATATCAGTTCCAAACAAAGCCGGAAAAAGAAGGATGCTGTATGGAAATCAAGTTATACTTTTAATTGTCATTGCACAGGTATAAGATTATGTGAACAATGAGATTAATAAATGAATGAACCTTAACTCCAGAAGTATCCACATATTTTAATGTTACATATCAATCAGAATCAGAAGAGAATACATTAAAGTACAATTTTTAATTAGCCATTATTAATTACAAAGTGTACTTTTTTTTAAGTTTAAAAGCCTGGTTTCACAGACAGGGCTTAGATTAAGCCAGGAATAGTTTAATTAGGACATTTTAAGTTGCTTTTATAAATGTGCCGTAGAAACACATTACTCGTGTGCATCTTTAGACCAAATGATGGCACTGATATATTTTAAAGGCCCCCTGAAAGCAATTAGTTTTTTTTAGCTTTTAGTATGAACATGCTAGCCTTAAGGTTATGAGTTGTTTCATAGCTGGTGTGTTTCAAAACAATGACAAAATTCCCATTTAGGAGATTCAAAACTCTCACTTCCGCTAAAATAGATCACAGATTCTTAGGACATCACCGGGGACTTCAGCTTCTCATCACACCTTCTGTTCAATCAAATGCTCTCTAGAATCTAAAGCGCCCCGCCCACTATGCTATAAATACCACCTGGCTAAAGCGACCGTTGACACGTTGTGTGTTCAGTTGCTCAACCACTCGAGTTGTATTCCGTTTTCCAACTGTACGTCGGTTAAGTATGAAATGGCTAGAATTTATTCACAATTCTACAATTGAATCCAACAAATCATCAGTGCTCGGATTCGCTTCCATGGTGCTCTCAAGTACGAATTGCAGTCTGAGGTCAACTAAACGCTATTGGCTATTTGAAAATGGAGAGGAGCCATTCAATATGTCCCACCTTAGCTTCCGGTTTCAGTGGAAATTACGTCAATGCATCATACAAAGCTGCGCGTTCCACTTCAGTGGGCCTTTAAGATATATCAGTGCAAGTTGCTTTCAGTTAAAACAGCTCAAACATGCATTTTAGTCTGATACTAGGCTTAAGCCAGTGAAACCAGGAAATAGTCATGAAAGTGTACTCTCTTTAAGTACACTTAAGTGGCCTTTTATTTTGTTCTGTGAGTGCTTTTGAGATTTGTAGTACACTACCAGTGCATATTCAATGTAAGGCACACTTATTAGGCACACTTCTTTTTTACAAGGCATGTTTCTGGGTGAGTTTGTTTGTATAGAGAGTGATTTTAAAGTGTGGTACTGTGTGATCCTCCGTCGTTTAGTGTATGATGCCCGGTTTTTCTCTGTAACCATCACAAAGTCAACAAATGTATGATGCCCAGTGTTCTAAAATATGTTTATATTATATGTTTAGTTGCCTTTTTTTACATTTATGATTGCACTTAGCTACTGTTCATAATGACCCTATCTGGTCACCCATCAATGTAGAGCCACTGCATACTAGCTCATGCATACTAATGTTACACAAAAGACTTGATGCTATCATGGATGGTGCATCTACAAATTGTGAATTTCTCATCATGCAATCAACACACTGGTAAAGTATAGCACCATGTATGGTGAGGTGTATTTATATGTGACTGTAAACATGCCATTCTTTAGAAATAATGGTGTATTATCAGCACCGCTGCAGTCAGGCGTATGTTTTTGTTTCTGGGTGTCTGTTAAAGCACTGATAACATGAAAGGAGCCAAAGATTTATCACTTTACCACTACACAGTACATATTCCAGTGACTCTCAATGAGTGTGTGTGTTGAGCAGATGCTGTTTGAAATGGCTCCCAGTCAATAATGACCTGATTCAATAAACACACATTAATGATATTATCTGCAGTCTGTGAGGCCAGGACTTTCAGGACAGGATAGTGTTTCACAAAACTTTATGATTGAGGATATTTTAAAAAAATAATAACATAGTACCTCTTATAATGTCTACCTACTAGTGATATATTTACTGAATTCACTCTTCACTTGGTAACAAGTGTTTAATCCGGACAGTAGTTTAATTGTAATGCAAATGCCATGTGACTAATCACTCTCGAACAATCATAAGCATAACAGCAGTGATTGACTAATGCTGCCAAGAACATGCACAGTCTCAAACATTTCAAATGCAGCAGGACAGGGAAAATGTCATTCTAGTTCACACTTTTAAGAATCTTCCAAAACCAGTTAGGCTCTGGGAACACATATACTGTAGTATATTCAAATAATTGTGCTTTCATTGTCATGATTTATTTATGTTGCATAGCAGCCAGGACTAACTACCAAAGCTAGCAGACTGGCCAGACCTGGTCACCTCCTTGCAGATAGTTGAATTTAGCTTTTTGACCCACTTAAGTAGGACTTGAATCTGCAGTAAGCGATTTCTTTCATCACCTGTCCATCCTGTCCTGTATTCAACCATGAGCATTGAGCAATCTGATCACCCTGTGAAGGCTATGATAATTAATGTCAAATGTCAAATTGTTATTTAACTCCTCTACCCCTTCGATGGCAAAGTCATCCCTTCCATCCAAAAAAAACCCAAACACTGCTTTTATGAACAGCTCCCCACATTACACGATAGTCCCAGTCACTAATATATTACAAATGTGACAAGATTAAGGGAATATAGCAATCACTAAAAGGGGAACCAAAATAAAAAAACATAAATTATGAGTGTCATCTCACTTTTCGGACACACTTTGGGAGCAGATTCTTGAAACATGTGGCTGATGAGGTTTAGACATTTCAGGCTTACAATAATAAAGCAAATGATCAAACAAGCAAAGATGACACGAGTATATTCAAGCAAAAGACAGCATAACCACAGCAAAACCAATGTTACACATGTATTGAGAATAAATAAAGCAACCTCTGCGTTCGTTTTCAGGCCTTCCCTCTCCTCAAGAGCTCTCCAGCCCTGGAAAGCTTCTCCGATATTACCGCTGGTCCTACCTCTCGCCTGATCGTAACCATCTTTTTTAAGTTATATTACCTGGGCCTTTCCCTCTTTTACATTTTCTCTGCCATCTCCCATTTTCTTTAATCGCTAATGTCTGTCTTGAGTGGACACACCCCTTACTGCTAATTGACTACAAGTGTGTTTTGGTGCTTGTTCAATACATTTTTCAACAGCGTTTTTTTTTTTAATGCTTACTGCTCCTTTAAATACATCTTTATAGTAAATTCATAATTACGTTTGTTGTACTGTATTATAAATATGGTTAACGTGTGCTGCCGAATGTACTGACACGTATTTATGGTAAACTAAAATATACTTTAATGTCATATCTATTTAAACTTGTATATCATCCATTTAAATATATTTGTGATTATACATCTGTAATAATGAAGTTGCAATTTAGTCAATTTAAAATATATTAACTTTCAACGTATTATCATAATAGCGTGCGATAAATGTGCTTTCGAAGTACACTATAGTGCACATTCAATACAATGAAATACTTCTTTTTCACAAGGGCCAGTCTGACCCTAGATTAGAGTTGTAATGTGACATCAACAGAACAATTTCACACAGGCAGTTTTCAAAAATGTGGTCTCTGACATGCACTCTAGGCTGATCAATTCCTCCTAAAGCTTGTCAAATTTATTCTAAATGTATCCATGATTGGTTGGTCATTTACCTCCCCTAGCTGTGTTCATATAAAGTAAACTCTTTACACACAGGTGTCTACTCATCCACACCACAGGTTAAAGACCTGAACTGAGTGAGATCACTGTGAAAGAATGAGAGAACACACACACCGCTCTCCTGCTGCTCTGTAACATATTGTTCTGAATACTCAGCAAGGGTTGTAGTAAAGCAAAGATTCAGGCAAACAGTCTTTAATATACTCCAAAGTTATCCAAGAACAGGTAATCAAAGAAAAAACAAACGAGACCAGACAAAAGAGAACTGGAATGACTGCAACAAATACATGAGGGTAAAATGACAAACACCTGTGCAGATCAAATCACTATGAGAACTCATAAGTGGCAGGGGAACTAGAAAAAGGAAATCAGGAAACGAATGAAAATGAAACTAAGATCAAAATAACTGAATGTCTGTTACACAAACAGACACTCAGATGTCTCTTGGTTCATTAACTTTAAACTCAAAATTAAAATTAAATTATAGCATGACATTTCTCAAAACAAATGACAGAAAGATGTCCTTAGGCTATGTGAAATTAAGTTCAAATCAATCCCAAAAGCATGAAAAAATGCATAAACAAAAAGTCATAAAAAGTCTTGTAGAAGCCATCTCAAAAATGAAATACTTCAGTAGCTTTAGTAGCAACAACTCTAATAAAAAACATTTGAATCATATTTTGCTGTGATTATCCTCTACACTCTTATGGCAAATCCGTAACTATTTTATCCCTCAAATGGCATATTGTCTAGTGTCCTTGGGATCATCAGTTTTGGCAATCAAACAGATGACATCATATTTGTCTCTTGGCTACTTTACGATAAAGAGGGAGTTCATGTGTGACTCGATGACAGCAAGGTCTTCTGCTCCTTTGGCAGCAAAACAGGCTAAATCATCACTCCTCCATGCAGCAGAGTGTTTGACAGTAGGTTTTAGGTGTTTTTGGAGAGACATCGCGAGTATAATAACTACTTCTAATGGTGCGTTCACACCGGACGCGAATAGCGCGTCAGGCGCGAGTCATTTCAATGTTAAGTCAATGCAAAGACGCGTTACGCGCGTAAAACGCGTGCAACGCGTCTTTGCATTGACTTAAAGTCCGCATGAACCGGAAGTTGCTAATGACTTTTCTCAAGTGTTGTGACGCATTTCCGAGTGAAACGGAATATTGAACAGAGGGCAGGGTTTTACTTTAGCGCTCCTCCTCTCCATCTCTGGCCCATAGCAGAGTAACGGGTTGAGGGGAGTGGCTAAGCGTTTAACCAACCCAAGTCCTCATGCCTACGTCATCAGAAAAGAACGCCATTCCAGACCCGGAAGTAACTTTTCAGACTTTAATTAAAGATAACTTCGGCAAACATTTTTTTTCCGTGTATTAACTTGCACGGATGAATTGTTCACCACAAGACTAGTAATATCCGCTAACAAAGTAAATAGGGTCAATTTTGATTTCATGCCGACTTTAACATTGAAATCACTCGCGCCTGACGCGCTATTCGCGTCCGGTGTGTGGGTGCAGTAATGACATTATTCTACAAATACCAAGGCTGCATTTATTTGATCAAAATATTATTAACATTTTTAAATAACTTTTCTATTTAAATATATTTTAGAATATCATTTATTTATGTGACGACAATGATGAATATTCAGCATTATTATTGGAGTCTTCAGTAGCTATGTTACAAAGTTGTGAATTTAATGAATGTGCAAAATTGGAATATCGCATAAAACATTTGCGAATAAAGAAGCGTTTCTATCCCATGTGTTCAAGAGGGGGAAAAAAATCACTTCCTTGGAAATTGATGCAAAATATCTGTAATAAAAGGGAAGTTGCTGGAATCGGCAAAGCCACTGTGGTGGCCAAGCTTAAGCAAAGGGTGGCCACGGCCACCCCTGGCCACCCCCTAGATCCGCCCTTGTGTGGCTCTATGTTCCTACATCATAAATGAGACAATAAATACGAAACACAATAAACGGTGTCATGTTACCTTGCATTTGGATGCCTGATGTTTGGTAACAAAATCATGTGATTCATTTTGGGAGGGAATTAAACCAATTCATAGTGATGACAAACTTTGGCTCAGGCATTTCAGAACGACCAAACCAAATTTTGAGATGTTGTGCAATGAAACTGATCCACTGGTTAGACCAGTTTATCCAATCACATCCACAACAACATTTTTTTGCACGAGGGATTTTTTCAGTAAATGTGTTTCCATTGTAGTTTATGCGCATCTGTTATGTGTTATCTGAGAATATAGCACTTTATAATTATATATCTGGTGAAGACAGATGATTGTTGTTTATGCTGTGTTTAAGGGTTAATTCACCCACAAATAAAAATTATTTCATTAATTACTCACCAAAACCCATAAGACTTTTGTTCATCATCTTAATTTTTTTATGAAATCAAAGAGATGTCTGTCCCTCCATTGACAGCAATGCAACTATCACTTTGACTAATCAAAAAGTTGTTTAGCATGTTAAAGTTGTCACTTTTTGAGGGTTTGCAAAAACGCACTGTTTTGTGCCTGGCCCTTTAAATGCAAATGAGCTGCTGCAGAGGGCGGGGTTTCAAGAGCTCGTGTGTGTTAGCAGCTGCGATTACCTCACGCACACACACTAACATGACAGAAACTGTTCTGCCTTTAATGTTATGGAGTCAAACAAAGTTGGAGAGACTCAAGAAGAAGTGACAACATGTAGAAGCAACAGGACGTCTCTGAATGGTTAGTTGATTCATTTATGTTGCTGATGTGGAGTTGACTATATTCAATTAGCATATTCTGTCATGATAATCTATAAATCGCTCGTATAGGAACTGTTGTGAGATGCACACAGAGTGACTTTCTATTGCATGTGAAAAGATGGATGCTAAAGTTTGAGCTGACTCACAAATGTGCTCGACTACAACAACTCTTCCTCTTCTCAACATGGACTACGTGTTCCCAGGGGCGGGGCTTATGTACATTTTAGGGTTGGTGTTGTCACTAACCCGGGAGGAATGCGTGTAGTCCCTACCAGCCGTCCTTTTCTTTAAAAGCAAATATCTTATCTTCCTTTGAGTGTTGTAACTTTGCAGATGTTGTTTATGCTCAAACAGCAACATTACACACTAACTAAAGTTAGAAAAGTGAAATCATACTCAACCACCCCTTTAAGAGAGTTTCACATGACTTTACCTCTAGAGACAACACATTGAATATGGGGGTTAAACATGCCATGTATGGTGTGTGGTTCTGCCTCAGGTAAAACAATGTAATCAGGCTCAAAAAATGCTTTATCCTGTCAGAAAACACACACTAGCGATGAGGCGTCTTGTTAAATGTAATTCCAGCCAGCTGCACACACACTTTGAATAGATTTGTCTACACATAACAAGAGGACACAATTGTGTCCATTGATTCACTCACAGGATTCTGCACAAACACAGATAAGACACAGAAGAGCCTGTCACGGTCCTCCCATCACACCAGCTCTAAAACACAATATAGCCTGTAAACAAGAGCACCTAACCTGCATATGACCATTAATTAAAGCAGTGAATCTAACACATCTGGAGCGAGGGAGGGGAACCTATCATTAAAACTGATCTTAACAGTCATAGTTCAGGAAAAAGAACATGTGAGGGGCTTTATGGAAAGTAACGCCCTACACCTCACCCTTAATACATAATACACTTAATAAATGGCAACAGTCGATTCATTAACCTCACAAAACCCAGGTTTCATTCATTCTCATGGGCATTGTTTGCTGTAGCATCATGCATTCACTAGGACACTTTTCCTGTTCTGGGAATTTAACCTCAAACCTTTGATCAAAGAGATCAAACTGGAATAAACGTCACATTTATGATGATTAAGAGTAATTATATGCATGCGGATGTGTAATAACTGGAAATGTTCCCACATGAAACACTTACAGTGTACTCACTGTATGTTTAGGGACATCCTCAAATTTCATGTGTTCATCAAAATAAATATCAATTGTTTTGTCCTCAAATGCTTGAGTCAAACATGTCTGATTGTCATTGCATGAAATACCAAATATCAAAGCAAGTGTGTATGTGTGTGTGTGTGTGTGTGTGTGTGCAGTAGCTATTCTTCATCACATTTTCATGGATGTATGAGGTGATCTTACTTTGAAGCAATTTTCACTCAGAAATTACAAGTAAATTTCACAACGAAATCACAAAGAAACGGCAAGTAACATTGAATTAAATGTGAGATCTTGAAGTAGAAAGACTTACAATACTTACTGTTTTATTGTAAAACGTACCTTTAGTTTATTTACAAATATAAAAGCAATCGCCTTTTTTTTTTTACAGTGTAACCAAAGGTGTAGAGATTTACATGAACTATGATCATGATCCACTAACATTGAAAGTGTGTTCATTTTGATCAGTAACTATTAGGGCTGCACAATATATCAAATTTATAGAAATATCGCAAATGTATATATCGCAATATGCATATCGCAACAGCTTGCAATAAATGGGGTCATGAACAAAAGACAAACATTTTCTTAGCTTTAATAAGTGCCAGGATAGGCTATATTTAATTCACACAGTGAAAACTAAGCAATGTTTTATTTTGATATTTTATGATTCAGTATCTTTTATTAAATAAACCTAATGTAGGATAACCTGAAATCCTGTGGTTTACACTGATGTTAAAATAACACTTCTTATGCTACAGTAAAACACTGATGTTCACTTTCTTGTCATAAAAAGAATGTGAAACACATGTAGGTTATATAATTTTAAATATATTTTAAAGATAATTTTATTTTATTTTACACACTTTAAGCATTATCGTATCGCATATCGAATATCGCATTATTTAAGGAGTTATCGCATATGCATTTTTCTTCAATATCGCACAGCCCTAGTAACTATCATGCATTAGACACACATAAGTGTGACTTTTGGGGTCACTTTTGGGCAGTATTGAGGGTTATACATTACGCTTTCGTAATTACTTTTCACTAGTAAAGTCACTAAGTCACTAGTAAAGTAATGCATTACTTTTAAATTTACAAGACAATATCTGAGTTACTTTTTCAAATAAGTAACACAAGTTACTTTGTTTCCCCATGTATTGACTGGCAGCTCTCCTGAGAAATCGGGAGTGAGATGCAGCATTGTGTGCGCTGTGTGAACATGATGGTAATTGTAGTCCTAGAGTAGACTACATTTACTCACTGGCATGAAAACAGATTCAGTATATAAAATAAAAAAAAGCTAAAACATACAGTATTAAAAGCAAACTCATAATATTATAAAAACCTGCAATAATTAAATATAGGCTACTTTGTGTATTTATTCAGGCTAATTCATTTAACTTTTGGGCTTTGATATTAAGAAACAAACAAGCAATCCCAGCCCAGGTTAGAAAAAGTAACGTAACACAACTATACAGTAAGGCAATTAGTTACTGTTTTTAGGGAGTGAAGCAATATTGTATCGCATTACTTTTAAAAGTAACTTTCCCCAACACTGTATTTGGGGACAGTTATTTTAAAATGAATAATATATTTAAAAAAAAAAACATATAATGCATATTTTAAAACTGTGGTCTAGCATAATATATGATATACAAATTTGACTTTGTAATAGATCTAAAATAAAAAAAGAACATTTGCTTTCTGTTTTAATGCTAAACTTAAATAGAGAAAGTTCTCACTCTTCATTCAAAAAGTGCATCAGATGTACAATTTGAACGATTGAGATGAACATTTCTTACAGAGGAACTCAAACTGCTTAAACATCTTCCCATATGAACCTGAGGACATAGTCAGAGCAAACTCACCCAGACAGCCAAGTTGAACTCTGGAGAGATTAGTGTCCGTCTGCTGCACGTCTGTCATTCACAGGAGTTCAGACCCGCTGTCCTGAATCTGCTCTTAAAGTGTTTTCCCTGTCGGCACCGAACTTGCTGGCATGCATCCTAACATCACAGGCTGAGAGTTCCTCATTGGTCGCAGGGTTATAGGAGTTGAAGGGGGAGGACTGAACACGGCACAGACTAAAAATGAAATGTGTGCCTCACTGATTTCTGTTTTCCTTTAAAGCCAGAGGATTGCAAATACAGTACTTTTCATTGCTTACACAATATTTTTTACCTAAGGCTTCTTTTGGATATGTATGTGTGTAGCATAAAATGAGTTGGTATTATCTATCTATCTATCTATCTATCTATCTATCTATCTATCTATCTATCTATCTATCTATCTATCTATCTATCTATCTATCTATCTATCTATCTATCTATCTATCTATTCTGTAAGGAAGACTTTTTAAGAAATTAACACTTTTATTCAGCATGGGTGCATTTAATTAACAAACGTGACAGTAAGGACTTTCACATTTAAATGTATATTTCAAATAAATGTTGTTATTTTGAATTTTCTATTGATCAAAGAATAATTATTTAAATGTATCAAATGTATCTTAAGCAGATCAAATCATATTAGATTGATTTCTGAAGGATTGTGTGAAACTGAAGACTGGTAATGTTGCTAAAAATGTAAAATATGAAATGTAAAATATGTTACAATAGAAAAAAATAATTTAACAATATTACTGATTTTACTGTATTTTGATCAAATAAATGCAATGATTTTGAAGTTTGTACAAGTGTACCACAAGTGTACCTTATTAGACCCCATCCTTGAAAAATCTGTGAAATCCAGAGAAAATGTATAATCTCCTGTCAGCAGTACGCTGACACATATATTAAAGCAAAGCTGCTGGACACATTACCAAATATACAAGAGTATTGCACATGTTCCAGTGTAGTGGCAAAGAAGAAACAGCTCATAAAGATGAATGCATGGCAAGTATTTAACAAAACCCCTATATGCAAACCAGCTGCCCACTACACAAACCCAACATCTGGCTCTGCACCAGTGACACTGATTGGCTACCAGACTTTCAACAAAGCATAAACCAAGTCCTGCTGCATTTGAAAGGAATATTACTGTGTATATGTTCTTGGACCCGGCACTTGGCAGTAGAGAAAGTGCCGGGCTATAGATCGCCTCTAACACGTGGAATGGCCATCTTGTGTATGTTTGGGTTTGTGAATCGTGATTTAGTCCTTCCTGTCAACACAGAACTAGTTAAAAAAAACAGTGTCTGTGTGTCATTTATCATAACACTCTGAACAACATCTTCAAAAAATAAATCAGTATATACAAATTTATATGTGTTGATATGTGTTGTTTAGAAGGACCGGTCAGCCATTGATAATGAATAAATGACAATTAAAGGAATTGTTAATTAAAAAATTATGAGATTGCATGTGCATTCGCAAGTACAACGTGGAGACATTCACAAATCTACTGATCAAATGAGCTGAAGTTAAACTATGGAGTGAGAATCTTTACTGAGAAAACTGTTGCGCCATCTAGAGGATCTGAAGAAATATTGGTATTCAAAGAAAGAACACAGCAAAAAAGAACCTGTAAAATGGACCCTAAAAAATGTGATTTCACCCAATGTTTTATTTTAAAAGTGTGTAGTATATGTTACTTGGGCGTTTATTGTAAACATCAGATGTGTGGGTCTTATCTGTCAATTTGTTCCAGTAAGAGGAAGTTCCTGGTGCATCGGCTGCACTTCGAGGGACACAAAGCGCCCACAGGAAACATGAAGTAAACACTCTCTGGAAGCACTGCCCTGAACCCTAGACAAAACATCTGCCTGAAAGAGAGAGAAAGAGATGGACTGATAGAGGATTATTTAGCGTCAGTACATTTTCAGTACATTTTAACCATATTTCTATGACGATCGAATAAATTATGAAATTACATAAGTGGGATAAAAAAGCACTCTTCAGCTAATTGCATTTAACAAACTTTAACCTACACATTTTCATCTCATTGCAATTAGCATGCACTTAAGCGTTCAAAAACATTACATTCAGTTACGTCACATTCACACTCAAGTATAATCTTTAAAGTACGGTAAATTATTTTCATAAGACTTAGTCTTTTTCAAGACATCAGTATGGAGCAACTTTGTCAAGCTTATGATATAGAGAATGGCTAAATAGTTAAACTTCTTTTGAAAAAGCAGTCTACATTACAAGTTGGCAATGAAAAGTAGATAAATACACTGAAGACACATAAGGGAGCAATATATTTAATATGCTCTGGCTTGACAAAAATAGAGTTTTTTTTTATTAATAATCTCTTTTAGAGTGAAAGTGTTACACCCGAATAGATACAGATACTGAAAAAAAAGAATATTAAATAACAGTAGCATAATGCTGCTATGAAAAAGGAGCAGGGTCCCTGGTGGGTCTTCGGCGCACTGGTATCTTTAGGCTCCACAGTTCACATCTGATTGTCTTCCTGTTGGCTCTCAGTGTAGTTAGTGGTTTGATTCTCATTCGTCTAGTTATCACTGCAGTGCCCACAGAGGGATTTCCAGCCTGAGTCAGCAGTGCTGCCAGACTCCACTGATAACAGTCGTGGTCATTTTCTCATGTTACATTTAAATGTAAAAATTCTGCAATTATTTATTGACCCATGACGTTTCTCCAAAAAGTTCCGTAAAAAGCTGTGGTTGCCAGAATAATTCTGTAAATATACAGTAAAAAGTACAAAACTAACAAACAATAAATGTGCAATTTAAACAGGTAAATGCTACACTGCACACTGCTGCCTGTGATGGGCGCTTTCGAAACACTGCTTCATGAAGATTCAAAACCTTTATGAATCTTTTGAAAGACACAACAGTCTTTATACTTCACCACAACGTCTACTATAGCGTCCTGTTGCAGTTGATAATATTCGCTAATATTGCAATTTGAATTTGCTAAACATAAGTACTAAGAATTGCTGTAAGCTCGGTTGAAATATGCAAATACAAAACCGAATGCCTATTTCAGTTTAAAGTCCCAGTGAACCAGAAGTTTAAACCAAACTTACTTCAGTGTTGTGTAGCGAATTAGCTCAAAAAGGGAAATATATAATTAAAGATACAATATGTCATTTTTTTTTGCCACTAGGGGTCGCTAACCTCTTACAATAACAAAGGCGTAGTTTGATGACGCATAAGCATTAAAGGGACAATAAGTAGGAATTACTCCCATCTAGTGGTGAATTAATGCGCATTGCATCTACGGTAGGCGATATGTACCAAAAAGCTTTGACAGGATGTCTTCTAATAGCACTTCGTCGAGTTTTCCTTCAGGTGAACAGGTCTGTTATTTCAAACAAACTGCAACATGACAACAAACAAACGAATGTTACAGTATGAATTACTGACTGTGAAAAACATGAAATATTGTAGGTATGCCCAGGGTGCGATTTGTGGGAAAAAAAGGGGGGGTGTTGGGGTGTTTTAAAACATTGTTATTCATAAAAATAAATCATAAGAACATGAACTTCATCACTGCATGTGCAGGAATTGTAAAATCTTTTTTCTTATTAACTGAGTATAGCCTAACGCAATATTTTTACTCTAATAGCTTATCTTTCCCCACACATATGAACTGTGATCATGCAATAACGTTAACTTTACATTACGATGCTGAGCTACAGTGAAATGATAGAAAAGACATTATCTGTGATAGCAATTCGCCTCATTCGAGCAAACTGGAGTAGACTGAGGCTCGCGGCGTCTACCGCGCCGCGCTAAACACCGCGCCGCGCTAAACACCGCGCCGCAGGACCTCTAGACGCGCATAAACGCGTCTTTACATTGAAATCACTCGCGCCAGATGCTCAAGAGTGAGTGAGTAATCATTTTAAAATAAAATTGACTTTAATCAAACCACGGATCCGTGATAAGTTTTGTGATCCGTCTCGCCACTATATAGTAGCACTATAAGGGGAGGATAAATGTACAAATTATTAAGCAGAGGCAGGGATACATTGACCAGAAAGGGGGAAATCCCACCCATTTTACGTTCTATTTTTGACTTTTTTGGCGACGATGTTTTCTTCTCCTGTGGCTTGGCATATGTATGGTCCATAATAACAATGCAATCCAGACTTTTAAACTTGCCGGTGGAGTTTCAAGCGCCTCTCACTGCTCTGCACCTGCGTTTCTGCTGGTTTCAGTCACGTCACGTGACTGGCTGGCTCTGAACGGAAACGCGTTGCGGAAACACGTTGGCTTAGTACTTTTTGTCCCTCTCTGCTATTATAGTTTTGCAAGATGGCGGAACTACATGGAAGCCTCCGTGGACCTACCCGTCCCATGTATATAAAGATAATAAATTCTTAATTTATAAGGATAAGTCAGATAATTGGCCGAGGTATTTGTACACCATTGAGGACATATTTATGAATAAAAATATTGATTTTAGATAATAAAATACCTAAAAAGATACTTAGTGTCCCTTTAAGACGGAATTATCGATCTTGTCGTCAAGCTGATGGATCTAATAATGTTTATGGATGAGTGAATACATTGATGTTTTTAACATGACTGTGTTATGAAGTATGGCGCAATTGCTAATAAGAGACAGAGATCAGATAAGGACATTTAATTCTACCGAACTACTCGCTAGTGCAGAAATTTCATTTTAGTTCTCCTTTTTTTCCTCAAAGTCTGTTTGCCATGGTCCATAATGTTTGAAGGAAACAACAACAGCGTGAGCATGCCGCTAAACATTACGCTGATGTCCACGTCTGTCGCCATGGTTACTATGGCAGTACTACGGATATTACATCACTGACAGGCGACAAGTGAAAAGGGATTCCAGGACGGCCCTTTATTTAAAATTGGAATTTCTCTGAAATTAAAAATCTTTGGGAACTTTTTGGATATTGTAAGTACACAGGAAATATATCACACTGTGCAAGTGATTTTTGTATATTTTATTACAAAATTCTTACATATTTTACCTTTAATAATTAATCATACTGGTTATGATTAATTACCTACATATTTTAAATCGCCCAAAAAGGGGATTGTCAGGTTTGGCATAGACGAAGCAGACAGAATGGTAAGTCAATGCCTTTAATTTGCAGAATGGATCGGTACAGCGAAACAGGTGAGTAACCAGTAAGTTGTATATCAGATGAATGCTTAACTGAAGTGTAACCAAGTCTCTCTCTCTCTCTCTCTCTCTCTCTCTCTCTCTCTCTCTCTCTCTCTCTCTCTCTCTCTCTCTCTCTCTCTCTCTCTCTCTCTCGCAGATGATGAAGGAGTTCCTTAGAAGACGGAATGATGACTGGCTGAGAAGATTGAGATCGTAGGTAGGAATGCAGGTAAGTATGGCAGAGAGTCTGTATCGTGTAGACGAGATCAGACAATGACTGAATGTTTGTAGCAGGTATATAAGGGTAAACTGATAATGAGGTCCAGGTGACGGTGATTAGTAATCAGGTGACAATGAGCGTGTGAATGACTGAGTGGGCGGAGTGAGGGAATGAGTGGATGGAGATGGTGATGGAATCCTGAGTCTGTAGGTTACTTAGTTCAACTGCCTCTGGATGGTGAAAGGTCCAATGAATCGAGGACTCAGCTTACAGCAAGGCAGGCGGAGTTGAATGTCCCTCGTCGATAACTACACCTTCTGACCAGGCAGATATTGGGGTGTATCAGCTCGTAGACGATCCGCTTGGTCCTTGTGCCTCCGCACTGCCTGTTGTAGATGCACATGAGCGGAGTCCCATACCCCCTTGCTCTGATGGAACCAAAAGTCGGCAGCTGGAACCTCCGAGGGCTCACCCGACCAAGGGAAGAGAGGTGGCTGGTATCCAAGGAAGCACTGAAAGGGGGTGAGCCCAGTGGTACGCTGAGTGAGGGAATTTTGGGTGTATTCCGCCCAGGGGAGGTATCGGTTCCAGCTGTCTTGGTACTGGTGGCAATAAGTTCGCAGGTAACGTCCAATCTCCTGAATCTTCCGCTCAGTCTGGCCGTTAGTCTGCGGATGATATCCTGATAAGAGGCTGACAGTGACCCCGAGGAGCTTGAAGGCGTGCCACACCCGGGAGATGAATTGGGGTCCCCTGTCCGAAACGATGTCTTCTGGAATGCCGAAATTTCTGAATACATGATGAAACAACGCTTCAGCTGTTTCTAAAGCCATGGGTATACCAGGTAAAGGTATCAGCTTGCACCCTTTGGAAAATCTATCCACAACAACGAGCACACAGGTAAATCCACCGGATCTAGGATGGTCAGTCATGAAGTCCACTCCGATGTGTGACCAAGGTCGTCTGGGTATGGGTAGTGGCACAAGTTTACTCTCAGGTAGTTTTCTGGGCGTGTTGGAGATGGCGCAGACTGAGCAGCCATGGACGAATCTGGCGACATCTTCGGAGATAGACGGCCACCAGTACCGCTGACGAAGGAGTGAGAGGGTACACTTGCTACCTGGATGTCCAGAGCCCGGAACTGTGTGAGCAGAGTCCAGAAGGGGAGTACGAAGATGTTGAGGTACGAAAGTACGCCCTTCTGGACCTCCCGGCGGAGCAGGATGGCAAGAATTTTCCTGAGAGATTTGCTGGTCGATGTCCCAGAGAATGGGACTGAGGATTAAGGCAACATGAGGATGGTTTCAGTACTGAAGTCCTCTGAAGATGAATGATGGAGTCTGGAGAGAGCGTCTGCCTTGCAATTCTTACTTCCTGGACGGTAAGTAACAATGAAGTTGAATCGAGTGAAGAATAGTGCCCAGCGGGCCTGGCGCGGATTCAATATTCTTGCCTCACGAAGATATTCCAAGTTGCGATGATCTGTAATTACTTCAAACTGGTGATTTGCTCCCTCCAGCCAATGTCTCCATTCTTCTAAAGCCAGTTTTATGGCTAGCAGTTCCCGGTTGCCGATGTCGTAGTTTTGCTCCGCCGGGGACAGCTTTTTGGAAAAGAAGGCACATGGATGGAGTCTGGGAGGCTCACCCTGCCGCTGTGACAGCACCGCTCCAACCCCTGTTGAAGACGCATCGACCTCAACGATGAAGGGAAGTTCAGGATTGGGATGGATGAGGATTGGTGCTGTCGTGAAGACTTCTTTGAGGCGATGGAAGGCTTGGATAGCGGTGGGAGTCAAGGACAGAGACTTGGGTCGATTCTTTAATGAAGATGTGAGAGGAGCACTGATGAGACTGTAATTCTTGATGAATCTTCTGTAGAAATGTGCAAAACCAAGGAATCTTTGAAGTTCTTTAAAGGGCACCTATTATGACATTTAAAATGTTCCTAATGTTGTTTAGGGAGTCCCCAACAACAGTTTTACATGCATGCAATGACAAAAAACACTTTTGTTGTCGTATAATATGCATTTATTTTTACCTGATTTGCTCACCGACTCCCAAATGAATCGTTCAACGACTCATTTTTCCAAACCCCTCCTTTGCGCGACGCCAATCTGCGTTGATTGGTCAGATGACCCAGTCAGTTGTGATTGGTATACTTATTGTTTAACATGGAGTACAATGATGCTTTTATCAATTAAATTGTGTTATAATAATGATTATAGTCCACTGCTTTGTAGTTTGTAGTAAAAAACTAAAAATAAGATAAAGAATTTAATGTTATGTTAGCGAGCATAGCCCAGAGTTCATATTGTAAAAGCACAATCAGTCTTTGTTTGCATTAGCCCGATGCATAAACATAACGTTTAAAAAAACAAACAAAAAAAACAAATGCAGTTACGTTACTACGAGGTATTTCTCTGTTTAAGACAACTCCGAAAAACAACAACAAACACTTCACAATACAATTGTCATTTAAGACCTAGAAGCTAAACGGTGCTTACACAACAAACAAAATAATTATTAAGCATGCTACATAAAACATAAAAGCAACAATTATTAATAACACTTACAGGTTGTGATACCGAGGAGGAAGCTGATGCAAATACACTTGGAACTGAACCTTCCTTCAATATCAGCCGGCTCGCGAATCCAAGTTTGATTGCATTTAAGTTGGTAAAGCAATCGTCTTCAAAATGGCGTGAACAAAGCACAAGGCTCGGACTATACTTCTGTGGTATAGTTGTATATATGAATTGTAGTCACTTAGTCTTCAAATGCTCCTCCTTGGGCAGATGAAAAAAGTTGGCTTTTGAGTCGCACTTCAGAACACAGCGTCTCGTCGCCATGATGTTTTCCCTGGCCTTGGAGCGCAATAAGTGGGCGTATCATATTCAAATAACTTGACAAGTTGACGTCATCTAGTCAGAGAAAAAGCTTCGGTCTTCTAACGATTCATAAAAATGACTCAGAGTCGACTCTCACTTTTGAAAGACAATAACTTTATATACGGTGCACTTTCATATTTCAAACTTTGCAGGATGTTTTTGTTCACTTAGATCTATGTTACACACTACATGAAAGGTACATTTCAAAATTCCATAATAGGTGCCCTTTAACAGATGAGGGTAATGGCCAGTCTTGGATTGTTTCCACCTTCCTCTGGTCCATCTGGATACCATGCTGATCAATGATGTAACCCAGGAACTGAACAGAGGTGATATGGAACACACACTTCTCCAATTTCAGGTAAAGCTTGTGTTCTCTCAGTTTCTCTAGTACTTGAATGACATGACGATGGTGTTCAGCAATTCACCTTTGGCTAAGCCCCGCCCCCCTTAGTTACTGTTGCTACCTCCGACAACTTCAACTGGGCTCTGGTTTGGTATCAACATGGCTTATGCTGTGACGGCTCTTCCTGCTGAAATTTTATCAAACTTTTATAAAGCAGCAAATAAAGTGTCCGATAGAAGTAGGAAAAAGTGCCTGCAGTATGCGTTTGAAGGCTTTATTCAAGACAAACGGTGAAACGCAAGCAACAACAAGGCATCCAAATAGAGGCAAAAGCATAACGGTCACAGTCAAACAATGAACCACAGCATATCCTAATCGAGACGGAGGCTGTGACTAACAATATCAGGAGAAACACTGTCATGCAAAGCTGGGTAGGTCTCTATTCACTTCTATAATCGTTATTATTTACAAAGCAAACGGACTACGCGAGTATAAAGTTGTATTTATTAGCAGCGTGTGCTAGCGTATCAACAATTAGGGCAGAGAACCGAAATCATAACCTAAACCAGCATAAAACGGTCTAACTAGTATAACTTCACAGTAAGGTTAAAAGCTAAATGTATCTTAGAGCAAAAGTGAGCTTGTTGATCCTTGAGGGGTTTCGCTGACTGAGAGGACGTCCACACAGTTTAATCCAAAGACGACACTTGTCAGTATTTAACTTCGGTTTTGGGAAGGGGAAAAACGGACACCCCCCTCCAACCTCTCTGGGAAACGCGTATCTGTGTTACAAATGCCCCAGGCACAACGTTTAACCATATTTTTAATAAAACGACGACGTAATGGCCTGCCGAGACCAAAAATATGAGCCGCCTGCGTTGAAGTCAATGGAGCGCCGTGAAAAAGTGTCGGACCCTCTGTGGAGCCGGTGGGAGCTCGTTCTTGGCTGCGCTGTGATTGGTCAATCTACATTCTAGTGCGTGGCTTAGCCAAAGGCGAATTGAGGATGAATAAATAAGGATATCATCAATGTAGACAATATTTATATTCTACCGGTCCTGTTCTGCTCTGCACGTGTGGGTTTTTCGGTTTCCGCCACGCTCTCCTCTGTGGACGGCATGGTGGAGAAGGGCTACGAGTCGTTGCCGCCCCTTGAAGAGGCCGTGGCCGCTCATCTGTGCCCGATTACCGCTGCTAGCTGGATAACTAGAGCGGTGTACCCAACCAAACCGTGCCGAAACACTTCAGCCCTCACTGGACGCGCTTAGGCCGTGTGTCCACCAAATAGTTTTTTCACGCGGCTAGCGTGTTTTTTCAATTGTTTTCAATGGGAACACCATGAGCGTAACGAGTGTTTTTAAAACGTCATGAGCGTAACGAGGCGCTGAGCGTCTTTTTCACGCTGAAGCGCTGAGCGTTCGGCGTTTTTTACAGGTTGCCAAGAGTTGAAGAATGTTCAACTTTGGGTAAAACGCAGCACTCATCACTGTCACTTTTTAGCCAACCGTCCAATCACAGTGGAGGAGGGGCGGGACTAATACCACACCGACCAACGGATATTCTGTATCATAGCAACGATGCATCTCAACTGAAAAAACCTGCGCTCCCAAAACGCACTCAAGCGCCCGCAGCTAGGCGTCTTCAGCAGAGCGCCTAGCGTTTTCAGCTGGCTAAAAACGCTTTGGTGGACACATGGCCTTACTCCGCCTCCAGCCAGGCTGCTTCGGCCCTGCACACGATGGCCGTGCTACAGGTTACCAGGCCAAACTCCTCCAGGCAATGGACGAGTCTGGCCCGGACCCCGAGGCCTTCCGGGCCTCCGAAGCGCCACGGACCTAGCTTTGCGGGCGACCAAAGCTACAGCACAGCCTATCGGGAGGGGTATGGCTATCCCTGATCGATTGCTCCTGTCTGCCTCGCTGTAGTCTCGCGTAGCCAGACCTTCAGCCTGGAATTCATAGCAGCTTTCTTTGGCCAAGGCCAGCCCAAAAGGCCGTTTGACCGACATGTCAAACAACCAATTACAGTTCGTTTCGTTCAGCATCACGTTTCGGGGCAAGGAAATGTCCCCACAACAACAGACCGGCGTGCAACAAGTCAGTCAGCGTAGAAAATCAAAGAAGGAGAAGAAAACAATACTGAATCGGCCAGCTGCAATGTCAGCGTCTGTTGTTTCATGTTTGCCCGCAAACGCGGCTGATATCCCCTTCACAGTTAGGTACTTCACTTGATCTTCCATAATTTATAGGAGGGGACACACAACTAGTAAAATTGGATCTGCTGGGAATCCTTCTAAATGCTGACAAAGGGTCGGCCAGGCTTGGAAAATAATCCTCTTCCCAAATCCCGTCGGCAAACAGGCTATAATATCTCTTTTTGTCTCCACTAAGTGCCTCAAACAAAACTCCTGGACATCTCCTAAAGAGTCTATGCCGTGAACCTCGCATACTTTTGAGAATCCTACGTTTAGCTGATCTTGATAAATGCTCATTGTCACTCATGTAAACACAACAGTTTTTCTTCCGCAATCACACGTCTGCGCTTTGTTTCCCGGCGGACCGAAAATAAACGCGACACTCGCGCCCCCCGGAAATCCGATAAAATTCAACCTATCAGATGACGACTTCGACATTCCTGAAGTGTTTCCAGTTAAAGGGGTCATGACATGGGTTTTTTTTTATTTTATTATTATGTTCCCTTAGGTGCAAATATAGTATTACTATAGTTTTTTTTACAAAAAACTTTTAAAATGTAGTGATTTATGACCTTTTCCCACCCTGTTTCTCATCCTCTGATTCAAACAGTCTGTTTTGGGGGTGTTTCCCCTTTAAGAGTTCAGTGTTAACGCCCACTGTTATGATTGGCTAACGTCAGTGCCTATGCATCAATTATTAACGCCCCCAGCCAGAACCTGTGCGGATTCAGCGTATTTAAAAAGTAGTTTAAAGTTTTAAACACATTACTTACAGTTTGCGTCGTCGTTGTTGTCAAGCCCAGAATAGTCGGCAAGGACTTATCTTTGAGCAACAGTTTTCTGGCAAAGGCAGCATCATTTTGGGATTTGTTCTCAAAACAGTCATCCTTCAAATGTATAGAACAAACGCTTAAACTAACACTGCCGTGACTGAGACGTCCGCAAAAAATAAAGTGCATCCATTTTCCCCTGACGACTGGATCTTTCGCAGCGTATTCAAAGATGTTGTTTGTCCACAGCCAGGAACAGCACATCTGCGTGGCATCGTAATTTCCCTGTACACAGACCCACTCGCTGTCCGTCGACTGAACACTTGTGAGGCGCGCGGGCGCGACAACGATACGAAATGAGCGTAGTTGTCTTGCGCTTAAAGCGTAGTTGTCTTGTGCCTGGAGGCGGTCATATGCAAACGCTGGTACGTCACTTCGTACCGTGACGTCACTTTTTACCATGAATCCAGAACGATCTGTATTTAGAGCTTGATTAAATAAATGATTCGTTTATAATGGGGAGGAAGTCTTAAGCTATGAAACTTGCAGGACGTTTTAATGGTACAAAGACCTCTTATATACTAAAAGATCAAGGCAAATTTGGTTTCTCATGTCATGACCCCTTTAAGTGTACCATATGCATCAGACGTTTAGCCAACGTTCCGTGGGCATGACGTCTGAGGCTGAGACTAGCCTCGCTGTGACTGCTGCTGCTGTGAGTTTGTTTGCGTCTAAGCCTCGTATTAGCTTTGTATTTCTTTCTGTTTTGAACCATCATTTACTATCATTTCTAGTTGTTTATACTACTAAATACAGCTTACCCAACATCTCAGATTAACCCAACATTGCTAGTTTCCGTTATTGTTAGCACAACACGCTAACTCGCTAGCCTGTTAACGCACCACCCGTGCGCTCAGTTATTTATTTTTCTCTCGCGCGCCCGTGCCTTTGAGTTCATAAAAGCCCAGGTGAGTAAGAATCAGTCAACAATCACGGTGAGTAATGTCTTCTCCTGTTATTGTCACCTGCACTTCATGTCACATGTTTACCATAGCCTTCTCTGTCGGCAATATAGGATTTAAATGTGATAAATGCAAGGAGACAGTCAGGCTGATGGAGAAGATTTCAGAACTAGAGACACGCATCCAAACTTTAATCGAGAATAGTAAGAAGAGTGCTAGAGCTTTAGATACTATTTTGGATGCGCCTAGCCTAGTGAACTCTTTACATGAGTCGGTTCCAGCTGAAGTAGAGCCCGTGCAGCAGGGCAGATGGGTGACAGTGAGAGATCGCTCTAGTCGCGGATCAAAAA
This sequence comes from Phoxinus phoxinus, assembly GCF_949152265.1. Classification (NCBI taxonomy): domain Eukaryota; kingdom Metazoa; phylum Chordata; class Actinopteri; order Cypriniformes; family Leuciscidae; genus Phoxinus; species Phoxinus phoxinus. The sequence goes on along the minus strand of NC_136882.1, from coordinate 8,471,441 downwards.
AACCCTTTTCCGTTCCGATAACAAATCGATTCGCCCCGCTCAGTGAAACACCCACTGATAATTATGCTGACTGTGCCCTGATAATTGGTGATTCGATCACACGGAACGTGAAAAGAGAGACACCAGCCACCATAGTCACATGTTTGCCGGGAGCCAGAGCGCCTGACATCAAAGCAAATTTAAAAGTGCTGGCTAATGCTAAACGTAAATTCTCTAAGATTATTATTCACGTCGGCACTAATGATGTTCGACTCCGCCAGTCGGAGATCACCAAAATTAATATTAAAGAGGTATGTGAACTTGCAAGTACGATGTCAAGCACTGTAATTTGCTCTGGCCCCCTTCCTGTTCGCAGGAGTGATGAGATAGTTAGTAGATTGTGTTCACTCAATGGCTGGTTGTCTGGGTGGTGTCCACGAAATAATATAGAATTCATAGACAATTGGAAAAGTTTTTGGGGCAAACCTGACCTGTTGAAAAGAGATGGTATTCATCCCTCCTGGGATGGTGCTGCTCTTCTCTCTAGTAATTTGGCTCATAGTCTTAGAGCTAAAACATGACAATCTGGGCCTCAGGTCAGGAAGCAGAAAGACTGGCTTAACCGACCATCTGCCAGCGGCCTCACGTCACCAAGGTCAGATAAATCCCATCACATAGAGACTCTTTCACCTAGATATCATCATAAAGAGACTGTGTCTGTTCCCCCGAATTTGGAAATCCAAAAAACTTTCAAACCCATCTAAGGTTAAAAATGTAATTGATGTTCAACAAATAATAAACAGATATAATACGGATGAGCAAATAATAAAGCTCGGGTTGCTGAATATTCGATCTCTTACTTCAAAAGCGCTAATTGTTAATGATATGATTTCAGATTATAACCTAGATGTGCTGTGTTTAACAGAAACCTGGCTAAAACCAAACGATTACATTGCTTTAAATGAGTCAACCCCACAAGATTACGGTTATAAACATGAACCTCGTCTGAAACGCAAAGGAGGAGGTGTTGCTGTAATTTATAGTAATATTTTCAAAACCACTAAGAAATCTAGTTTTAAATATAATTATTTTGAAGTGTTGGTGCTGCTTAATGTAAAAATATATAGTGTAAACGATAACTCACGTTTGAAAATTCTGCTGGCTACTGTATACAGGCCACCTGGGCACCATATAGACTTTATCAAAGAACTTGCAGACTTTCTATCAGAATTAGTATTGGCTGCAGATAAAGTGCTGATTGTTGGTGATTTTAATATACACATATATAATGAAAAAGATGCATTTGGGATTGGCATTTAAAGACATTGTTAACTCAATTGGAGTTAGACAACACGTGTCAGGACCTACTCATTGCCGTAATCATTCTCTAGATCTAATACTATCACATGGAATAGATGTTGATGGCGTTGAAATACTGCAGCAGAGCGATGACATCTCAGATCATTATCTAGTCTCATGTAAATTACATTTAGCCAAGGCTGCAAAGCCGACTCCGTGTTATAAATATGTTAGATCATCACTTCTGCTACTAAAGATTGCTTTATCAATTGCCTTATCTTCCTAATCAGTTTCATCATCTCAGCATCCCAGATAGCTTAGAAGAACTTGATATTGCAACAGAAACTTTTAACTCTCTCTTTTCCAGCACTTTAGACACAGTTGCTCCATTGCGCTTAAAGAAGATTAAAGAACATAGTCCAACGCCGTGGCACAACGAGCACACTCAGGCCCTTAAGAGAGCAGCCAGAAAAATGGAGCGCAACTGGAAGAAAACAAAACTAGAGGTATTTCGGATTTCATGGAAAGAGAGCTCGATTGCTTACAGAGAGGCTTTAAAAGCTGCTAGATCTGCTTATTTTTCAACCCTATTAGAAGAAAATAAACATAATCCTAGGTATTTATTTGAAACAGTGGCTAAACTAACGAAAAAGAAAGCTTCAAGCCCAGAAGTTTCAAAGCAAAACAGCAGTAATGACTTTATGAACTTCTTCACTTATAAGATCGATAATATCAGGGACAAAATTATAACTATGCAACCCTCTAATACAGTATCGTATCAGGAAGTGCATTGTAGTCTCCCTGAGGGAAAATTGTATTCATTCATTGCTATAGGAGAGGGAGAATTTTGCAAACTCGTCAAATCATCTAAATCGACAACTTGTATGTTAGACCCTATACCGACTAAGCTACTGAAAGAGATGCTTCCAGATGTCATAGATCCTCTTCTTAATATCATTAATTCATCTTTGTCTCTAGGATACGTACCAAAAACCTTTAAGATAGCTATGATTAAACCGCTTGTTAAAAAAACGCAACTTGATCCTAAAATATTAGTCAATTACAGGCCGATCTCGAATCTGCCTTTTCTGTCAAAGATATTAGAAAAAGCAGTATCCTCACAACTGTGTTCCTTTCTTGAAAGAAATGATATCTGCGAGGATTTTCAGTCCGGATTTAGACCGTACCATAGTACCGAGACAGCTCTCGTTAAAGTCACAAATGATTTGCTCTTATCATCCGATCGTGGTTGTGTCTCTCTATTAGTATTACTTGATCTTAGTGCTGCATTTGACACCATTGACCACAACATCCTTTTAAATAGACTCGAACATTATGTTGGCATTAGTGGAATTGCACTAGCATGGTTTAAATCATACTTATCTGACCGTTATCAGTTTGTAGCAGTAAATGAAGAGATGACTTATCAATCACAAGTTCGGTATGGCGTACCACAAGGCTCAGTACTAGGACCGCTGCTGTTCACTCTGTACATGCTACCATAAGGAGATTGTCACAGTGTCTGGTGGTTCCCTGGGTTTAACACTAGAGGTCTCAGTTTTCACAGTGTCTAGGCATTTTCACTACATTTCCCATAATCCTGTCTGTCACTGATTGTTTATTTCCTTCAGCTGTTTCTCGTCACCTTGTTTGCACTTGTGTATATATACCCTGTCTGTTTCAGTGTTTGTCACGGAGTCCTTGTATATTGTCCCCACACTTCCGTTGTGCTTTTGAGCTTGTTTCTAGTGTTTGTGTTTCATGTTTTTGGATTGCCTTTTTGGATTTCGACCCTTGCCTGGACTGGTTGTGAGTACGGATTACCCTAATAAATAATACTGCGCCTGGACCTTACCTTTTCCAGTGTGTGTGTCGTGACAGAGATATCATTAGGAAACATGGAATTAGCTTTCACTGTTATGCCGACGATACGCAGCTGTATATTTCTTCAAAACCTAACGAAACCTACCAATTCACAAAATTAACGGAATGCATAGCTGATATAAAAAAATTGGATGACTAGTAATTTCCTACTACTAAATTCAGAAAAAACAGAGATTCTAATTATTGGGGAAAAAAAACGTACTCACGTAATAACCTAGAATACTGTCTAACACTTGATGGCTGCTCTGTTAAGTCTTTGTCGTCTGTTAGGAACCTGGGTGTGCTCTTTGATATCAATCTTTCATTTGAAAGTCACATGCCTAGTATCAGTAAAAACATATTTTTCCATCTTAAAAATATATCTAAATTACGCAATATGCTCTCATTGACAAATGCGGAACAATTAGTTCATACGGTCATGACCTCAAGGCTAGATTATTGTAATGCTCTACTGCAGGGGTGGGGAACCTTTTTCCTATCAAGGGCTGTGATTCGTACTTTATTTTAATCAACTTAAACAAAATAAACAAAAGGTGCGCACACAGTGCTTTCACCGTAGCCTCGCTACAGCACTTTCCATACATGCACAGGATCACTCTTTCCACTTAGATGCACACTCTTTCCACTGCCGGGGCAAAACTCTTTCCACTCTGAAGAACCTGCGCTGTGTACGAGTCCCTAGTCCCTCTCTCTCCCCGCACTCTCCGTTGTAGCGGCTTATAAGCGGTCTCTCCACGCCAATTACTGCAACAAGACACAGGTGTTCGTCATTTGCACTTGACCTACTTACGTACCGCTCGCCTCCTTTCTCTCTCTCCCGTTACAGACCGCGCTGAACCACGCCCCCTCGCCACAAGGGCCATTTACAATTTTTTTTACATTATTTAAGGGCCATTGTAATGAGGTTCAGTGTTTGGAAGGAAGAAGACAGGGTCGGTGTGACTGGGACTCGTACGTTTTATTGGAAACTCAAAACTCAAAACAAAACAAAAGGTGCGCAGGCAGGGCATTCACCATAGCCTCGTTACAGCACAAAAACAGTCAAAAATAATACTCTTTCCACAGCTTGGGCTCAACTCTTTCCACTAAATCAGCACAGACTCATTCCTCTTTTAGTCGGCCACTCATTCCACTTGCTGTCGGCCACTTGCTGTCGGCCACTCATTCCACTTGCTGTCGGCCACTCATTCCACTTGCTGTCGGCCACTTGCTGTCAGCCACTCATTCCACTTGCTGTCGGCCACTCATTCCACTTGCTGTCGTCCACTTGCTGTCGGCCACTCATTCCACTTGCTGTCGGCCACTCATTCCACTTGCTGTCGGCCACTTGCTGTCAGCCACTCATTCCACTTGCTGTCGGCCACTCATTCCACTTGCTGTCGGCCACTTGCTGTCGGCCACTCATTCCACTTGCTGTCGGCCACTCATTCCACTTGCTGTCGGCCACTCATTCCACTTGCTGTCGGCCACTTGCTGTCAGCCACTCATTCCACTTGCTGTCGGCCACTCATTCCACTTGCTGTCGGCCACTTGCTGTCGGCCACTCATTCCACTTGCTGTCGGCCACTCATTCCACTTGCTGTCGGCCACTCATTCCACTTGCTGTCGGCCACTCATTCTACTTGCTGTCGGCCACTCATTCTACTTGCTGTCGGCCACTTGCTGTCAGCGACTCATTCCACTTGCTGTCGGCCACTCATTCTACTTGCTGTCGGCCACTTGCTGTCAGCCACTCATTCCACTTGCTGTCGGCCACTCATTCCACTTGCTGTCGGCCACTTGCTGTCGGCCACTCATTCCACTTGCTGTCGGCCACTCATTCCATTTGCTGTCGGCCACTTGCTTGCTGTCGGCCACTCATTCCACTTGCTGTCGGCCACGGAAAAAATCGTGATTGATATTTTTGCCATATCGTTATAATAAAATATTGAACACATATCACTAACCTCTCTAGTGCGATGGTTGGAACTGCTTCTCTTTGGCAAGGCGTCTGATGTCACATGCTAGTGATGATGATGCTACTCGCAGCTGGTTTTCCAAGCTTGAGTCAGTCAGTCTTGAGCGGAATCGAGTCTTTGCAAGAGTCAGTTTTGAAAAGAACTGCTCACAGCAGTAAGTCGTCCCAAACAGAGATGCAAATTTCAGTGCATGTCTCCTCAGAATGGGAAAACAGAATGTACATACAGTTTATAGAACTCAAGCAGTTCTACTTAGTAGACAACTAGTAGTTGTTGTACTTAGCTTTGAGCTCGTCATTGCTTTGAAGCTCAATAATTTCAAGTTGTAGGTTGCCAGGTACATCAGATGGTTCCACATTAAATGGCGTAGCAAATATCTTCAGTTCCTTTTGTTTACTTTTCATGTCCTGAAATCTCTCACCAAATGCCTGAAGCAGTTTTGCACACTCTCCAGCATATTCAGCTGTCATAGCAGGCTTTTGTTCTTGCAGAGTAGGAAAATGCACAGTGTTACCCTTTTCCAGTTGCAATTGCCACAGCTGTAATTTCACTTCGAATGATTTCACATTTGAAAGCAGAGAGCTGAGAAGCTGGTTCGGACCTTGAAGCTTGACGTTCAGCTCTGACGGGTACTTCGTAATGTCCACCATAAAGGTCAAATCACACAGCCACTTGCCATCACTTAGTTCCGCAACAGGTTTTCCCTTAATCTCCATGAATTGTTTTACTTCGTCCCTCAGTTTGTAAAACCGTGTGAGCATATCTGCGCGACTCAGCCATCGCACCTCACAATGGTAAACCAGATCTCCGTACTCAGACTCAAGATCACTCAGTAACTCTTTGAACTGGCGGCTGTTTAACCCTCTGCTTTTTATGAAATTTATTGTGGAAACGACAGTTGTCATTACACTGTTGAGCTTCAGGGAATGTGCACACAGACTCTCTTGATGTATGATGCAGTGCCATACAACTAAATCACTTGGATCAAGACTGAGACGACTTATTTATTTTTTGTTAATCCCTTTTGCGAGCCAAGCATGGCTGGAGCTCCATCAGTGACAAAGCCACTTAACTTTTCAAATGGTAGTTCAAATTTGTTCATTACCAAAACTACTTGCTCAAACAAATCTTCACCTTTTGTAGTGCAATGCATGGCTTGCAAAGACAGCAATTCCCTGCTTGTATCAAATTCAGCAGTAATCCCACGCACAAAAATGGCTAGTTGGGCGGTGTTTGTTATGTCTGTTGTTTCACCGCAGGCCAGAGAGAAAAACTGGAATTTTTTTGCAGTGTCCTTCAGTGTTGTTTCAATGTCTTGTGCAATATCAGTTACTCATTCAGCAACGGTTCGTCGAGATAAACTGACTTGTTGGAACAGTTTTACTTTGTCTGATGCTAGCAGCTCCGCAGCGGCAACAAGGCACTCTTTCACAAACTCTCCTTCTGAATGAGGATTCAGTTTCTTAGCAATTAACTCACTCACCACAAAACATGCATGAGTTACATTGTCTCGGTCAGAATGCGGTCTTGTGAAAACTGCTTGATGGGGAACCAAACTCCGCAGAAGAGTGTGAACTTTATTCAAACGTGTCACGAGGTGACAAAGCATATGGAACTTAATTCCGCCGAAGTAGTGTTTCCGGTGGGACACTTTTGGGTGAAACTCCATCCCCAGGTCTGTTGCCATGACAACCCCAAATGACAGATTGGCGACAGGTGTGGGGAATTTACTCTGAGAGTTTGGAAGGAGCCCCGTCAGCATTTGAGAGGATAAAAAGCACGAGACAGAGTCAGTAAGGGTGTGGTCTTTCTCCCCCGTGAGGAGTCGTTTTATTGGGCGGTTGCAGTTATTGGAATACTGGTGAATGAACAGGAGAGCGCTGGCTTAATGAGGGACTTGAGGACAACGGAGGAAGAGTGAAATATCCCGTTTGCACTAGAGAGGAGCTAAGTAACTGAGAACTGAGTCTCGTAATTGCATGCATTTGACACTGAATTGGATGTGGCTTGGAGTGTTGGATCATGATCATAAATGTCACTGAGTGGATTGTATTGATTCATTACCGATCTCTTATCTCCCCCTCCATTGAGAAATGGTGATGTGAACTCTGCCCGTGTATGTGAAGAAAAACCTCCCAAAATATTATCTGCAGTATTGATGATCACGGTCCCCTCGCACAGAGACCCAAGGGTGAGTGCTGGCTTTAAATTGCACCTTGTGAAGTGAGTTTGCAGTGCCTAAGATTGACGTTTCCCCCACCTTATATGCTTGAAGTGGAATTGCTGTGTGTGTGGAAGATACATTCCCTTTTTGCCGTGCACTCTCCCTGTGTTATGCTGGTCTACTGTCAAAAGTGAGAGTTCGTGACATTAATCTATTCTAACTGTTGGATGTTGAAGAATTATCATCTTGGATTGGAATTAACCCCTCTGTTTGCGCTGATAGGAGAGGAGATGCCCTGTTGTAATGTTCACTGCCTGTCTCAGTAAAAGCTTCGTGCAGCCTGTCAACTTGGAGTCTGCTGTATTCTCGTAGTCCACCCGTACTGGGGGAAGTGACTGTCCCCCTGCCCTGAATGTGAGGTTGGCCCGCCTTGTCTGAAATGTTCACTTTGTCTGTGTCAGAAAAAGACCTGTTTAGCCTGTTTGACTTGAGTCTGCGGTATCCCCGCAGCCCATCTGCATTATGAGAAGTGTCCGTTCCTTCCAACGCATGTGAACTGTGTACTTTGTCTGAAGCGTCTATTCTGTCTGTCTCAGTAGAAGCCCCGTGCAGCCTGTCGACTTCGAGTCTGCTGTATCCTCGTAGCCCACCCGTACTGGGAGAAGTGACTGTCCCTCTGTCTCGAATGTGAGGTTGGCACGCCCTGTCTGAAATACCTACTCTGTCTGCGTCAGAAGAAGTCCCGTTCAGCCTGTTTGCCTTGAGTCTGCTGTATCTCCGCAGCCCATCTGTATTGTGAGAAGTGTTCGTTCCCCTCAACGCATGTAAACTGTATGCTTTGTCCAAAGCACGTATTCTGTCTGTCTCAGCAGGAGCCCCGTGCAGCCTGTCGACTTTGAGTCTGCTGTATCCTCATAGCCCACCTGTGTTGGGAGAAGTGACTGTCCCTCTGTCACGAACGTGAGGCTGGCACCCTCTGTCTGGAATATCCAGCCTGTCTGTGTCAGAAGAAGCCCCGTGTAGCTGTCGGCCTTGGGCCTGTGACCACTTTGGAACCCCCTCGCTCTGGAGCAGCGTCCGCGGAAGACTCCCCTAGCCACCCCCCGTAAGACCGGGTCCCCTCCGGACACGTACTTGACTGATATCCCTCTGCCCCAATGCCCATACCTGTGAAGGAGGGAAGGTTGAAATGATCTACTTACCAGAGGAGACTTACCGGACTGCTTGTTCGTTGACCGCACGCCCCCACCTGTGAAGGAAGGTTGGAATTATCTGCTTACCAGAGGAGACTTACCGGACTGTTCGTTCGTCGACCGCACCCCCACCTGTGAAGGAAGGTTAGAATTATCTACTTACCAGAGAAGACTTACCGGACTGCTTGTTCGTTGACCGCACCCCCACCTGTGAAAGAAGGAAGGAAGGTTGGAATTACCTACTTACCAGAGGAGACTTACCGGACCGTTCGTTTGCCCACCGCCCCCACCTGTGCGCTGGTCATCTGCTGCAGGGTCTGTACTGGGGAAGAGGGCGGGAGAGTCCCCAGTCACTGCACCGTCCACCCCCGATCCCTGAGGGCAACAAGGGAGAAGATTTTAGATTAGGGTTTCCAATTTGCTTTTACTTCAAAATAAAACTTGTTAATTTTATTCTCTGTCTCTGACTCTTCCCTCTGACACGTTCCTCGAGGTGGTCCTGGTTCAGGGGTGGGTGCAGTCTAGCTTGGCCCACCCGACCTGTGACAAACGCATTTGTCCTTGCAACTCATCGAGTTTAGAATGTTTTGAGCAGTAATGACGTTCGAGATTTACCTTTTTCATCACTGCAAGTGCATCCCCACAAACTAGGCAGACTGGCTTGCCTTTCACTTCAACAACAACAAAAAAATGTGTCCATTTTTCTTGAAAAGCGCAACATTCTGAATCTACCTTTCTGTATCATTTCACTCAGCTGTTCCCCATTATCATTGTTAGTTCTGTGTTATATATACCCTGCCTGTTTAGTGTTTGTCACACCACTTCAATCACACCACTTCTGATACCCTGGGTTGCCTGTATGTGCTTGTATTTGGATTGCCTAATGGATTACGACCTATGGCCTGGACTGGATGTATGACTAAGGATTTCCCCAATAAAAATACTGCGCTTGGATCTTCCCTGTCTCCTTGAGTGTGGATTGTGTCTCTATCTAAACCTTCCCCTTTCCAGTCATTTTGTTTGAAATCTTCCGGTTAGAGCGTACGCTGGCGTGTCTGACTGCCGCTGCTCTACCAGTTCAGTTTCACGTGCACCTATATTATATTTTGGAGCTATCCTATTTGGATTCAAGGGAGCGCCTGTTCTACCTAACGGCCTTTCATCCGCTAAAATTCCACCTTACCTCTTATGAGGATTGCCGCTAGCTGACTTGTGTTGGATGGATTTCGGCGGGTTGGAATCGACTGCTCTCGGCTGGATGATGAGCTGTTAATCGCGGAGATCGCCTGCCAGCACTTCATCCTCGCCAAAATCGGCTCTGCCGAGGAAGAGATAGGCTTGTGAGTGCAATATTTTATTGGCCGTCTCAGCTGGATGATCAGCTGTTAATCGCGGGATGACCGGAACTACCTACCTACACTTTATCCATTTTATCATCGGCTTTGCTGCGGAAGAGACTCTGCACTCAGCTCTGCTAGAGCGGTTCCCCTGCGGATTGGGATGCTACTGCTTTTGGCTGGAGGATCAGCATATAGTTGTGGGTATCGCTCGAATTACCTGTCAGCCATCTACTTCACAGACGTGTGTTAGGACATAGACCTGGTTATGGTGGTGCTACAGAGAATGCCTTTCTGCTCACTGCTCTGGTACACCTACTTTTGACAATCCACCTACAGAGGGCAGACTTAACGATCTACACCTCTAAGGATACCCGACTACGCCACCCCGGGGGCCAATTTACCGGGGATTGACCCTTATATGAATCATTAAAGCACACAGGTTCGGTTACGGCTGAGTCAGGACTCGAAACAAAGGTGAAATACAAAAAAAAGGGGTTTTATTGGAAACCTTTAAATAACATATGAATAACCAGATATAAAAATATACTACACAAACAATTCTGCCTCCACTCCAGGGCTGGGGCTTGCTCTCTGTAAACACAGCAAACACGTGCACTCACACTTCACCCCCAAATGTGTTTTTTTTTTATGATGCTGTGAGCTATTATTTTTCAAAATGATTGCCACAGCCCATATAGTATACAGGGCTGCCAACTCTCACGCATTGAGCGTGAGACTCACGCAATTGGCCCTTTTCACACGCTCTCAAGCCACACATCCATTTTCTCAGTGATGGGTACAGACAAGGATTGTGGGGAATGCATTTCATAATGTGGATGACCCCATGGGGAAGAGGACCTCTAATGGACACCCAGGGAACACAAACCAACACTGTGACACACGGAGCTTCAAGCGACCTGAGATCAAATCTCTTTGTAGCTGTTAACCGATGTTGGTCGACAGCGTTTATGTTTTACTGTTCTTGATGCTTAAATAGGTAACTGTTTATTAAAGTCAAGCGTTTTGTTTAATTATCAATGGCACATTACAACATAAATTTGCTACATTCCAGTAGAGCCGCTGCACAGACGACAAAACTGATGAAGGAAGATTATCAGCTGATCGCACCAGAAAATGAAGATGATGAAGCTGGTCTTTAATCTGCTAAATTATTGTTTTATGAATCATTCACAAAATTGAGATGACTGACAGTGATAGCCTACCCGGCCATAGCAAAGGAAGACATTTTCATACATTTCATACATCCATACATTGAACAAATCAGAAAAATATTTTGTTGACTTGGCTACACAAAATAACTTGTATTGCTTTCAACATAAAAACCAATGAAAATGTAAAAGAACACTAAAATTAATTAAGTTTGAAAGCCCATCGCACATTTCAAGGTTTACATAAAGTGTCGGGACAGTTTATTTATTGAAAACAAGGTTGTATCGAGTTTACAGTTTATTTCCTTTGCGATACAAAATAAGAAACACAGAATCTTATTCTTCTCCATGCTCACTGCTCTCTGACCATCTCACCCAATAACACTAAACTCACCTAGGGAGCAATTTGGTACGGTCATTCCTCAACACCTGGCCATAAACATGTCATTGCTTCTGTTCAGCACGGCTCATCTCTCACAGCGAACAGATGCGGGTCAACTCGTTTCAGCCTTCCCATTTACTGGAGTTTACAATGTGAAAACTGTGCTGAAGAAAACCAAAGTGGTAAAGAAAGTAAGAGCAATAACATTTTCGTTTCATCCTTATAACTTTCCCAGAAGTCCACCGGCTTCAAAAAATATCTTTAATTTAAAAACACCATGCATATCACTCACACATTTTCCTTTTATTTGAACATTGCCTTCTTTTATCAGAGATTTCGCCTCTAGTCCTCCAAGTGTTAAACATAGTTGTGTAATTCTGGCAATTATAGCTAAACCATCTGCTGGATATTTGAGTTACAGGGGCCTGTAGGGTGGCCGAAGGAAGCTGGTATTGTGCCCGCTTAGAGTCCGCTAACCACACACACACACACACACACCACATAAAACACACTGCCAAAAGAGTCCATGGTAACAGGAAGAACTGGAATTAAAATGCCAAGCAGAGATGTTTGCGGAGTAATCACAAAGGGGTCTCAATTTGGTCCTGATAAAAAAAAAAACTATACACTGTATGTACATTTAAATTAAAAAGACTGCATTTAATTACTTCAGGTGTTAAAGACATCATGATTATAAAACAATTATGAAAAAGAAGCAAGCATGATTTGCTATAGAAAAGGGTGAAATTACAAGTATGCTTAATGATTTGAAATGTGACATTTAATTTGTACACGGTTGTACAAATTGGGTCTCTGGCATGAGTAATGACTGCATGGAAATTAGCATTTATTAATTACAATAAGTGTTGATATTGTAAGTAAGGTATGCTCTGTTTTGGTTTAGTTTTCACTCTGTTTGCTCTGTTCTCATTGGCCTGTTCATATTGGTTCCCTTGGTTATTCATTCACTTACTAGTTTGTTGCCATGGTTAATCACTGATTATTACATTCTGTTCACATGTGTTCATCTAGTTCCCTTTGTTTGTTCCTTATGTTTATGCATACGTTTCAATTCTTCTTTTGTTGCGTTTCCAATGTTTTCCTAAGTATTTGTAAATAAAGATTATTCTAGTTCATTCTCTGTGTCTTGCGTGACAGATATAATCAATAAATAAATAAAAAGAAAAAAATACATAGTGACAGGGAAATAATAAAGGGAGACATAAATGGAAATAAATTAAGATCATTTATTGGTTCATATGCCATCTAATTAAAGGTTTGGTGGATATAGCAAAAATAACTAATATTATTTCAATATGAGAATTGTTTTTAATTTTGTTCTACAAAGAGCTAAAAGCAGGATTTTTTTTTTATTATTTGTATTATCCATACACTTCATAAGTCAAAATGTCCTTGGAAACATAAAAAAAAAACAAGGTGCACAATGTCTATGATAATGTACTTCTGCCTGTCAGAAGTCTGGGTCCATTATGAACTTCTGAAAATATTTTATTTATGTTGTGATAGTGTGTGGCCGTCGCCAGAGGGCAGTAAAACCTCGATTTTCACCCCATAACCAATCTTTCTGTTTGTCATTTGGTTCAAAATAATCTGAGAAACAAACTGTATCACTAAATAATAAAAAATAACAAACTAAATATGTAATATGTATTAAAGAAATTATTTTTAATTTATAAATATCGTTTATTTATTGCACAACCAAAAATGGCTGCAGTTCTGTCAAACTGTTACTGATTAATGTAACAAAAGAACACACGGTACGAAATAAAAAGCATCCGAATATCACATTGGCATCTTGGCAATATTATAATATTTATTTTAAAAAAAAACACCCACTGCTTTATAACCCAAAAAAATGTCCTTATAAGGACGAGTATTTCGGATATTGCTATGTTTAAAAAGCTTTAATTTACTAATATGGATGCACACGTGCTTTCTATTTACCGTACGGCTATTATGAAAACAGGCTATATGTCCCAGCAGCTTTGGGATTCTTTAATAGCCTAAAGACTGCATGAGTGATGGGGGCGTGATATGTCACAGAGGGAGGTCACACACACACACACACACACACACACCCACAATAGCCTACACTCCCCGCAGTCTCTGGCGCTCGGGGGGGGGGGGGGGGGGGGGGGGGGGGGGCAATCTAAATGAGTAGCCTACGCTTAGCCTATATGTTTCTAAAATAACTCATTAACTTTTTGAAGAAAATATTTATAAGAGAGGGAAAGAGTGACCAACAAATATGACATTATGGAGAATTCATGACATCATCACCTTTCACTGTCAGGATAGCGCTCTCCATCCCATCTGACACACACACACACACACACACACACACACACACACACACACACACACACACACACACACACACACACACACACACAGAGAGAGAGAGAGAGAGAGAGAGAGAGAGAGAGAGAGAGAGAGAGAGAGAGAGAGAGAGAGAGAGAGAGAGAGAGAGAGAGAGAGAGAGGGGTTGCGCGCCGCTTTGTGTTGAGCTGGTCCGACTCATTTCCGCGAAACGGTTCTTTCGAACAGTTCATTTCAATGAGGCGGTTCCAAAAAGATTCATCGGTTCGTTTACGTCACACCCGTACGCTAAAGAATACCCTGACCTTTTGAAAAGCGTTAAACATTTAAGTACATGGCAATATGCAACGTAGGCTATTTATTTACTGTTAAGTAGGCTAACATTCATTCGTATAGCATGCTATCTATTGTGATGTGTTGTGTTCTAGTTCACTTTGCTGCCCTACATAATGTTCATGCAACATGAAGTTACTTTCAGCCTAGGCTACTTTTTTGCCAGTTGGAAATACGACTGAGACTTTTGCAGACCTAGCCTCTATATGCACATCGTTTGGATGTATCTCATGTTTCCAATACACTATTGAAACCAATCTCTTTGTCGTATGTCACATTATGTCATTAAACGCACAAGTTGTAAACATGTTTCCTCCATCCATTCGGCTACAGTAGCCTATAAGGTTGGTTGCTTTCCAACCCCACTGGCCCACTGATCAAATCATCCGAAAACCCAATTACTGAGGATTGTGTTCACCGGCCCTAGGGCTCATTTCGAATCGGACAAGACCGAAACTAGTCTCGAGAACCGTCCTGACCAATTCGCGAACGAATCGATCAGTCCAATTGGGGAACCGGTTCAAAAGAACCGGCTCATAAGAAGCGAAAGGAGCGATCGCAGGAGGAGAGGCGCATCTGGAGACAATAGAAGGCAATGCAGAGCTGCGCTTTGTCGCTTTGATCGAGGGCTGTGCAGTCAAAACACAGACATAGAGATGATGGAGCGCTGAATCTGGATATATTTCTCGTTATTTTGATTTGTGAGATCTGAGAGGAAAGATGAATCCTGCTGAAGCGGCGGAGGACGGACCCACTGATTCAGACACGGATGCGTTCTTCAAAACAGGTACGGTGAGAGGAGAGATGGAGAGACAGTGATCTCTATAGATAGGCCTGCGTTTGGCTAATTATGACAATTAATAGCGCACATATGGTGTCGCTTTGCATTCTTACTTCAAGAGGTTTATCTCTGTTACCTTCGTAATTTATTAGGCTACTTTTTAATTTCCCAATTGCTCAATGGTTTGCACTGCACATTTTAATTAGGCTTTAATGTATTTTATTTGGTTAATAGCTATTTTCTCATTTATTACATTTTTTTTTATCTATTTTGTATTTATTTGGTGCAGCTTGGAATGGAAATGTAGCCTAGTTTTTGTTTTGAAACTGAATTGAGAAAGAGGTAGTCTTCAATAGAAGATTAAATAAAAAGATGAAGGCTAATGGGATAAATCAGGGTATTATGGTTTAAGGATGCTTGAGGTCCAGGTTTGTGTGATGGGTGATGCTGAGCATTAGTGCCATTATCCTGCTTTGACTGACAGCTACACTGAGCTTTAGTCGTGTAGTCTGAAAAGCAGCCCATCCCATCCCATATCTCCTGAACAGCACAACTGCTGGATAACTTCTCATGCCTTATTTACAGAATCTGGATTGTGGTAATTTGTTCTTATGCACACAAAATGGCTGGTTTGTTGTCATATAAGTCTGTTAAGTGTCAAATCATGGTCATTTTCATGCTTAACTGGGCTTCATGCTGGGCTCATGGTACAGTGGGAAGAAGCTAATTTCAAACACTCCACTCTTAATATACGCGTCATCTGTGTAACAGCGCTTGTGAGTGTCAGATGTGCCCAGAAGTTTAATGTATGTTTAACCCCAGTTCTAAAAGGATTGCCACATACACATTTGTAACACGCAAATTCCTTGTAACATGCATCCATACAATTTATGTTGTTCTTATTGTCTTTGCAAAGTGGACATAAATATATAGAATGTGTATGTTGAGCTGAGTGCAGTTTTCATATGTAAACAATGATTCCACAACAACCTTTGACATTTAAAAGCGGACTCAGCGTAGTGGCAAGACATTGTGTCATGTGCAGCACTTCTGGAGTTTTAGAGAGGAAATGGCTGGAAGAAATGCTAATGTTTGGGTAAGTGGTCCAGGCTGTGAGACCCCTGCTGAGGAGTGATGCTTAAACCCTGCTGCTTTACACAGTGGGCTATAGGTCAGGATGCGGGTGCACTATGCTCACTCTCTCATACGCACACACAAACAGCTAACACGTGGCATAACACAAAACACAAACTAGTTCTCCCACTTGTTAGCTCAACCAAACAGCTGTGCTGCCTTTCTTTCGGTCTTATCAATGCGAGGTTCAAGGTGATTTTTTTTTTTTTTTTTTGGAGGAAGTGTGTACAATGTCTCAGTTTTTGATCTGAAGGTCATATCTGCAAAGACCGTCTGATAATTAACAACCATGTCTCAGAGTAAACCCACAAATAACTGAAAGAAAAATCCTGAAATATAAACAAACTGAACTAGATTGTAGCAACACATTGGAAAAATGTGCCTCTGCCTACATTTTTGCAATACTCATGCAAAAACACATACTAATGCATACAAACCACTGCAGTTTCCAGCTGATATGAACATTTAGAGGCAATATCACACAACATTATGATTGCAGAGGCAGATTATCGATTAATAAAGACTTATCTCAAGACCCAACGTAATCACCGCAGGCGTTTTTTCATTGAGACTGGGATGCCTGAAAACGCAAACGCTTGAAAACGGGATTCAAAGTGCAAGTTTTGGAAAACGGTCTCCGTGTAAACAGCAAAAACATGAATCTCGGTATAACGTGTTCAATCTATAGTGTTTCGTCGCCATCTAATGTTCTGGCTGCAGAATACAGCGTTTTTTTTTGTAATTTTCGCGGATCCTTGTGAATGGGGATCAGTTTGACAATGGTGTCGTCTGTACGCAGAAATCTCAAAGGAAAGGAAAATCTCAGTTTTAAGCATATCGTTGTCGTGTAAACGTACCCTAATATTTCCTTAATTATTGTATGGATTTCACTGCCATAGAGTGGTGTTGATGGTTGCCAGGGCGTTGCTGTGTGGTGTAAAGGGTTTCAGGTGGCCACATTTCATGAAAAAAAAAAAAAAAAAATTTAAGGTGGTGATTTTGTACATTCTCAGAATTTTTTGGGGAAAATTTTTACCTTTAGTGATAATGGGTTGTCACTGGGGTAGTACACTGAAAAGGACATCTTTGTAATTTCATACCCCTAAAAAGTGCATATTAGTACCTTAAGGCTGGTTCACACGGCATAATTAGGCCGATTTTAGCCCCGATTCACCCCTTCCGACAATCTTAAGGATGCTCCGATTATTGTTAAATAATATGATCAGATATTCCTGCCGTGTGTGGTGTGTTAAGACTGCTCTCGTCTGCTCAGAAGGACGTCGGGACCGCTCCGATCTCAAATCGGGGATATCGATTTTTTGGCCTGATTTCTCCTCGTGTGTGGTGTCCCCCGGGGACAAACGAGCACGCAGCCTATGGACTGTGGCGTGTAGCCAATCAGAAAGCGAGGTGACGAGGCGGCGATGAAGCACCGGGAAACAAAATCAAAACAGCCGGCGGTATGGCGCACCAGAAAGTCCGGTGGACGTCGGAGATGGAGGATAACAGGGCTTTTTTTCCGGTTAAAAACAAACTACAAACTATCGCCACTGCATCCTCTTCATCCGCCATGATTGTTTACTCTGAAGTCACGTTTGATCTCGAGGGATTTTGCGAGATTTCCCGTCTGACCTGGGAATGCTCAGGAGTCAAATCGGTTTGTGTGTGATGTGTTGATTTTGCCGTGTGGTTGCGCACCACACACTGTACGACCAAAACTGTTAGACCCGTGATTTTTTATCGCCTTGTGTACCCCACAGGTCTCAGGTTTGGAAAATCGGCCAACAATTTTAAAATCGTCCCGTGTGAACCAGGCTTAAAAGTAACAATACTTACCATATGACATTTTTAGGGGTTGATAATGTACAAATGTATCCTTTTAAGGGTAATGCCCCAGTGACAATCCATTGCACCCCCGAAGGTAACACTTTTACACATTTATTCTGAGTGTATGAATTCATTGTACAAAAACATGATTTTTAGAATAAAAGGTCCACCTCTAAACATAACCATCACTGGGGTGTGAGCAAATCGTACGAAAATCTACGAATGAGATATGAATATGAATTCACCACCTATTCACCAAAACGTAAAATACTTATGCTTTGCCATGAGATTGTGTTAATATTCTGATCCCTCCATCAATATATGCATGTCGATGGGATTTTTAATCTGCTTAGTAAGTAAGTCCAATCACAAAGTAATAGCAAACCTCTTCAACACGCTGCATGATTTAGATATCGTTCATGTCTCTAGCAGAATCGGTGCAGAATAAGTTCCATGCCGACGTATAAGCAATTCTGAGGGTTTCTTCTCACCTACAACTTCAGAGCAAATAAAGAACAAAGCAGGCTATTTTTAGGCATGATCATAAAGACATTGTTGAGTTGTGCAGAGTATTGGTTTTGAGATCTCCAGTGCCAATGATTTGCAGATGTTTGGAGGTCTGGTGTAGCAGAGGGGCTTTTTTACTGTGGTTTTACCCAGTGGAAGTGAGGACATCTGCAGAACATGGCCATCGGCCGTCATCAATGGACAGACAGATACATCCTGGCAGCCGCTGCCCCTAGGGCCAACAAAAAGTCAGGAGGATATAATGGAGGAAGACAGGGGCAGAGTGAATAGGACCATAAATCTTCTTTCTTCTGCCATATCCAGTTGTAGTGGGTGTTTGCCCTCCTAGAGAAAAGACGTTACGTGGCTGAGTGAACAGTAATACATTCACAAGCACCACACTCAGCAATCTGAAGAGGTTTTTATACCCTCGGCCACATGGCTCACTCGCTGCATGTGTATTCAGTATTTACGGTTGGATTAACCTCCATACTACATACTGCTATAGATAGAGTGCTCTTGAGAGAACAAAATGAGAGAACAACCTCTTTCCTCTTATGATAATTGTGTTGATTGTCATATTTGGACCCCTCCTTTGTTATCCTTCCTGTTATAAGCTGTTCCTTCCTTCTGAAGACCTCTTTAGCACTGCTTATTAAACAGTATGACTGTGTGTAACTGGCTCACAACACCGGATCAATGAAATGCAACCGTTGTTTTATTGTGAAGCATTTGGGTTCTGTTGTCCTCTCTAAGGTGGTTGTTAATTGATAATCAGTCATCTGATCAATGCATTGGGTGGAGGTTGTCCAGGCTTTAAAGATTATTTGCAAATCCGGTTGGGAAGTGTCTGCTTTTGACAGGGTTTTTTAAGGCTTTGTTTAGTAGGCCGCAAAAATCTGATTTCTTGGCATATACAACTCAAATCCGTTTAGTTTGTTTGTTGTCTGAACTGAAACTGAAATCGTACAAACCTGATCCAAACCACATTTGAATGTGGTTTGAAATCCGATTAACAGTGAATTTCCAGATTTGGGGAAATAAACAGTTTAAGCAGTCAGTCCAGATCCAGTTTCAAGTAAATGTCTTTAACGTCATACACAAAGTGCAGTATTGTCTGTCTCAGTTCTCTCATGTACACTCACATGTAGATTTCACTATGTAATAAAGTGTGGTTAAGTGCATATGAGCGTATATACGTACTGATGCTTATGGGGTTGTACATTGTACGTTGTGTGCTTCTGTAGTTTAGCATCACAACAAGATGTCATGCTCTCTTACGTATCTTGTTATTGTTCTGATGCTTATGTCATTACTATGGAAACTGATGCAGATATTGACTAAACTGTCTGAACAAATGATATGATTCATGACTGCAGACAGTGACCCCTGCAACAACTTGTTGTTAATTCATGGTCAATGTCTGGGAGAAGTTTGCTGCTCTTTTCCAGTACTCCGGATTTGCTGAAAACCTCTGGCAACAATGAACATTTTGCCACTAATGGCAAACATCTTTTTGACAAATCTTTGGTAAATATGTGCCACTAATGGGGAAGATTTATGATGAACCCGTGACAATAATCGACGACCAACCGTTGTTAAACTTTTCACTGAAGTAAAGTGTGTGTGTGTGTGTGTTGTGGGGACCAAATGTCCCCTCAAATATAGGTATATGAAAATATTGGCCTTGTGTAATCATACTAAGTGATATTTTTTTGAAAATGTAAAAATGCAAAAAGTTAGTGTAAAGGGGGCAGAATATAAACATTTTCAGTATAAAAATCATTATGTCTATGGAATGTCCCCATAAAACATGGACATGGCATGTTTACATGCCAACATGCCTCTTACAGACACACACAATGTACTGTAGATTCTCCAGTTTCACTGATTTATCATTTTTATCATGTGATGTAATTGATGCAGTGTGTGATATGTAGATCATTACGAGCCCTACTATCTTTTTTCTCCTATAGTATATACTTTTATCCAGGGCAATAAGAACCATTAACAGCTGATGCATTGCAGGGATGGTATCTCCTGAGCAACATATTACAGTAAATGTGTTTTTGGAGTCTCTTACCATATGATTTGTTCCTAAAGCATTCATGAATCAGCCTTGGTTCTCTAAACGTGATGCTGTACTCATGGTGCAGTCCTGGTTTGGTTTTTGGCAGATCGGGATCTGTTTCCACTCAGTGCAGTCAGAAGAGAGAAGTGGAAATTGGCTTTGGCAAGTAAATAAAGCGTACTCGCCAGTTGGCCAGTGACTTTTATAATCCTGCTATTGACATAATGTCCTGTTGCCAAAAATATACAAGGGTAAAAATAGCAACATAATTCATTTGTTATATAAAAAAAAAACTAAAAAAACATTGTAATGTTAAGGTTAAAATGTTTTCATGTTTTCTCTTATGCTCACAAAGGCTGATATTATTTGATTAAAAATACAGTAAAATATTAGTATTGTGAAATATTGTTAGAATTGTGATCTAAATGACTTCGCAGGCAGCGTTTGCGCACAAAGTTTCCTTACAAAACTGATTTTGGACAGACTTTTAAAGCAGTGTAATGATTTAATGATCTACTGCAAAATAGAGTGAGCTTTGGTGAAAACGGCAAATATATAATTACTTCAGTAGTCATTTCTCATTAGGTCAAACATTTACATCTACACTGTAAAAAAAATGATATCCTCAATAAGTTATGACAACATATGTTTTTACATTGCTTTAACTCGTAATAGGATACATCTATGATGCCTTCAAAAATTATTCAGATGAAGGAATCTCAGGAGACAGGAAGTGAAGCTAGCATTGGATTTGGACGGGCCTTGATGCCTTCCTACCTTGCAATATTTCCTCCGAAGGCAGCATTTATCAGTTTTCTGACACAGCCATTGCCTGGTTGGGCAACAAGGCAACAAATAAACTGAACAAGGAACATGTGGATGTCACCATGACAACAAATGAACCCAAGCTAAAAACCATGACAATTGAAGGGAAACAATGGAAATATTGAGAAACAAACTAAAAGTCCATGAAAACGAAAATGAAACAATAACAGAATGAGAAAGAGATAGAGAGAGAATACAATTCTCAAAATAAATTTGAAAATATATGCTTTGATTGAATGATTCTAGTTCATGTGTGCATGAGACAAGGCTGGAAACTGCTGATAAATCCTACAATGCCACAGTCTGATTTAGACTGATTAGACTGACACACAGCAAGAGACATGCACAGCCGGTGCTGGAAAAAAGCCTTGGCTTTCTGCCAAAGTGTGTGTTTGTGCGTTCATTTGTGCACACCCCTTCCCCCCCTCTCTGTCTCACACACACACCACGCTGTCTGTGCCCTGCTCGTGGGCTCCAGTGTGAGGAAGAACAATAGAGCATGATGCTCCAGCATCAGCTCACACAATACACTCCACTGACGGCCAGCGTGTGTCTGTCTGCCACATCACCTCTTTTGCCTTTCATTTCTTGTGGTTTTCTCTGTTTTCCAGTTTGCATTTTCCATCCCTTTAATGTCTTTACCTCTCCACCTCTCTCACACACATTTTTGTGTAGCTGGTACACATACACACACACACACAGTTAATAAAAATCGAGATACATTTACTTGAGAAACAAAATGACTCAAGATATTACGTTTTGTATTCTGAAAAACATATTAAAGTGAGTTTATGCCTAAAACAAGAAAAAATATCTGCCAGTGGGGTACGAAAAATAGACGTCTTTTTTCCTTTGAATTAAGTTTATTGTTCTTACCCCCATTGACAGATATTTTTTTCTTGTTTTGAGCATAAAAGTCTTTTTTATATATATAAATTCAGCAGAAAACAAGACTAACTTACGTTATTTTCTTCTCAAGTAAATGTATCTTGATTTAAGAATGGTTAGATATGTGTATTGGAAAAAATAAATAAATAACACAAACACAAACCTCGCTCACATTTTTTCAAATTGTGCATCCCCAAACTCACTTCTGGGGATTCATTTGTTGTCAAACTATAGCAATGAAATCACAAACATTGCTAAGTAATATAAGTAAAGGACGCCCCAAATGTCCCTAGGCAATTTTAAGTCAGTTTTATCTTTTTAGTTTTCCAATAACTCAAACTAAGTAACCCCCAACCCTTACACACACACACACACACACACAGTTGTAGTGTGGCAGATGGCTAATTGGCCGGTTTGAGGTGGTGGGTTTATAGCGCGAGTGAGAACAGATTTGAGTGGATTAAAGAGTCATGATATGACGTTGAGGGAGATGAGGTTTAGTGAGAGGGATCCCCATTTCCGCTGTCTGTTCCTGTGCTACGTAAGCATGGACGGACACTTAGCACTGCAGACTAATGGAGTCAGATCTCATTAGCTGATCCTCTGCTTTGAATGAGGCTTTTAGATGGATTGGGGGAGCTATTCCCTGGAGACCTGTGAGTCTGCATCTGCGCTCTACTGATAAAGATGCTGCTCCATTCACCAGTCCAACAGATAATTCTGTTTGTTTTTGATGCGCGATGGCAGATTGCGCCTGCAAAGTTCAACTGCATTTCTCACCTACATGCAGGCTTAATGATAAATCAGACTTTCCTTAAAAGGTGATGTGTGTAATTTTTTGATGGTAAAACACTTTTTCCTATTTTAATATACACTAATTTTAAGCCAGTCGCCTATAAGTACTCACTAGAGCTGCAGCAAAATGACTTCATGGCTACTCTGATTTGCTGATAATTGGCTCAAGAACACATAATGGGTTTTCACATTATGCTTAACCCTGGGTTAACCATATAAGGGCTTTTCATAATTTAAATAGTTAACCCTTGGTCATCCTTAGTTGAATATTTGCAGTGTCAGTACACAGCTTAGTTTAAATAATCATCTTGTCTCACACTTTCGCATCAGCAAAAAAAAAAAAAAAATTCTTGACTCAAATTCTCATTGGCTGTTTTGCAACACACAGGGTTTATGTGACTGCACAAAGCTTGAGATATGAACCATGCACTCTATAGTAGGGTTTCTTAACTCTGGGTAAAAAGTCCCAATTAGTCCCAATTCTGTGAATTTGGAATCTAATACTGAATTCATGGAATTAATCGGTCAGTTGATTCTTTTGCATTTATGATCAATTATATTATTTAAAGTCCCGCTGTGGTGAAAATCAAGCTTTTAATGTTGTTTATATGTTTACAGTATGTGATGTTTTTAATATGCTTTTAATATGCAAAGACAAACGATGTGTAAATTCATAAGTCAACACCATTGCTGAGTATTTTATCCATAAAACTGCAGTGAACCAAAGACAGTGTCAAAAACACAGTTTGAAATTGCTGGTGTTTCTGACGTCACAAACTACCTTGTAACCAATCAGATCAACGTGTGATCGTCAACGAGTGGATCTCTGAGTTGCTGTGAGGTGGGCCTCATTTGCATATTCATAGAACCGCGTATACTAAATGGGGCAAGGATGTAGAGTTATATTTAAGCTATTTTATTTCAGATGTCCTTTATGATGGCTGAATTCTATCGGTTTCCGGGTCATGGGCTAGAGGACCTAGGAGCAAGGAAACGAGGACGTGTCAAATTGAGTATTGAGAAACACCTCTGATGTACTCTCAATGGCTATAGAATACGCATAATGCACTGTGAGAGTTGCGTGCTGAATTAATTCCCGCAGATTAGTGCCCGCAGATGAATCATCCTTACATTCATTTTCCAAACCGCTGGTCCAATGTGGGTACAGCGTAATATACAAACAATCAAAGGTACACTCAACAGAATGCTAAGCAACTGCATCTGTCCCTTGTCAATCACTCTGATCAGCCCCTGCACATAAGCACACCTCAGTTCCCTTTCGTTGTCACTTCGAGTTACGTCGAAATGACGACGAATGGGGTTCGCTTAGAAGCCTATCATCTTCGAACAGTAATAAAACGAGCCAATGGCAAGCAAATGCCATGGGTCTGCTGAATTTGCATAGCATAACTCCGCCCCACCTTGTGGGTATAAAGGAAGTGAGCTGGCAACATGCAGATATGTTTTCGCTTTCGGAGCCAAGAGCATTCTTCACTCCACAAGCCATTCTGAGATCATCTCTCTTCACTCTTCGAGACGAGCTACTCTTCAGAAGTGTTGGTGTGACGGCGAATTCCAGCGAGCTTCATATTGCCTGCCGATCTGCGCAGTGGTCTGCCAGTCGTGTGTCTCTCCCTGGGCGCTTCAACACTGCTGTTTGAGTTTTATCTCTCTAAAAGAGCTGCACGCGGCGCGTCTTTTTAAAGACGGTTCGCCCGTGCGTTTCTGGGTGCGATACACAGATTAAATCAGCTGATGGGCACGGACGCTGTCTGATGTGTTTGGGCAAACGCACAGACAGCGTTCGTGGATGCGTCATGTTCTCATTGCGGGGACATGACCATCGCAATGTAACGATCGAGACTCGATGACCTCCTCGAGAGAGAGTCCCCTCATCCACACCCCGATCTATTCTCTTCACAAGAGGGAATACTTCGGCTGGTGGCCAGGGTGATCAGAGGCTGCTGTGTGGAACCAACCCGACGATCTATCCTCGGTCCACACACTCCTCTTCACATTGCAACCCGTGTGGTATCCGGATGAGATCGCTGACCAGTCCCGGCCAGAGGTTGCGGGCTGGTCCAGCATTTCATTCGATGCCCCGGCAGATGAAATCTTGTCTATCGCCGCATCACAAGGTGGGCGTGAGTACGCTGGAGAAGACTCGGCTGTGCTGCCTCCTCCGGGTGTGCCAGCATTGCCCGAGTCTGAACCAGAACTCTGCCATGCTTCCCCGGGCAGTCGCGAGCATTTGGGCTTGTGTGGAACCCTCCGCCATGTCCCAGGTGCTTAAAGCTGATGATCGGTTTTTGGGGACGCACCGGCACACGTCGGCCCGCCCCCAATTCCTTTCTTCCTGGACGTGCATGAAGAGGTCATGAGATTACTCAGCGGCCTCTTCCGCCTTCTCTGCCCTCGATGAGGTCGCGGCCAGTGGGTACACTGGGGTTCCCCCTATGGAGTGTTCTGTGGCAACACAACTGTGTCCCCACAGCGCCTCCACTGGCGTGGCGGCCCTAAGCACCCACCCACCCCAAAGCATGTAGGTTTTTGTCTACTCCGGTGGCAGAGATCTATAGAGCTGCGGGGCTGGCTGCCACCTCACTGCATGCTATGCCCATCCTTCAGGTCTACCAGGCCAGGGGTGCTCATTGCTAATGCACGAGGGTAGGGCTGGTCCAGGGCTCTTGCAAGAGCTGCGTGCCGCCACCGACCTCGCTCTACGGGCGACGAAGGTGACCACACGCTCCCTGGGTCAGGTGATGTCCACATATGTGGTCCAGAGACAAAAACTGGCTTAGTCTGGTTGATATGGGCGAGGTTGAGCGAACCCGCTTCCTCAACTCCCCATATCCCAGACTGGCCTCCTCGGCGGCGCAGTCGAGGACTCTGCCCAGAGTTCTCGGCTGCCCAGAGCAGACTGAGGCTCTGATCCCGCGGCCAGCTGCTCAGCCGCCGGCTCAGCTGCCTCATTCCGCTCGCCGCCGAGGGCGCCCTCCTGCAACACTCCCTGCCGGCCCTAGCAGCACCCTTTACCCAGGCCGTGCCGTGGAGGTAGTCGCAGGAAGGCGCCCCAGCCCGTACCAGCCCCGCAGCAATGCGGTGCTCCCGTTACGGGCAGCTCAGAGATGGGTTGCAGTTCTTTCTAGGAGGTGGTTGCAGGGCCACTCCTTCCCCCGGTGGAGGGCCGGGGGAAAACCTCTTTTTCCAAAGAACTGTCTCTCCCATCTCTGAGCACACAGAGTTCTCGGACGACAGTGCGCGCCACCCTCGGGTCCCGCCACTCTCGCCCTCCTCTGTCACAGAGTTCTCGGATGACAGTGCGCACGCTCACGGGCCTCGCCACTCTCGTCCCCCTCTGTCGCCAGACCCCTGCCAGAGCACGCCCCTGTGGAACGCTGGTCCTTCCCTGGCCTCCTCTGGCAGGACGCGGCTATGACCGTGCCCCCACACCGGGCCGCTATGCCACCCACGTCTGGGCCGGTTATTCCGCTTCGCTGCACCCCCGGGGGGACGTCTGTCGTTCGCATGACCCCGCTGGCACAGTCCGTGGGAGCCTGGTTAGAGCTTCCCCCCTGTCCCGCTGGCTTGCGCGAACCATCAGGCTCGGCTATGCGATTCAGTTCGCACGGTCTCCTCCCCGCTTCAGGGGAGTCCGCTTCACTATGGTCGGTGGCTATGCCCCTGTCATGAGAGCGGAGGTCGCCACCCTGCTGGCGAAGGGTGCGATCGAGACTGTCCCTCCAGCCGCAATGAGGTCCGGCTTCTACAGCCCTACTTCATTGTCCCCAGGATATCCGGTGGGTTACGGCCAATCCTGGATCTGCGCGTCTTGAACCGTTCCCTTCACAGGCTTCCGTTCAAGAGGCTCATGGCCAAGCGCATTTTCGAATGTGTGCAGCCACAGGATTGGTTTGCAGCGATCGACCTGAAGGACGCCTACTTCATGTCTCCATTTTTTCTCGACACAGACCGTTCTTGCGGTTTGCTTTCGAGGGGCAGGCATACCAGTACGCAGTTCTCCCATTCGGGTTGGCCCTGTCTCCTCGCGTCTTCACGAAGGTCGTCGAGGCAGCCCTTGTGCCGCTACGGCAGCACGGGGTTCGCATCCTGAATTATCCCGATGACTGGCTAATCCTAGCTCACTCTCGGACCAGGGTTGCGAACACAGGGACCTAGTGCTCCGGCACCTAGCCCGTCTGGGCCTTCGGGACAACTGGGAGAAGAGCAAACTTTGCGCCGTGCAGAGGATCTCTTTTCTCGGTAGGAAATTCGACTCGGTCGCCATGTGCGCGCAGCTTACGAGCGCGCTGCGCGCAGTCACTGCTGACTTGCCTGAGACAATCTGAGGGCAAGAGTGCGGTTCCACTGAAACTTTTTCAGAGGCTCCTGGGGCATATGGCATCTGCAGCCGCGGCAACGCCGCTCGGATTGCTTCATATGAGACCGCTTCAGCACTGGCTTTGCGATCGAGTCCCGAGGTGGGCATGGCGTCAGGGCACGTTCCGAGTACCAGTTACTCCGACCTGCCATCAGACCTTCTCCCCGTGGACGAATCTCAGCTTCTCGGGCCGGAGTGCCCTTAGAACGAGTTTCCAGGCATGTTGTTGTCTCAACGGATGCCTCCTCCACGGGCTGGGCCGCCATGTGCAATGGACATGCTGCCGCGGGCTCCTGGACAGGTCCCCACCGCCTATGGCATGTCAATTGCCTCGAGTTGCTGGCAGTACGTCTCGCTCTGCACCGCTTCCGGGCGCTGCTCAAGAACCAGCACGTACTAGTCCCATCAGACAATACCGCGACAGTAGCGTACATCAACCGACAAGGTGGTCTACGCTCCCGCCGTATGTCGCAACTCGCCCGCCACCTCCTCATATGGAGTCAGAAGCATCTGAGGTCGCTTCAAGCCATTTATATTCCGGGAGACCTGAACTGTGCAGCCGACGAGCTCTCACGGCTTCAGCCTCTTCCGAGAGAATGGAGACTCCATCCCCAGGCGGTCCAGCTGATTGGGATCAGTTCGGGGACGCACAGGTAGACCTGTTTGCCTCCCACGACTCGTCCCACTGCGCCCAGTTTTACTCCCTGACCGAGGGCACGCTCGGCACGGACGCTCTGGCGCACAGCTGGCCCCGGGGCCTCCGCAAGTATGCGTTCCCCCAGTGAGCCTTCTTGCACAGACCTGTGCAAGATCAGGGAGGACGAGGAGCAGGTCATATTGGTTGCGCCGCACTGGCCCACCCGAACCTGGTTCTCAGAACTTGTACTCCTCGCGACAGCACCTCCCTGGCCAATTCCTCTGAGGAAGGACCTCCTTTCTCAGGGACGGGGCACCCCTTGGCACCCTCGTCCCGATCTTTGGAACCTCCACGTGTGGCTCCTGGACGGGACGAGGCAGGTTTGAGTACCCTACCACCAGCGGTGGTGGCTACCATCACTTCCGCTAGAGCGTCGTCCACTAGACATGCCTACGCGTTGAAGTGGAACCTCTTCGTCTTTGGTGCTCTTCTCACTCAGAAGACCCCAGATCATGCCCGATCAGTGTCGTGCTTTCCTTCCTGCAGGATGGGTTGGAGCGAAGGCTGTCTCCCTCCAACCTGAAAATATATGTTGCCGCTATCGCCGCACATCACGATGCAGTTGATGGTAAGTCCGTGGGAAAGCACGACCTGGTCATCAGGTTCCTGAGAGGAGCGAGGAGAACACAGCCTCCTCGCCCTCCTCTCGTTCCCTCTTGGGACCTCTCAGTGGTACTAAATGCCCTGCAGAGTGCTCCCTTTGAGCCTCTGCAATCAGTGGAGCTTAAGTTCCTGTCAGTTAAGACAGCGCTCCTGGTTGCTTTGGCCTCCATAAAGAGGGTAGGGGACCTGCACGCATTTTCTGTGGACGAAGCGTGCCTGGAATTCGGGCCGGCCTTTTCTCACGTGATCCTGAGACCCCGGCCTGGATATGTGCCCAAGGTTCCCACCACTCCCTTCCGGGACCAGGTGGTGAACCTGCAAGCGCTGCCCCTGGAGGAGGCAGACCCAGCCTTGGCATTGCTCTGTCCAGTACGCGCACTCCGTGCTTACTTAGACAGAACGCAGTGTTTCAGGACCTCAGACCAGCTCTTTGTCTGTTATGGTGGGAAGCTGAAGGGAAAGGCTCTCTCCAAGCAAAGGTTGTCTCACTGGATAGTGGACGCCATTGCTTTGGCTTACAACAGCAGCAAGGCCGACCGTGCCCCCTTGGTGTGATGGCCCACTCCACCCGGAGTGTGGCCTCCTCTTGGGCTCTAGCGCATGGCGCTTGCTAACAGACATCTGCAGAGCTGCAGGCTGGGCGACACCCTACACATTCGCCAGATTATAGCTATAATCTCCGAGTGGAGCCAGTGTCCTCCCGTGTACTCGCTTCAACCAGCCGGTGCTAGGACCCGCTCAGGTGTCTTCGCTTGCTCGCCATTCCACTCCACGGACTGGATACGTGCGATATTTCCTCAGGTGAGCCTGGTAAGCCCTGAGTTCCTCCAGCGCTGTTGACGTCAACGCCAGAGTTATGCCTCCGGCAGCTTTCGCGTTGGCTAGGTGCCACCATGTGCATGGTTCCCCCTCTGGGCGACCCCCACGTGTGGATTCCACTGTAAGCCTCTCTCGAGCATGTGTCTTTCCCTTGGCAAGCCAGTCTGCCACCCCTGGGGTTGAAATACTCCACCCTACGGGCTGGACACCCCAGTGTTTTCCGTATGCACCCCCCTCCGGGTCATATGTTATTCTTAAGTCCCCCCTTCGGGCGGGCACTGATTGCATATTCCACTGAGATATGCTCCCAGTGTACCTTGGTATTCCTGTGTTAAGTAGGAGTCCTTCGTCCGTGCTAGTCACGACAGGGAGCTCAGACTTACGCAGGGCACTGGAAGACAGCCGAGGTGGCGTGATTGGACTGGTAACCCCATTCGTCGTCATTTCGACGTAACTCGAAGTGACAACGAAAGGGAACGTCTCGGTTACGGATGTAACCCTCGTTCCCTGAGTAGGGAACGGAGACGTTACGTCTTCCTGCCACTTCCGCTGTACCGCTGGAACAGCCGAGTTCAGCCTTGGCTCCTTCAGCGAAGAAACATATCTGCATGTTGCCAGCTCACTTCCTTTATACCCACAAGGTGGGGCGGAGTTATGCTATGCAAATTCAGCAGACCCATGGCATTTGCTTGCCATTGGCTCGTTTTATTACTGTTCGAAGATGATAGGCTTCTAAGCGAACCCCATGCGTCGTCATTTCGACGTAACGTCTCCGTTCCCTACTCAGGGAACGAGGGTTACATCCGTAACCGAGACGTTACTCTTTGTCTTGTCTCATCAATGGACAATGGACTACTTGCCCGCTCTACTTACCTTGTACTCCAGCGGTCTCCTAACGAATCCTCCTACGATCCTACGATTTACATCCTCCTGTGAATCCTTTCTCATGCTCTGCTTGCAAACTCCCTGCGATCTCCTGTAAGTCAAGCCTGAATACACACTACTCACCTGGATACTCACTCTCTGCCTTCAACTAACCGTTATCTCTTCTAGAATTTTCACGCTCACATAACTAGACCAGAGAATGAGCGAATGCTTAAGGCAGACCGGGAAAAATATAAATCCATTCACACATTTATTTCAATCTAAATCTCACTGATAAATTAAAGAGAAACATCCAATCAAGAATCTTCAGATCAGTGTGTTGGTTTCTGGATTGTGTAAATTATCTTACATCGGAGAATTAAACATCTCTTTAGTAGGACTTGAGTTTCATGTGTGGGACTTGTGTTCCCTTACGACATAGGAAGGTCTAGTTTGGGACCTTTATTTTTTTATTAGAATTAGACGTAGATTATGAATGTAGGTTACATGATCAAACCAATCATTGGTATTACCTCTATTTGTACCTCTATCATTTATCATATTAGTAAAACACAGGTTTTTGCTGCCGTCATGCGACAAAATATTGTATACACTTTTTAACATTTACACGGTTCATTCACATCAAAGAAGGTTGTTTTTGCATTGTATGTTTTTCAAACATTTCTCGTAGAAATGGTAAGACATTTGTGTTCCCCTATGACATGTGAACGTCTGTAAAAATCTGTGGATTTTGGATGTACAGTATTTTACATTTCATCAGAAAACCTGCTCTAGCTGTTTCTGCTGGATTTGCTGCTTTGATTATTATTTGGTCAGTCAACTTTATTTCAGAGAAGTTTGAGAGCATATCTATGCTTTCTTGATGCATGTTATTAATGAAATGAGACACCCAACACTTTGAAGCTGCTTCTCAGTTGCTCCCCATTGATCTTGAAAAGAAGCATTAAGATGTGAGCACAGTACCACAGTTGGACTTCAAATATGTGCAGTCAAATGATGTGTGAAACACATTATAATCCACATTTCACATGAAATTGCATGACTGATCGTTATTTCCCACCCACTTTTTACTACAAGATTATCGTAAGAGAATCTAACATCAATCAGACAAATGAAAACCATTCAAACATCTTCATCTGAACCTGTTATTGCTCAAAGGTTGCTTTCAAAGCTCAGTTCTCAGATGTTTCTCCTAAATTCCTTAGAATGAATAAAAGCAGGCACAAATGAGTCAATTGTTGAAATATAGTGAGAATACAGAGCTTCAAAAATGAATAGGATAATTCAGATCACTTGATCTGAGAATAATTTCATTAGAAAAAGTCCTGTCGAGGTCTCTTACTTTTAATTACACATTTTTATAGCTGTACAACTGTACTTTTGGTGACAAGGACCATAGGGTAGCCATAGTAATGACATAAAGGTGACAAGGACTAAGGAGCAGTAGACTTGAGTTAAAGTATCCCTTCGCTCTCCGTTTATCTCTAGGTCTAGTGAAATTACAATTGAGATATTAAAGAGATATAATTTGAGATGTTTCTTTCTAATGGGTGTTTGCATCAGCCAGGATTCTCTGAAGGGTGCACAGCTTAGATAGAAAGAGGAAATGAAACCACCTATTGAATCAGTTCAAGTGGAACGAACATGATTCCTTCTTTATTGTTTTCCACGGGTGGGTTGCCATGAACTAACCTCACCTAGGCAGGACGAACAGACTCACATGGCCACAGGCTCCATGAGGATTCATGCAGGGAACCAGAGAATGCTCATGCATATTTAATCTACTTCTAACTGAGAGAGAGAGAGAGAGAGAGAGAGAGAGAGAGAGAGAGAGAGAGAGAGAGAGAGAGAGAGAGAGAGAGAGAGAGATTTGAGAGACCGAGACAATGAGAACAAGAGTCTCTTGCAGTCAGCCATTAGCAGTGTTTGCTGAGATATAGCCCTACTTGGAATTGAACTATAAATGATTAAACTTTGTCCTGTTAATGGGACAAACATGAATGATACATCATATTTAGTAAGTAGTTAATTGGTACGCAACCAACCAACACAGCACACCCTAACAATGACCTGGAAGTAGCAAAGATCATTTATTCTGTATTGTGACGCATCCGAGTGAAACAATTTATCGTAAAAAAAAAAATGTTGGGGTCTTAAGTGGCTGTTTGAACAAATTTGACCTCATGAGCGTTTACACTACGGAAGCAATCCGGATTGAAAGCGTTTTCGACTACCTCTGTAAGTGGTCGAAAGTGAACAAGCTCAAAAAGTTTTAGACCCCGTTCACACCTGTATTTAGCGTTGGCCACTTGTGGACCGATCGACCAAAATGCATCTTAATAGCAGCTGTAAACAGTGCCTAAGTTCTGTCCATTGGTTGTTGATTGGATGGAGACGAATGCAAATGTGAGCTTGCCGTCAATTATAAGAAACGTTAGAAAGTTATGACATATTGATTAAGATTTCTGTTAAATAAAAAAATTAAACATATGCTCGAATGCATTGTTCACAATAATATCAAAAGCGTGGATTTAGAAAGTATATAGGAAGTATTTTCATTCCTTGACGATTTTAAAACCACCCAGGCCACCTTAGCAACTGCATTGCAATGCTCCGACAACCACCCACAACTATGTATCATTGTGCCGGGAGTTTACAAAGACAAGCGCCACTCATGTTTTCCTCAGAAAATGTGAAAATAAATGTTCTCTTATGTTGCATATGGGGATTCTTCATCCTGCATTGTAATACAGGAATGTTGTGAAGTTCTCTGTTGTTGAGGTGAAATTTTGTTCTGCTCTGACAGTTCACCACTGCAGGACAGGAGACTTCTGTGTTCAGCATACACTCACACACACACACACACACACACACACACACACACACACACACACACACACACACACACACACACACACACACACACACACACACGTAAGTGTAGGGTAAGCCAGCTAAGGCGAACAGACTGCTTGGTGCAAGAAGAGCTGCTTGGCTAATGCTTTTACAGCGTTATATTTCATTGGGAGAGAGGGTAGTGGACAGAGGGATATAAACACAAATGAAGCTTGATGATGTCTGCGATCATGGAGCTCAAATCAATGGCTGCCCGTCAAAAAGAAGTACACTTTAGCATACTTTTAAAAAGAGTACTTATACAGAATTCATATATTTTAAAAGAATATCATTGAGTGCAAATTTAATGTATATTGTAGTATAGCTTAAATGTATATTAAATACAGTTAGCTGAGCTTTACAATGCTTTTTGACCCAGGACATTCTTATACTGTATGTAAAGGTTTTACTTTGATTGTCTTTGAAAAATTGCTATACAAGTTTACTGACAAATGTATTGACAAGCATTAACTTAAACTAAAATATGCTTTAATGTCATTTCTATTTTTCTATATTAGTAATTACAAAGTTGTAATAATGATGCAGTTGCAATGTAGTACATTAACATATATTTATATAATGTAATATTGACTAACATGGCACAGTTAAATTATAATCAAGTACTTTACATGTACTTTAGTTTGTTAGTCAACACATGTACAAAATGTGTAATTCTTTCAAACAACAACTTTTAATTTGATTGTTTTACTAAGTGCACCTTTTTAAAGTGTAGTCCTGAAAGAGTACCCTTTTATGTACACTTATGTGGCTCCCCCACCCCCCTCTTTATATTATATTATCCACAAAGTAGTAAAAAAAATACTTTTTAATATTTAAAGTACACTACTGTACAAGTGCAAGCTCAACACAATCACCCGCACTTCTTTTTCACAAGGGTGTACTTCAATGTTCTGTCACATCTTGCTTTTTTTCATTTTTAAAGCTATAGGTCCTATAGTATAGGACGTTAAAATCAACAACACGAGGTTTTCACAATCAAACTAATTTCTTGTGTTTGTCTGCTTTCATTGGAAAAAGGTTTTGTGATGTTTTTCAGCAAGAAGTGTTTAAAATGAAGTGACATTTAGCTGTTCTTGTATGGAGGACCAAACCTGCAGAAATTAAAAATGAATAAATGAATAGATAAATTAATAAATAGATAAATAAATGTGATAAATAGATAAATAAATGTGATAATAGGAAAATAAATAAAGGAATAAACGACTTGATAAAATAAATATGACTCATTTTTAATCAAATTTATTTTTATATTAAAAATATTTTTGTTATTCCCCTTAATGTATTATTTTCTGCTTTTATACATTTAAAAAATCGTTTAACCTTTTATTTATTCGTTATTTATTTATTTTTATATAGGCTATTTATTCTTACATTTATTGTTTAGATTTATTTATTTATGTATTTTTTTCCACATGTATTTATTTTTTGATTTATTTATTTATTGATTCATTTATTTTTACATTTCCATGTGTAACATGGAAATGAGGAAGGCGGTCCTTGTGTAGCTTCAGTGCATCATTGGCTGAGAGCTCACGAATAGAATCGTCAGGCCAGATAATCGATAGTAAGGAGATTTTTCACACCCAGGGTCAGACACCCAGTGGATGGTTGGTTTTCTAGTTTAATGACTGTTCTGTAATAGATCTTGACTCTAAATAACTGAAATGGCTGCTTTTCTCAACCACCAATGGCTTCTAGGAAAATCGGAACAATCCAACAATCCATGGTTCATTCACGGCACAATGTTTCTTCCTGGTTTCCACGCGATGTTTGATCCGTTAATAACGGAGAAATGTGAATGTTTCTCTCTAGATCTCGCAGCGATGTTATTACTTCTGTGGCAAATTAATGCTTTCTTTACTGGATCTCTTATTAGCGCTGTATAGTAACAGCGTCGCATGATCACGATCGGCTCGCGCTGCACTGGTCCAAACTGATAAACGCCTACATTTGAAATAACGAAATTGTAATTGAAATCGGCATTGTTAGCATATGATTTTTTAAAAACTTTTTTTTAATAAAGTAATTAGGAGAACACGGATTGTTAAATATGTACATAGGGAAGGAGGGAGGGAGGGAGGGAAAAAGGTTGGGAACCACTGACTTAGATCATACAATTGTCATAAAAAATGTTTAATAAAATATTATAGAAATTGGTGGTTATTGTTCAGTAGTTTTTTTTTTTTTTTTTTGCCAGCTAAAAGCAAGAAAAATTAAACACGTCAAGTTGACAGGTCAGAATTGTTTTTATTGCACTTCTGTTACTATCCCCTTCACTTCTAAAATGATGGCTGGTTTGTTTACTTTCCTAGGCGTTCTAGCTGAATTTGCAAGACTACCGTATTTACGCCTTACAACAGAGGAAGAGGATTTGCAAGACGAACAAGCTTGCCTTTCCTCTGGCTGTTCTTCGACGTTCATGTTGGCAAATATCTGTCCTAAAACATCGATAAGCACATCTAATCTAAAAAACACATAGTATTTGATGCGTTACCAACTTAATTTGCTAAATTGCGCAACTCTCTAACGTTAGCTATTTGTAAAACGTCCGCCATAGTAGGCCACACACCTGTCACCATAGACATGTATAGAAAGGCTAGATGGCTCAAGGCGGAGTCAGCTGTGTCGTCACTTGGCGGCCATCTTAGGTCAGGAGACTGCGCTGCTGCTCCCTGCTGCTGTGGACGGAAGGTGAGTGACATACGCCAACTAAAATGCTCGTAACTTGCTGAATTCTTGACGGATTTACAAACGGTTTGGTTTATTACAAACCTTATTAACGTGGCTATGATTTGTGCTGATGCCGATGTTTAAATTGTAGCTTCACGTTTTGAGAAACGCTTAACATTGCAGCGTAGCTGTGTGTTTCATGGCATCCCTGACGTTTATGACACACCAAGCCGTTTGAAAATCGGTTGAAAATTTTGCAAAATATAGTTATTTCAGCACTACATGCACAATAGACTTTAATGTTATAACTGGACGAGCGGTCCTGTCCTAAGATGGCCGCCGTGTGACGTCGTCGGGTCCCATTGGCTCTCAGCGCCGGTAAGCCATCTAGCCTTTCTATACATGTCTATGCCTGTCACACACCACCCGACGTCACTATACAAAGCCAGAGTAATCGAGCAAGCGCTTCATCAACGATGAACCAATGGTAAGCAAGACCAACCCACCTAATTATCATACAAGACAAAGAAATGTAAAAATAAATGAATCAATAAATCTAAAAATAAATACATGTGGAAATAAATAAATGTATAAATAAATGTAAGAATAAATATAAAAAGAAACAAATAACCACTAAATAAAAGTTAAAACGATTTTTTTAAATGTATAAAAGCAGAAAATACATTAAGGGGAAAAATAATACAAAAATAATTATTTATAAATATTTATTTTATCAAGTCGTTTATTCCTTTATTTATTTTTATATTTTCACATTTATTTATCTATTTGTCACATTTATTCATTTATTTATTCATTTTTAATTTCTGCAGGTTTGGTCCTCCATATTCTTGTAGCACAGTGAGCATGTTTTAATTTGAAGCGTTGTGGCATAAATATATTGAGTTTGCATGTTTGTGTATGTTTGTGTCTGGGGTCATGACTCTCTTTCTGATTGGCCAATGAAGTGATGACTCAGCTGAAGGGAATAAACAATGACCTTAACAGTGTGTGCATGTATGTGGATGTGGACAACTATTTCTTGGCACTGTTCAGCAGCACATTAAATCTATAAATGATCTGTGTTTATAAAATGCCAGAAAACAGATAAACCATGCTGTCAGGAGTGAGTTTTTCCAAATTCCTACAATTATTATGTCTGTAGTTTACAAAACTTTATTTTCATGATTCCCATCATGTCTTCTTCATGATGTGACTCTTGAACTCCGCTTAAACCTGTTCCAAAGGTTCAATGTGGTTTTAAGTATCTCATGCACATCATGGATGTCTGAACTTCATGGATGTTCTAACACTTCCTAAAGTCCCAAGGCCTTTTAACACTAAGATTAATTGTTGTGCAAAATTGTGGTGCAACTGACCATTCACAAAGACTTTTAGTAAGAGCCTTTAGTTACTGTTGCTACTCCGACAAGCTCACGCCACGCCATGTTCTCACGCAGTGAAAAATACATCGCGGAGAAGAGAGGACACTGACAACATGCTGACAGACAGGACAGACCAGGTTACGTTTTGGTTACTTTTGATATGAAACAAAGTTTCACCTTCCAAATTTGGTAAAATTTTAAAGGAATTTAAACAATAAATACCGTTTTGTGGCTCTTTAATGTGTCTGTCAGATCTATTGGCGCTTTTCCATTACCAGTACCACCTCAACTCAACTCGCCTCGACTCGCCTCGTCTCGGCTTGGCTCGCTTTTCGCTCCGTTTTCCATTGCAGATAGTACCTCCACAATAGTACCTGGTCGTCATAGCGACGCGACACAGACCCG
This sequence comes from Phoxinus phoxinus, assembly GCF_949152265.1. Classification (NCBI taxonomy): domain Eukaryota; kingdom Metazoa; phylum Chordata; class Actinopteri; order Cypriniformes; family Leuciscidae; genus Phoxinus; species Phoxinus phoxinus. The sequence goes on along the minus strand of NC_136882.1, from coordinate 8,433,814 downwards.
CTACCCACACACACAGGACAATGGAGGAAATCGAGTGTATGCTGTTTTACATAATATTAGTAATGGGTATATCACACAATCTCTGGCCAAACTATTTAAAAATGTCGGGGTTATTCAGGATACTCGGTCTAGTGACGATTATCTCTGACCAATCAGCAGTCTGCCATGTGTCACGTCACATTTTAGTATCGCCTCAGCTCGCTCAGAACCTCGCCGAAGGTGATACGAAAAAAAGTATCTGGAAGCAGGTACAGGTACAACTTTTACACAGTGGAAAACCAAACAAAGGCGAGTCGAGTCGAGCCGAGTCGAGCTGGTACTGTGTAGTGGAAAAGCGCCATTAGTAGAGCATGAGCTAAAGCTGCTCGTGAACCGATCATCTCTTCCTTAGTTCATTTATAGCATCAAATAAACATGAATGAACATAAGAAGGAATGTTTATTTAACCGCGGAAAGGCGTCAGTACACATGTTTATCAAGTTAAAATCCTCCAACGTTAATCAACTAACTCTCCTGACTGCTTTGTCGGACAAAAATGGCGGATTCGGCGGATTATGATTGGTCAGATCCCCTGTCAATGAAACTCCCTGCGAAGGGTCAATTAACATTTAACTTTTAATGCGTCAGACACACAGTAACATTGATATCCTGTCAATGCGACAGTTTTTTTTTTTTTTTTTTTTGTAATGGAGAGGGGTTCTAATGTATTTTTATCGTACTGGGAAAAACGCTGGTCAACTAATAAGATTTACGATTTCGGTCACATGCTCATAACCGCTGCTGTTGGTGGAATGCGTTCTCTTTTCTTGACTCGTCTTGCTTGTATTTGATGTTGTTGTTTGAACATAACAATGACTAAAGCCACATGCTGGACAAAAACGTCATGAACTGAGATCAAAGACGAGACAATACTAGATAATAGATAATTGCTGTAATATGTGCACTCGCCACCAACTGCACAGTAGTGGGAATTACAGTTAAGTTACAGTAGATCACTCTCAGTGTAATCTGTCAAAATGACGGACGGTCTTCAGATTTTTCCATCACTCCTAAAGACATTCAGTCAATGACGTAAAATATTTGATCTGATCTGCCGGATCGGCTACAAAGTCCACATATTCTGCTAATTTATTTATTAGTGTATATACAACCATTCACAGAGACTGTTACAGGATTATTTGAAAGAGCTATTGCAAAAAAATATTTAGATATTGATATTACACTCTTGACAGGTACTGTACATGTTGGTTCGTTTTTTTAAGTGCTTCCAAAGCCCAGGAGTCGTCAACAAATCGTGCATGCATTGTTATGAAAGCCCTGAATGAGACATGAAGGCTCTGAGCAGGTGGACTGATGTGTAGAGAGGGTTGTAAATCTCTGCTTCTTCTCTCAGGGTGTTATAAAACACTGAGATGTGTTTGAGATGGTTCCTAATGATATCACCCTCCTCATGTCTGGATAGAGAGAGCAATGGGCCCCCCATTGAAAAGCTCTGCCAAAACCCTCATATATTTCTGCTTTCTGGGAACATCTGGAAAAACTATCCATTCTGAGAGAGAGAGAGAGAGAGAGAGAGAGAGAGAGAGAGAGAGAGAGAGAGAGAGAGAGAGAGAGAGAGAGAGAGAGAGAGAGAGAGAGAGAGAGAGAGAGAGAGAGAGAGAGAGAGAGAGAGAGAGATAGAAATCTTACAGATAAGTAACATGCAGCTGGTTTCCTACCAAAAACAAGTGTGTGTTTGTGGAGCATGGGCTGCTGGAGATGGCTTGTGTGACATGCTGTTTTACTCCCGCTTCACTCTTTCTCAAAGAAGCAAAGAAAATGACCAGGGTGAAATGATCTGGGATGACGAGGGTGTTCTCGCTCCACTAAGAGCACTTTGGCTGTCACTCATGTAATCGACGATGATCTGCCTTGGACCAGCCAATCTTTACTTCATACTCAGATGTGTGAATAGAGTGTATTTTGGGGATTGTGCTGGAGTGGAACACAGCTGGTGTATTAATGAACGCACCGGGAGCTTTGGCACAGTAAACCATACGGCTGACAGCCAGTAAGAACTGTAGCATTTAAGAATGGAGAGAAAGACAAAGAAGCTGTCAGGGCTTCATAGAAGCTGATCCGTGTTACTTTAGATAGAACTAATTCAGTGACCTTACCAAACTTTGCCCTGGTTTCTATATAGTTTCTGCCAAAGTGTTATAGTTAGTGGTGTCTGCTAAGACAGCAATGTTGCTCATACTCACCATTAGGATTTGATCATGCCTTTTTTTCTGATCAAACGTCCACATGCCCCCTTTTTTTTTTAAACAAAGGGATTTTGATTGCAACTTCCAAATGACAAAAAAAATAAACATTTTTACATTAAGTCGGTACTTAAAGGGATACTTCAAGCTTGAAAGATGAATGTGTATTTAAATTGGGTCATTTATGTAAATTTTTTATGTTATATAAGTTGGTGCCTTCTAGAAAAGCCAGAAAATGTATTTTTGGCTCATGTGGATGAAAGACAACAACTCCCAGAATGCACTTCCTTTTGCTGCCCTACGAGGCCGTCTACCAGTTACAGAGGGCAGTATCGGAAGAATTTATACAAATAGGCTACTAGTTGACTCGAAACTATAATTTTTATCGTGAGTCTCCATGACGAGTTAGTCCGCCCCAGCTCGAGTCTGCCTCTTCCTCCTCTACTGCAGCGGCTGCTCCGGCCGCCTCTTATTCCTCCATCATCCGCAACTGTTCCTCGCTGTATTGCGGCTCGTACAGGAAGCCACGAGCATCGGACGTGTCCGGGATTCGGCTTTTGCTTTCTGCAGTCGCCATTCATTATGTTTACATTATTATTTGACACTGACACGTACGTGCCAGCTTTGCAGGTCATGCATTCTGCATCACACGGATCCCGACCGAGACGAAAACACAATTTTCTTAGCAATGCTAAAACGCACATCAACCAATCACTTGTTAAGCGTTCATGTAAACACTCCATTCAGATTCACCAATCGGAATGAATTCAGTCCGATTGAACAACAGGTGTGCATGTAGGCATGGTGAATGGCGACTGTGGAGAGCGGAGGCCGAGTCCTGGACATTTTGGGCGGTCTCGAGGTCACGGCCGGACATATCCGAGAAAAAGAGGACGTATGGTCACTCCTACTCAGCTTTCTCCACAGAGCAAGAGCCTGTTAGCTTAGCTTCAAAAAAAGATGGCTGACACTATTTGTACATTCTGTGAGTGAGATCCCACCCTCTATGGGCGGGTCTGAAAACATGTGGAACTAGCTCCTACTACTGGCTGTAGTCTCTAGCCTCTGGCCAAAAAATACTCAGATGACGCATCAGAGCATTTTTTTTCCAGACAAAAAATACGTAAATCTCTTGTCTAAAGGGAACATGAGGGAGGGAAGCACGGTCATTCAAAATACCACTGGGTTTCTACTGATACAAAGCTTAATGCTAATCGGTGAAGTATCCCTTTAATGTAAACATTTGAAGCCAAATACCGAATGTGATTCGTGCAGAACCACAGAGTTTTTGTATACGGTTATTTGAGGGAATCAGTCCAAAATTCAACGAAATATTAATTTGTCAACACAACACAACCAATGAGTTTTAGCATTTAATGAAACACCTATACCAATTTAAATCGCACGCTAGGGAAAAACTACAGTGAGCAGCCTCTGATTCACAAAATGCAGAGATAAGGTGAAATTTAGTCTTGCGGTGTCCAATGCATTTCGGTTCATAATTCACCATGTACAGTATGACTAGGTCTGGAGACACTGCAGTAATTGTCAAAGTGAAAAAAGTATAATTTTATTATAACTAATCAATTTCGGGTTGGGTTTTTCCTATAAAACACAACCTGTGTTATCAAGAAGTCAACTCTTCCAGATGACAATGGAACAAGGCCATATTTGGACACCAAAATATCATTGAGTGTTGGGTTGTTTCGATTCGTTACAGCAACTGCCCTAGAATCGTGGCAGCTTTTGTACTGGTAAGCGTCATTACATTTTCTTCTGAAAATGTAACAATATAGTCTTAACTGTTACACTCTAAAAAATGCTGGGTTGTTTCAACCCAATTTTGGGTAAAATATGGACAAACCCAGCCGTTGGGTTAAATTTTTACATTACATTTTTAACCCAACATTTGGGTTTGTCCATATTTTACCCAAAATTGGGTTGAAACAACCCAGCATTTTTTAGAGTGTACTTTTTGCTAACACATAGTAGCTAACAGATTACAATTTACCAGATTTTTATTATAGTAATATTAACTGTATTAACTAGGGTATTTTGGAGGACAAAATGCTTACCGTGATCCATGACAGTCATTAGAAACCACAATAAACTGCAGATTTTGGAATTTGGTGTGTGATCGCATTCACATTGTTCTTGGAAAACTATTAATATGACTTATTTTAGATTCTATACACGATACATGTGCAGTGCCTTGGGCAAGGGATACAAATAAATTGCGACTCATAAAACCTGAAAATATAACATGTACAGAGGTTCAATTAAGTAGGATGATGTTTGCAAAGTGATTCAGCATATGTGGAAATGCACACACATACACACATTCAGACTGGCTTCTGCGATGCATTTAAAAACCTTCAGTGTCTGACATGTTGGAATTTGCATCTTAAAACGATGTGGCGAGGAAAACGAGAGCTTTGGATAGAGCTGCACTCTAGGACATATCAGGACTGATTTCATAAAGTACACACACACACACACACACACACACAGGCAGTTTGTAGTAACTATGACTGTCAAGCAGCAGCAGCAAAAAAAAAAAAAAACGTATATGATTTAATCTTATAGGTTAATTAAGGTTACATTAAGGCCTTGTCCACACGAACACGGGTATTTTTATAACCGTGACTTTTTGTATGCGGTTCGCCCGTTCGTCCACACGGAAACGCAGTATCAGGTCACTGAAACCAAATATTTTTGAAAACCCCTGCCAGGGTGAGGATTTTCAGAGACGCCGGTTGTAGTGTTGTCGTGTAGACAGTAAAACCGGAGTTTTTGCCTTGCGACGTCAAAGTGTGCGCCGTTATCCGCTGTGTTTGACGTCAGATTGTGCGCCGCTGACGGCTTCTGATTGGCCAATGTGGCTTTACGGTTAGGGTTATATCGCCGCCTGCTGGTGTGGAATGCTCTTGACGGCGCTTGATAGCGTGTTTTTGCGTTTTCATGTAGACAGAGATTTTTTCAAAAACGCAGGAGGAAAAACTCCGGTTATAAAAATAGTAAATAATTAAAGCTGCAAGCAGCGATTGCGGGCCCAAGCCGGTGGCACCGCCACCCTGGTGCCTTTAGTGGAACTAAAGGCACCGGGTGGCGGTGCCACCGGCTTGGGCCCTCCATCGCTGCTTGCAGCTTTAATTATATATATATATATATATATATATATATATAAAAATATATATATATATATATATATATATATATATATTATGTAAATTCTTTTCCCCCCCTATTTTTAACATTATATATATTATTAACATTTTTGGATGCTAAACTATTCTTTTTATAGGCTTTGTACTTTGTACACTTTGTACACTCACGTTCCAATATAGAAAAATTATCCTCTTCAAATGTGCAAAAATGTGCTTGGAAACATCACAGTGGAGCGGTGCTTACTATGAACGGCACAAACTGTACAAATGACTATTTAAACAGAGCAGTGTAATTTTTATATGTAAGGTTGACTATTTTATTATTATATTTTATTAAGGCTATAATGAACATGCTGCGATGTCAAGATTGCAATGCTGGAATGCTGTGTGTGTGTGTGTGTGTGAGGCTCGATCGAACAATGGAGACATAAAAACATACTCCGTCATTTTGTTCATACAGACCATCTTTCAAAATGCAAAGTGTTTCCTTATATTTGTGTACACTTGCAATGAAACACAACATTGTGCTTTTGTTAAACTATAAACTCTTGTCAAACTGTAACCTACAACTGTCACCCAACCAAAATCACACACACATCCCCCCTCCCCTCCCCACACAGACAGACACACACACACACAGAATGGCAGAGAGACAGAGAGAGAGAAAATACACATTCAAATATCTGACTTCCTGTTGGTTGGAGCTAATGACTGTAAATTAGAAAGTTGTCTGGATCGAAGAGAAGAATATACGTACCGAGTTTGGTTACTGTAGGTAAAACTATAACTAAGTTATAACACACTTTATGCATCCTTTTTTAATCATAAATTTGTTTCCTCGCCACGGCCAAACCGTTCGAGATATCAAAAATCCCCTGGCAATTTATCATCTTCCATGTCTTGACTTCATGCTGACCGAGTTTCGTGGTCATCGGATGAATTCTCTAGGAGAAGTGTTTAAAATGCGAGAGCAAGCGTTCTCCAATCAACCCGTAATAGCCGACTTCCTGTTGGGCTGGCGTAAAACTTGACCCAGGGAAAGTTGTTTGGCCCGATTAAATCTATATGTGTACCGAGTTTCATATTAATTCATGCAAGCGTGTTTGATATATGGACAAGTGTTCGAATCCCATTCCAGGGGGCGCTGTCGAGCCCCCCTGCCACGCCCGGGTACCAGCTTCAGCCTGGCCCTGTTGGCCGCGGGTTCTGAACTGTATGCAAAATTTCAAGAGTTTTCGAGCATGTTAAAGGAACACTTCACCTCTGGAAAGATGAATGTGTATTTAAAATGGGTCATTTATGTAGAAGAAATGTGAAATTATTTTTGAATTTGGAGCCTTCTAGACTGAGAAAAGCCAGAAAATGTATTTTTGGCTTATGGGGATGAAAGACAACAACTCCCAGAATGCACTTGCTTCGCTGCCCTAGTAGGCCACGCCTACCGGTAAGAGATCGCAGTAAACAACAAGGCTATGCTACTAGTGAGTCTCCGTGAGTCTGCCCAGTATTCTGATGTCGCCCAAAATGTCCAGGATTCGGCTTTTGCGTTCTTCAGTCGCCATTCCTCATGTTTACTGTGACGAGCAGGAACGAGACTGACGGCCGCGGAGAACGATGCGAGCCCGGTGGCGTGATTAACGTTACTGATGAGTGGCGCCGGCGCCTGTGAGACGCACCGGTCTCGTATCTCTCACGGAGGAGCGGGAATTTTCCTAGCAATGTTAAAACGCACATCAAACGATCACTTGTTTAGCGTTCATGTAAACACTACATTCAGATTCACCAATCGGAATGAATTCAGTTAGATTGAAACAAAAGGTGTGCATGTAAACTAACGTTATGAATGCGACTGCAGAAAGCAAAAGCCGAATCCTGGACATTTTGGACGATCTCGACGGCCGGACATGTCTGGGAAAAAGAGGATGGTCACCGCTACTACTCAGCTTTCTCCACAGAATAAGAAACTGTTAGCTTTAGCTTCCAAATAAAGAATGGCTGACACTATATGTACATTCTGTGAGTGAGATCCCTCTATGGGCGGGTTGAAAACATGCGGAACAGCGCCTTCTACTGGATAAATGATGAGCTAGTGTTTGTAGTCTTACCCTTATTCAAAGAAATTTGACTTCCTGCTTTTTATGACGCAAATTGACGATTTTTGCGTCATAAAAAGCAGGAAGTGGAACACTTAAATCCTTATTTCTCCCATCTCAGGGGAAAATAAGGGAATAAACCATGACCATTAGAAAATGTGACTGGGTTTCTAAAGATACAAAGTCTAATGCAAATGGGTGAAGTGTTCCTTTAAGGCCCTCAAAAGTGCCAGAGATTTTGCACACAGCAGAGAAATGGTTAAACTAAACTAGCCCCCCTCCTCACACACACACACACACACACACACACACACAGAGAGGGGCAGAGGGAAAATGCTCCAAACACATTCAAACCAAAATATCTGACTTCCTGTTGGTCGGAGCTAATGACTGTAAATTAGAAAGTTGTCCGGATCGAAGAGAAGAATATACGTACCGAGTTTGGTTACTGTAGGTAAAACTAATACCCCATTTTTGACTAAAGGTGGCGCTACTGAGCCCCTTACCACGCCCGTTTCTGAAACTTCGCACATGTCTATTACACAATAAATGTCAAATGCATGTTGAGTTTCATAAAATTTGAAGCATGTTAAGAGCCTCAAATGCATCCAAAAAGAATATAAAAGTTTAAAGCGTTGCCATGGCGACAGTATTAAAGATATCAATAATCCTTTCACAGGTCTACATCTGTCGTGTGTTTACATTATACAGATGAAGTTTGAAGCAAATCGGGTAAAAATAAGAGGGTGATTTCAAAGCATTTCAAAAGTGACACACTTCCTGCTGCCAGTTGGTGGCGCTATAACTTTGACTCACAATAGTCACATCCATGTGATCGGCCTCTTACAACAAACACACTGCTGAAGTTTCATCAAGATCAATTAATGTATGAGGATGTTATAACACACTTCCTGTTTCCAATATTCGCCATAAATTCGTTTCCTCGCCACGGCCAAACCGTTCGAGATATCAAAAATCCCCTCGCAATTTATCATCCTCCATGTCTTGACTTCATGCTGACCGAGTTTCGTGGTGATTGTTTGAATCGTCTAGGAGAAGTATTTTAAATTCCATTGCATGTGTTTTTTAAACTACGCCAAATAGCCGACTTCCTGTTGGGCTGGGGTAAAAAGTCAGAGCATGAAGGATATATGAACCGATGAGATCTATAAGTGTACCGAGTTTCATATTATTACACGCAAGCGTGTTTGATTTATGGACCAAGATTTCGGACCCCGTTCCAGGGGGCGCTGTCGAGCCCCCCTGCCACGCCCGGGTACCAGCTTCAGTCCGGCTCTAATGGCCGCGGGTTCTGACCAGTGTACAAAGTTTCAAGAGTTTTTGAGCACGTTAAGGCCCCCAAAAGTGGCAAAAACCTTGAAAAAAAATGTATTATAAAGAAGAAGAAGAAGAAGAAGAAGAAGAAGAAAAACAAAAAACCCTTAGAAGAACAATAGGGCTCTGCGCCCTTTCAGGGCTTGGGCCCTAATGACAACATTTTCATTTTTAGGTACACTATTTCCTTAAGGAAATAATGCTGAGCCCATGGTGGTTGGGATGGCAGACATACGTATGTGTGTGTGTGTGTGTGTGTGTGTGTGTGTGTGTGTGTGTGTGTGTGTGTGTGTGTGTGTGTGTGTGTGTGTGTGTGTGTGTGTGTGTGTGTGTGCGCGTGCGTGCGTGTGGTGTGTCATAGTTGTAAAAAAGTTAGGACATTTGACATTCATCTTGGATCTAAAGGAACTGAAATGCTGACTTGTATTAAGATGACATGAAAAAAAAAGACTATTTTTGACAACAATTCAAGTCTAGTCATGTCTTATTGTGGTGGTCTGTGGCATTTTACTGCTGCTGCCCTACATTGGGTTGGCAAGCACTCGGCCAATTGATTTTTTCCTCTTTCTTAACTAAAGGGAAATAATGGATTTCTCAACTCCATTTTGTTTTAACAAGCGGCCCTTTATCATTTGAGTGTTTTTAGCATGCATGAATATATGTCTGGATTCTAAAAGTGTATTTAAAAACAGATGTCACCAGCAATTAAAGCTCATTTTCTCATATGTGGCTGTCTCCAGGGAAACCGCTCCGCATGCTCACTGTGGATCTGAGTGCATGGAATGAGAAAGATCATTGAGCCACAATTGACTAAACAGATTGTGCGCACAGTACCACTGTGTTTTTTTTATTAGCAGAAGAAAGGAAAAGTTGGCTAATTGGTTTTAAAGGTGCACTTAATACGTTTTAGATTATGCAGGCTCTTCTTTGTCTCAGTGGTCTTGGACTATATAGTGACACCTATTGGTGTGGAAGCATGAAGTTTTATTGTTTATCTTTTCTTTCAGTTCCTCTATGTTTACTTTTCCTCCATGGATTCTGGTATTTTAGTGTTTTACCTTCCAAATGCTCTATAAAATCATAATTTATGCTGTTTGGAATGCAGTATAAATTTGAATCATGAAACTTTTCTTAATGTAGCTAGCTACTTTATATTTTCTTGCATGATGCTGTAGTGCCCCCATCTAATGCCCAAATGAAAAACAAATCCGTGAAAGAATTACACAGTAAAAATCAAGGTTTAAATTAATTAGAATCTCACAATAGTTCAGCAAAGCACAAAACATCAACCTTAGGGGGGTTTGCCAGCTAAATTAGCTGGTAACATTTTACAATACGTTCAATTTGTTAACATTAGTGAATACTTTAGGCATCATGAAGTAACAATGTACAATACTTTTCAAGTTAATTTGTCAGAACACTCTGCTACTTTTAAATGGCCGCAAATGGAGAAATATGTTCTTTGTGGCCAGATGGTGTAGTTACTGCATCTACTAGCAGGGGCCAACAGGACCATGCTTACAGCCTAACCTTTACCTGACTGGGAGAAAAAGACAATCTTATAGAACAGAAGGAATCTGGATTGTACATATTTTCTAATTATGAGATAATCTGAGGTTATGTTTCTTGCTCAACCTTTGAGAGTGTTGATCCTACCTTTTGGCAACAAGCCCAGATCCTTTCTATCCTAGATTATATTGCGCTCTGTCTGTTTGACGCTTCTTCAGTGAAGTTTAACAAAAACGTAGTGACATGATGACCCTTTATGCAAAATGGAAATGCTCACGTGAATTTCTAATATTTACAGATAAGATACAACCCAGACAGCAACATAGTGTCACCCAGATCCGGCCCACAGTAGACCTTCTGTTGGTTCGGTCCAGATAGGATAGCCTTCGTACATCAATGAGTCTTAGGTGTCCAACCCAGCTGCCTTGCCATAACAATATGACCCTTCTCAGAGTCACTCTTTATTCCTGCCCATGTCTCCTGCATCCAACACGTCGGTTACGAGAACGGATCGTTTGCTTACCATCTAATCTATTTAGACCTTGATTTGTGGCCTTGTTAGGAGATGATCAATGATATTGGCTTCACCAGTGACTGGTCATAATGGTTTGGCGTATCTGTGTATATATTGTGTACTAATACTGTACTACTGTATATTGGCAATGTGTTATCACTGATTATGGTGAGCGTTTGAGCGGACAGGCTACACTGGACTCGACTGAGCCTTGCCATGCAAATTGTAAAGAGCGTGTCTGATTGGCTAAACAATAGTATCCCACAGTCAGATTTTTTTTTTGGACATTCCATTTCTCAGGACATTCATTTTAATGGCTTTCCCATTTGATGTGTGGTAACAATCTCTATAACTCTTTCTGCCAGTATGCATACATTATGGGATGTTGGAATATACTAGAACACAAGAAATGTTGTGGTGGTTCTCATCGCCAGTGTGCATGGTGCATTTACAGTACAGAAACACTTCTTAATTTTATTTTGTCAGGAGAACAAGGGAATGTATATTTAGATGTTTGCTCACTTCAACAGAACTTAATGCATTTTTATCTCAGTAAAACTTCTGCAACCTAGCTGAGTTTAATGGCTTTCCCTCCAGTGCTAAACTCTTCTAAAATGATTACTTTTATGGCAGTAGTACATAAAAAAAAAACTCTTCTACACTGATTTTGCTTTTTGAGACATCAAGACAAAATGTTACGTTGCAACATTATTGAAAACCTTCACTGTAAGTCATGATATAAGTGCATTTTGTGTGGTTCAGCTTTGTTTCAGCAAATCTGTCATTAGTGGAGTTTATATCCTGAGGCTTATTGAGGTGAGGTGTGCTATTACTCTAAGATAGTAAACACTTAAGCTTCACATTATGAAAAAACAAAAACAAAACAAAAAACATGTAAAATAATTTTGGAGACACTGAAGGCAGACACTGAGGCACCTGGAATTTAAACATGCTAAAAAACCCTTGGAATACTATAACAACCACATAGCAATGCTCTAGCAATCATCCAAAACACCCTAGTATCACAGAAGTGAGTATTGTAGTGGTAGGTTTATTGCTGCAGTGAATCAACAGAAAAATAAGGGTAAAGTGGCAGATAATGGCGACATTGAGCTGGCGATGGTGACAGAGATGAAGTAAACACCTCAGGTTGATGATGGCAAATATCCAAAAAAGGGACCGCACACCGGGTAGCCGAATCTGAGAGACACTTGACACAGGTACAGGAAAACCATTGGAGAACAAGACTTGGATAAACTCTGGAGATAATCGCCTAGGCAAGGTACACAATCCATTGCTCAGTTTGAGACCAGACAACGACTGGATGCAAGATGTGTGCTTATATGTGGTGGTTAGATTGGTGATTAATCCAGACCAGGTGTGAGTGATTAGAACTCAGGTAAAGGTGCTCGCTGTGACTGAGTAGTGAGGGAGCCTGGCTCATCTGTAACAACCATCAAGTTGTTCCAAACCTGTATAAATTTCTTTCTTCTATTGAACACAAAGAATGTCGGTAACCAAATAGTTGACGGTAGCCACTAACTTCCATGGAATTGTTTTTCTATACTGTGGAACCCAGTGGGGCCCATCAACTCTTTGGTAACCCATATTCTTTAAAATATATTAATTTCAGTCCGAATAATATTATATTATTCTGTATGCATACAGTAGATATATATGCTATTAAGGACCACTTACAAAAAAAAAAATCTATTTTATATTTATATGCTCATCTTAAAAAGTTTATTTAGGCCTAACTGAATAACTGTAATGTGTGTAACCATGACTCATGACATTTAGTGAGATAAATTGATTGTCATCTATTAAAGAAAAGCAGCAATCAGAAGCCTTTTTCCATTAATCATGTCTGTGGAAGCCATTCTCTCTAAAGAACCACCTTCACTTCCTGATTATATTACCATTGAAGCCCTAAACTCTCCTGCACTCAGCAGTACACTAGCTATGTTATTAATAGCGTAGTTTGAGGTCTTCCTCTTTCATTTATTGTTTCTAGCCCAGTGTGCTTTAAGTGGCCTGGGTGCGTTTTTGTTGGCTATTTGTATTCTCGGAATCTAGAACCCCAGTAAGGGATTGGCCGCTGACTCACGCTGCTCTCTGTGACATCATCCACAGGCTCTGAGGTAATCACTCCAGCCACAGCATTAGCTGAGTGAGTGGGGGTGGAACAAAATAATGGAATTATATCCACCGCCAAAGAAAGGAGCTAGATATTGATGGCTTGCCTTTACTTACAACACACACTTACCAATGAGATTTGACATCCCCGGGGACAAAAAAGACCTGTATGTTTTGTATCTGTCGTGCTCAAGACCATTTCTTTGTGTGTGTTGAAAAAGCTACATATGTGACACAGCATGAAACGCGTGTTTGTCACCCGGTGGTAATAGAGCAGGGTTGTTGTTTTGGAAATAGATGTGATTTATTTTCCTCAGCTGTGTATCATTTAGTGTAATGGCAGGAAAGAAATCTCTGTTAATGCCATGGAAACAATGGATTAGGTCTCTCACTTTAAAGCAATTATCCAAAAATGTACGCTATGTGAAGCCTGAGTGTACGCTACCAAAAATAGCCCCTGCTTCAGCTCATGGAGGTAAAACAATCATTCAATCTCTTACCACAGGCCTCACAAACATACAGCATCCAAGTGCTTGTGCTGCATTCTTCAAAGCCTGGTGAGCTTCCTACCAAGACAGCATTTTAAGGTATCATAGCCCTCCCAACACAAAGCCTGCCCCAAAAGGTTGGCATAATAATTATGCTACCTTATAAGATACCATCATTTGGTCAAATTCGAAGGAAGCACTTTCACTACATTAAAGGGATAGTTCACCCAAAAATCACAAATTAATATCTTTTTGATTAAATCTGAGAGCTGTCGTTCACTCCATATACACTTAACTACCACTTTGACGCTTCAAAAAGTTAATAAAGAGATGGTCGAACTAATCCATATGAATTGAGTGGTTTAGTCCAAACTTTGATCAGCGAACATACGTAAACAGAAGCTCAACCGAAACTGCTTGATGCACAAGAACAAACATATTGCTGAAGCTCAAAAGTGCTGTGTGACACGAGAATGAACCTTATTGGTTCTTGCTGAAGCTCAAACGTGCTGCGTAACACACGAGACTGAACCTCATTGGTTCTTGCTGAAGCTCAAACGTGCTGCGTAACACACGAGAATGAACCTCATTGGTTCTGAACAAATATCTTGGTTTGAAGAGGTTTACCAACCGGAGTAAACTTTTCCAGTATATGTTCATTTTGGCAGGCTGTTTTGAACTCCCAACACAAACTTCGAACAAACTTTGTTTTGCCCTGATTTCTTTTTTTAAATGACTTCGCACCAGTTCTTTCAGTTCTGATTTCGCGTTGAGTACACGGGGGCTTTTAGAAGGCACCCGCCTATGCAAGCAGTAGACAGCAAGACAGGGTTTGGAAAGAGTGAATGTTTCATCATGAAAACAATCCTGAAGGCTCTTCCTCGGGACTCGGCATTAGAAAGGCAAATACCGCGAAGAGTTTGGAGTAGGAACTTATGTGATGTGTCTATAGAAAGATTGTGAACGGGTTTGTTTTATATTGCAGAGAGTCTATTTCAGATTACTTGCATTATGCATGAACCCCCTGATGGGCCTATGTCACTGATATTCTTGGGTGTTTTGTATGTGTGTGCGATTAATGCTCTGGATAAGCCTCAGTGAGCATGTTCTCATTTACGCTTCGGCCCTAAGCACTGCTCATTCCATTTTTCACTTTCAAGTGGTTCTGATGATGAAATTAGCCTATTTGGCATATGTGTTAGACCTGGCCTGCTCTCAAGCCTTGAAGATGAGAGACAGAGAGGGCTGGACAAGAGAGTAATAAAAGTAATAATGTAGCCGAGTTTCTGAATTAGCTCCTGGTGAAAAGATGGAATTCTCATTTTGAGCTCCAGAGAGCCTGAAGACCTCAAACAGAGTGAAATTCCTTCACCTGCCTGGCAGACATCTGCATTAGATTTGTTTTCTCATTTACAGAAAATGCGCCTCAGCTTCAGAGATCAGGACATCTGGAAATGGAGAGAATTAATGTAGACTGATGTGAATGAGCACATCAACAACACTGAACCCCACTCGTTTAACACTTGTCTGTCATAAACTCTTTTATTCCCAGATGGTTTGGTAAAAGCATTGAAATCTAATTAGCAAAAGTAATATCAAATTCATTTAGACAGGCTGCATTACCTATAACAGTTTCCTCTGTGCTGCAATAACTACAAATCTGATCGTTGATGCTGAGACCTTTGAGAGTTTTCAACGCCTGTGTAATGATAAAATCATTGTTTAGTCCTGATGTTTTAATACTGCATTTTCTTGTTTTGTTTAGTATGTAAAATCAGATTTCTTGAACACAACCCCAGTTTGCCATTGGCCAGACAAAACAGAAAGTCCCACCCCAAGCTCACACCATTGGTTGAGCGCTTGCCGTACAACACCATACTGTAACTTGCTGCTTTTACTACCATAGTTATTACAGTTCATCGTTGGAGAGCTTAACAAGCAATAATATGTAATGAAAGATATAGATTGTACTGCATGTAAACTAGCTTGTTTTGCTCAAAGCATGTCCACATGCCATACTAACAAAAGAAACTATGCTACTAACCACAGGCCGAAGGCTGTAGTTCCAACCCCACAAGTTTGTAATGCGGTTTGCAGATGTTTGTTGGAACTATGTTTCAAAACAAGAATTTTTAAACTATTTGGGTAACAATGGAACTTGCGGCCATAGTTGAGTAACAATTCTTTTTTGGGAAACTCACACCTGGTTGGCATGCTCAGAGACTGAAAATACCATAGATAGATTCACCATTTTCACTCTAATTTTCACACAGGAAATGAACGTATACATTTACGATATATGTCTAAATATTAAGCTGCATAATATCAAAAATAGTATTTAACATCATAGAAATTACACATAGCACATTTAAATTATCATTTTACATGCTTAAAAAAACCCATCTCATATACATACTGTATTTACTGTTGTTCAGAAGTTCTCAACAATATAATTTCACTCTGACTCAGTATCAGAAATCCAAGGGTTTGCTTGTAAACTTGTTCAAATGTTAATTAGACATTGGTTGATCCCAGTATTCTACATAGGCCCAGTAAGTGTGTACTTCACTGGTGACACAGTACTAAAATTGCCTCTTGATACCACAGACGCCTTTGTCACGAACTGCTTGTGCTTGTATAAATGCTTAGCATCTAGCTAGCGTTAATAAAGCTAACATGTATTACTTCGCAATGTATTATTACAAACTGTTAGGTTCATAAATGTAAAAAACTGCTGTGGCAGCTTTGGCATTCTCACCATTTTTCAACAACTGAAAAAGACTTCCAAGATGTTGTGGGCTATATTACCCAAAAGCAAGCACGAATGCCAACTTCCAAAATCCACTGGAAATAGTATACTATTCAGGAAATGTATTGTACTGTTTCCAAGCACACTCTCTAGTTCTAATGAATGTACTCACATACTATGTAAGACAGATGTAAACTGTGAATTAGCCACGGGCTAAATGATGGATCCAGTGTCACTCTCTTTTAAAATAAAGACAGAATTAGTACCTGAACTCATTAATCATAAAGATTTGAGCTCCTGCTGAAGGGCATCAGTATCCTCTCCTGAGACCAGCAGTGGTCCAACTTTTCTCTACTGTGGTTTGTTTGACCATAAGCAATTGAGGTTAAACGTATTTGGCTTGCTGTCCATCGTGGATGGGCACGAGGAAGCGGCTTCAACTCAATCTTTGAGTACTTGGAAGATAAGTATGAGTGGCAAGACAGCTAATAACTTGTAGCTTTAGTGGAAACATCGCTTTTCACTAAATACCCTTAAAGCCGGAGTTATCCAACCCTGCTCCTGCAAGCTACCATCCTAGAGAGTTCAGGACCAACCCCAATCAAACACATGATCAAACACATTAAAACAACTAATCGAGGTATGCAGGGTTACTTGACCATTGCAAGCAGGTGTGTTGGAGCAAGGTTGGAACTGCAGGATGGCAACTCTCTAGGAGCAGGGTTGGAGACACTTGCCTTAAAGGGAAATGTTTGTACCTTATGTACCCCTAAAAGGTTCATATAGTAATGACTTTTACTACTAAAATGTACTAATATGCTAATTTTAGGGGTAGGTCAAGTACAACGTTGTCCCTATAGGGTACTACCCCATACAATTGAGACAGTGTGGAGTTGGGAAGGATGAGGGATGGCAAAACAGCTGATGTCAGAGCAAAGTGTTACTCTGGAACTGAACTTGTGTGTTTTTTATTTTGGTCGTGGTGAAGAGGAAAGGTGTTTTTTATTCCGTTTGAATTGAGGGATCGATATATTTAAGTTGCCTCGATGGGGAACCTGAGAAAATATTTAGAAACTTTAAATTTGTAAATGTAGATTCTGCATTGTTTAAAGGGATCATGATCTGATTTTTTTTTCTTTTTTTTCAGATTTATCAAGATTTTTACATTTAAAAAAAAACATCCTAATTTAGAAATAAGCTATTTTAGAATGAAATGACTCAATTGTAATTAAATAAATCTGTGGATCTCTGTGTTGAAGTCTCTGAATTATTCTTCCTAGCTGATGCTCGGGGAGGCTCTGAAACCCATCAGCCAGCTTAAGGACTGTGCTGCAAGTGTCTCTCTGTGTGTCTTGGTGGCAGCTGAAAGGCTGTTATATGAGCGTGTTTCTGTCTGCTGTTCTCAGCAGCTGATACCCAACACACAGAGGAAGTCTCTCAACGCGTGTCTCTGCCACACTGCTGGACGGCAGACCCTTTTTAAGAGTCCACGTCTGACACAGGACCATTCAAACGTGCCACTGTCAAGTTCAAGCGTGGGAGGAAGTTAACAGCTGAAACTGTTATATGTGTTTTATCTGGCTCGGAAGAGATTGAGTAAATTCAGTTATCAGCTGCTTAGGCTTTTGCATGTTTATATCAACAGTGAGCGAGTGCATCCGCTGCAGTTATAGAGGGTATTACTTTGAATTTATAAGTTTGTTTTATTTGTTTAATTTCAAAACTATGGGAAGTTGCTTCTCTGTAACAGCTTCTAGTCTTCTGGAAAGATTTTCAACTGGATGTTGGAACATGACTGTTGGGTTTTGCTCCCATTCAAGAGCATTAGTGAGGTTAGGCAGCGATGTTGGGTGATGGGGTCTGGCTCACCATTTCACTGCATCCCAGATGTGTTCAGTGGGCTTTATTCAGACCAATCATGTTTTCCATGCCATGCATAATTTCTAAATGGACATTTTACACAGGGTTATTGTTATCCTGGAATAGAAAAGCCAAACCGCTGCAAAAAATTTTTTAAAAGTGCACAATTCTCTAGAATGTCATTGTACTGGAATAGCCAAACCTGCTAATTAGAAGGGGGTGATTGTGGCCTTATCGTGTACACCATGAAAGAAACGTCTGCATAAAATACATGGCATACATTTACACATCAAAAATCAGTTTTCACTTTAAGGACATCCACAAAAGTAAATCCTGGGAACATCTATCAGCAATTCTGTCCCTAAAATATCTCTAGAAACACACACACAAACCAAAAAGACTTATGTCCAAATGCACTCTCAACTTTTAATTCAAATGGCTCCCTTAATCCAGAGCTTGGCAAAACAAATTTTTGTGTGTGTTTTGACAGGGAGGCCGAAATGGCAACTACAGCTGAATAAGCACCCAACACACGCCACACATGGTTTTGGTTTGCTTCATATTGTGTTGTACCTTTTGAAATGTTTTGAGTTAATGTCTTGGTTGCACAGGAGATATTGCATTTTAAATAAACAGATCAGTAACTCTAACTGCTTTAAATGTCTGCCTTGGGGAGATATGTAAAATGTTTCTTGTTGAGAAATGTTGAGTATCGGTTGTGCTCAGGGCTGTTCCTGTAATGGCAAGCACATATTTACACTGCTCAAGGTTTAATGGTCTGAGTGTGTTTTGAATTTAAGGTATTTTGCGGTACCTGTTTAAATGTTTTGTGTTTTTGGCCATTCATTTTGAGGCAGTTAGCATCATTGAGCTAAAGCTGAATTTGAGTCTCTGGTGTAAAACAGTTATTGGTACATTTAAAAAGGACCCCGCAAGGTATATCTGAGATAACTCGGATGTGGGTAAAATAAGATATTTATAATGAGCTTTCAAACTCAATATGCTTCAGGCCATGGTTGTCTTACAAATATATTTCTTTAAAAAGCCCATAAACTCTTTTGAACATGTTTAAATCTCTGAAATACTTTCATTTAGTTATTTAGCCTGTAAAGTAAACATTTACAATTGTTAACATGGAAAGTTGGCTGATAAACATGCCTGCTTGGCCAATTAACAAGTGTTACTTTCCCTTTTTATAAATGTTTTATTTTCTTAAAATGTTGTTGTGAATTTTGAATAATTAGTATGCAAAATGAATGTCAATTTCCTTTTCTGTCATTAACCTACCAAGTATTATGTATCCGCCGCACTGCACCCTAGATAACTGCATTTCCTATACTCGAATACTGAACACTTGCTTTGTCATTAATTAAAAACCAATTAATTTGTATGGTTTCTCCCGAAGCACTTTTTTTAGATTACTGGAAATAATTGTTTTGAAGTGTAGGGGTGTTTTAGAAACCTTAGAGAAATGAAGTGACCTTTCATTGATCATAGTGAGGTATGTGGAGACCTCTGTTCATCTAACACTGAGAAACTATAGACCCTAGTGGATATAAGGAGGGTCAAAGGTTGTCTGCAGCAGCTGTTGCTGAGACATGACTCCTGAGCCACAAGTCCCACCTGCCTTTCCTCCTATCATTAATAAAGCCAAATGTGACCACTGACAAACCATATCGTGTGGTGTATTTCTCAGTGACCATGGGATGGAAATAACCACCTCCATGGCTCCAAGACATAAAATATTAAAGACAGGGAAGGTGCTTATCAGTGGTGGTTCACATATTCACTTTCATATATTTCTGAGAAAATCTCATAGGTCAGTTGTATTGCTCAGTGGTGGCTCTTTCATATCTCAGGAGAGGTAATGAAGGTTTTAGTTATGTTTCATTTATGAATCAACTTTGTCTTCAGAATTCTTCAGGAGGAATACAAATAGACACAAATGAGGCAATTGTTGCCAATGAAATCAATGTGGATATCACAGCACAGAGATCATTTGGTTTTGGAGACACTTGATTGGAGATGAGAATGACTTAATGAAATCCAAACATAAGTGGTTACTGGAGACGCATTTAACATGCTTGCTAATAGTAGGTGGAAATGCTAATACGTGCTTGTTGAACACTTGTGAATGGATCGCCAAAAATGCATCTTAGTACCAGGTGGAAACAGGTTCATTGAGATCTCTGACTTTTGTATTACAGACTTTGGTTTCTTGGCAAATCTGAGCACAGTTTGTGACATTATTGGGGGGGGGGGGGGGGGCATCTCAGGTTATGACTGTAACCATGGTTCCCTGAAATGTAAATGAGACCCTGCGCCCAGAGATGACGCTATGGGGAATGCCTCTGCGTGACAGCGTCTGAAGCACATGTGCAACTACTCCAGTCTTGATTGGTGTTGAGTCACCCCGTGACGTAACGTGTGACGACGTACTACGGAAGCCATAAAGGTTATTCGGAACAAAGCAGCGTCAGCTTCTGATTGGCTGAAACAAGCCACCAACGGGGCTGCAGGAAGCATGGCTAGGGGACTCAGCGTCTCAACGGCCGTACGGGTGACGTAAGACGTAGCTCCTCTCCTCTTAAATCGAAATCTTCCTCCATTTTTCTTTAAAACTTCTCATTTTAGACATCTAATTCATGACAAGTGTTTTGTTTTGCGCTATACTTCGCGTTTCCGTGTTTGTCAGAACTTACTTATGCCTATGTCATACGTCGGGTCAGAGGTCACCCTTCCGCTGGAGCTCGACTCTCTCATGAGCGTTTTAAATATGGATATTTTTCTTACAAAAAACCCTCCCTTTAGAAGGCATTTATTAACCCACTGGATTACTTTTATGATGAATGGATGGATGCGCTTTTTGGAGCTTCAAAAACTCTGACTCTATTTAATGCCATTACGTCTGACAGTTGTAGATTTAATGAGATGGGGATGTATATTTAACTTAAAAGCGCATATTGAATGTTATATTACTATGTTGCTGTTATAAATCAATCGTCTATCACACACTACTGTAGCTCTTGTTTTTTTTTTCTGTGATCTGTGATTAAGGGAATTCTCATCAAATAATTTCTCTGTTGTCTTCTGGTGCAATAGCAGTCCCGGCTCTAGTGTGATCGGTTTTCTGATCAGTCAGCAGGATGTCTTTGTGTTTCATTCTCTCATAGACTTTTTTCTCATTCTCTCATAGACCATAGATTCTCTCACAGAGCTTTTTCATGCTACTCTGTCTGGCTGATCTGTCATATTCATGAATATGCCATCAAATTAAAGGGATACTCAATCCAAAAATGCTCTTACTCACCCTCATGCCATCCCTCATGAATTTGCCTTTCTTTCTTCCTTAAGATAATAGTTAATTTCACAATTTAATTGGAGACATGGGTCTCAAACGCATCACATGATCGATCTATCTATCTATCCTGTAGGCTCAATGTAAAAATGTGCCTCTATTTTTGCAAAACTTTGCTTCACATAACCAGCCCAATATGTATGGATTTTCTAACATGGTAAACTAGCTTGGTAGCTCATCTGGTAGCACTGTACTTGTGATGTGGAGCTCTCGAGTATGAGTCCCGCGAAGTCCCGAGTCACGATAAAAGAGCTCAAAGACTTGTAGAAGTGCATGGACCTAAAATGCATGGTTGCTTCAGCAAATAAATTTTTACCTCATGTTTGCTTTTGTTCATTCTATTGGTTACGTTTAGGGTTTATTGTTGGTGTTATATTATTTTTAAGCATGATAGAACACTTACCGGACATTTCATTTCCGAAACTGAAAACCTAAAGATTCGCAAGAACCAGATTCACGTTCACCTGTTTTGGATAAAACTGCCTTTGGCGAGCAGGACGAGGTCGAGGGACGTGAGAGAACGGCGCGAGACCGGTGGCGTGATTACTGATGAGCGACACCTGCGCGACGCACCGGTCTCGTATCTCTCACGGAGGAACGGAAGCATAAAAGAAGGAGCGACGATTTTATTTTGTGTTTTGTTTCTGTTTTGTGTGGCCAGCAGTCGTCCGCGAGGGCAATTCTTTCATTTTGTATTTGTTTTATTTTATGATTTAAGTCTTTGAATGTTCACCGGTTCCCGCCTCCTTCTTCCCATAACAACGAACCTCGTTACACTGCACTCAGGCACTAAAGTATTGCAATTGTTGCAAAACGTGCAAGAAGTAGCGTGATATCATTCTGCAGAAATGTCGCCACAGGCATGTTTTCCAATTAGCCTAGGTTGTGATCTACAGTTATTTACATTTATTTCTTTAGCAGGCTCTTTCATTCAAATAATTTCTGTCACTGCATACAGCACATTGTAGATGTTCTGTGAACCGAAGCCTGTATTTTCTATATAACGGTCAAAGTTAAAACCCCTAGATCAATGGATGATTGACAGGCGAGTAGGCGGTCTTGTCCAGAATGCATCTGTACATATAAGCATTTACCTGTCTCTGGTAGCCTGGTTGACACCAGACCCTTCTCAGTTGTAACTGAAGGTTTATTCACAGCCCATTTCCAAAGGTGCGTCACCAACGGACATCGCTCAAATGCCGCAATTGGATTGACAGCACTATCGTCATCGTGTAAAGCCCGCCTCAACGTTTGTGATTGGTTCCTCGATTTGGAAAAATTGGAAATGGGCTTGAATGGGCTCCAGACGGACTTGCAGAACAAATCTCAAATTTGCCGGAAGTTCGTCATGGTTTTCCCAGGCTATGTCTCTGGCAGATCTCTCTAGTAAATATGGCTTCAAAGAGTGAGGTGTAGTTTTCTGATCTAAACTTCAACAGGAAGTACAGTATGATTCATGGTCACTTTACAGTGTGTGGAAGTAAATGTAGGCCTTTAAGATGAGATGCATCTGGGCTGTGATGAATGTGTCTTGTCTCGAAGAACCAGAAACCTCTGAGTCTGAGCTGCACATATTTCTCTAAGTGAACTGCATTTTATGGGAATTTTTCGCGCTCAGTGTGACATATCTGCATATTTCATGGTTGTGATTATATGGTTGGGCAGCTGTGGCATTTATAAGACTGGCCATCTACAAACTGGATGAGAGTTCAACCGCACTCTCCGCAAATGATAGTCCAGACAGACAAAGGCTACATTCACACAGCAGGAGAAAGCGCTTGCCAGCCTTGTTATGGAGTGCTAAATTTGGTTACAATCACGCACGCCACTCTCGTGTTGCATTTTTTTTTTTTTCATATGGGGTTCCGGTAATTCAGTGAGAGAGGGATATGAGTCATCTGAAGGTTTGAGATGCATACGCTGTCTTCCATCAGAACTGATCCCATTGTGTGTCCTTGCAGTGCCACAAATGCTGGACTCTACACTCAAATTGTTTTGTTTTTTAACCACTATCTAGTAATTCATATTTGACAGATAAACATGCTCCCGGCTAAAGAGAAACTGGTTAGAGCTTGTGTCTCAGTCGGGGCTTTTAGAGACACTAGCATTTTACCTCTAATAACTGTAATTACACCACATGTCATATCAGTGCGCATTCTGTCATACATAATGCTGTGTTATCATGGCACTTAATTCCAGTCTGAGGATACAGCAGCATTCTGGACATATATGATTAATTACAGTGAGAGATGTGAATTCTGCAATATATTTAATTGTCTTCTTTTTGTATCTGTACTATGTGGAGTGATTCATTTATGAACGAACCTAACATGGTTGTGAATGTGCATTGAAGGAATGGTGAGGAAAATCTAAATCTTTTCATGTACTCTACAGGTCAAAAGTGCAAAGTTGAATTTTCGGCAGCCATTTCTCCATTTACGTGATAATTCAGAAATTATTATGCTGACTTGGTGCTCAGTTATCATCTATTATTATTGGTGCTCAATTATTTATAATGGTTCTGGTGGAAAACAGTTTTTGCTGCTTAACGAATTTAAAGCATTTTATTTTAAAATAGAATCCCTTTGTAAGATTATAAAACATTTTTCACTCTCACTTTTGATAATGTTAATGCATTCTTGCTGAACCTTAAAATTCATCTATTTCTTTACTCTTTTTTGTATAATATCTTACTTACCCCAGACTTTTGAATGGTAGTGTATCACAGTTTACACAAAAATATTGATTTAATTAAATGTTAATAATATAATGTTTCTTGCGCATCAAATCAGCATAATAATAGAATGCCGTCACATGAATAAATTTCATTTTAAAATATATTAATTAATTAATTAAATAAAGCCATGTTTAATATTTCAGAAAATGGCTGTTTGTTTGTATAGTATTTTGCAAATAAATCAATGCAGCCATGGTTAGCATAAGACACTTTCATTTTTAATCTCATTTTAAATTATTTTAATCTTAGTTATTCAAACATTTTGACCTGTAAGTCTGTGGATAAAATGTCAGTGAGTATATTTATTTGCTTATTAACTCAATTTTTTCATTCATTCATTCATTCATTCATTCATTCATTCATTCATTCATTCATTCATTCATTCATTCATTCATTCATTTGATAATTCATGTTTATTTTTCATTGATGATGTCTCTTAGTATTTTGTAAGTCAGAATGGTGTTTTGTTTCTGTTTTGATGGATATTTTTGATAACTTTTATGAATATTTTCTGTATTTATTATAGTATGAAATAGCTTATGGCTGTTATACTGTATGCGGACACCACTCGTTCCTCAGTCTAAAGTCTTATTAATGTGCTGCTAGTGTGCTATTTTGTGGTACTAGTGTTGTGATCAACTGAAACAGATTTATACAGAACCATGTGAATGTCTGTGATTATATGGTGTGTGAGGGAGTATGACATGTGCAAATGAATGATGTGATGAGACAAAACTACCCGCTTGCAGTGTAGACAGCTTCATTTACTATAATGGGAAATTTTGACCAGTCACTTTCAGTGTAGGTGCATGTAAGTATTTCCAAGATGGATTATTAATGCTCAGAGAGTGCATATCTTTCAGACGACAGCTGTACGGTGATTTATACACACACACGACTGTTGGGCAGACAGTGCTGAAAGCTTCAGGTGTCAGATAGAGAAGATGATTGCATTCATTTGCACTGAGGACTGAGCAGAGTTCTTCTCACACACACACACACACACGCACACACACACGCACACATACACACACACACACACACACACACACACACACACACACACACACACACACACACACACACACACACACGTCGTTGAGTGAACACATCTTATCAGTTGCTTCCTGCTCTCTTTATAGAATCTGAGTTAGTGGCTTCATGACTGTTTCCCAGTCAGACATGTGGTGAGGACCTGACGCTGTCTGTGTGTATGTCTGTGTGTGTATTCGGTTGTCCTTCGGTTGTTGCTGTTATTCTCTTGCACATTTGTTTATGCGTTTTTGCACTGCAGGCTATGCTGGTGAAATATAGTTTTTGAGCCCCCAAAGTAGAAATGTAGTATACAACCTTGGTAATCCATTGTGAAAAAGTGTCCTTAAATTGTATTGAATGTGCACTTGTAGTGTACATCATAAAAAAATACAAATAAAATAAATATGTATATATATATATATATATATATATATATATATACTATATATATATATATATTTTTTTTTTTTTCAGATAATACAATATTAATGGAATAAAATGCCATTGTCGTGTACTTAAATAAAGCACACTTCTTCTTAACACACAGTGCACTTTCCAATACAACTTTTCACTTTAAAATAGGCCTACATACTAAATAATTGTTTTAATAATCTTTTGTTAATTGTGCTTTAAAGAAGTACACATATTTTGATGTGTTGACTAACATACTAAAGCAAATGCATACAGGTTTGGAACAACATTAGTGCCCAACCACTTTTTTAGTGCCATTGTGTCTAGAAGTATTTTTTCCCATAGGGATTTGAACTCTTTCCCCGATAGTGTTTTTGAAAAAAGCCACAGCCAGTATTTTTGATCAATTTCACAAAAGTTTCATGACTTTTACTACCTCGTAGCTCACAGTAGGTCTGTTTAAAAGTTATCGTTAAAAATCTATTTCCATATGGAGAAAATAAATGTAGGTTTTATTTCCTGAACCCCGTCTGTTGATCGGGTTGGTTGCTCTCTATTAGACTTCAGTCAGTGAAAAAGCCATAGACTTGAGGAGGGACCTGCCATATACCAAAAGTTGATAAAGATTTGGGGGTGGCTCATTTGACACTGGCTAGTAAGCAACCACCAAGAACATACTAGCAACCAAATATAAAAACCACTCACAACACTTTAGCAACCTCACAGCAAACACCCAGAACACCCTAGCATTGTGACGAGTTTTACATAAGTCAACGCCACTCACATTTTCTTCAGAGAATGTGACAATCTAGTTTAAAAATATGCAATATTTAATATAATAATATAATCCAATAATAATATTATCTGCAATAATATAAACCAATAGCCTTTTTCTTTCTCTCCTCTCTCGTTGTGTTAATGTGTTCTGGGCTTCTATTGGTCTGGGACACTCACAGATGCATTAGGCTAATTTAACTGCCAGAGCAGGAAATAATCCAATCTATCATTACAGCCAGCTCGTTTAAACTTAGTCTGAGAGCCCTTCTGAGTGTGTGTGTGTGTGTGTGTGTGTCCTGAGGGATAGAGAAGATCTGTCCATCCTTTTGTTTCCACATCAATCTTGTTCTTTGGTGAATGGCTAAATGCCCCTCCATCCCTGTTCTCTACCCAGCATTCATCACTGTCACGGGCCTCTGTAGTACACAAACGCTAATGTGTACCTGTGCGTATCCCAGCATGCTCTCCTTATCACTGCGGGGCTTGTGAACTATATACTTTACAATGTTCTGTCTGTTTATCTCTTTTGCTACATCTGTATTTCTCTCTGTTCCTCTGTATTCTGTCCTCTCTCTCTTCTCCTCTGCGCTTCAGTAATAGAATAAATTGGCCTATTTCATCTTGATTATGTCTCTTAGCAACAGAGCTCCATCATTTATGTTTCAATCAGAAGCAGGGAGAGCGAGCAGCACTTAACCAGCAGCACTCCTGTTAACTCTCATTTTCACCGTGGACGTCTGTGTGTTTGTGTATGATGTGTGATGGACTGCTCTGTAGAAGTGTGTGTGTGTGTGTGTGTGTGTGTGTGTGTGTGTGTGTGTGTGTGTGTGTGTGTCTGTGTGTGTGTGTGTGTGTGTGTGTGTGTGTGTGTGTGTGTGTGTGTGTGTGTGTGTGTGTGTGTGTGTGTGTGTGTGTGTGGTTCAGGTATACTCTACGTTAGGGGACAAAATGCCCCCACAAAGATGGCAATCCTTGTCCTTGTGGGGAAATTTTTTGGTCCACATAAAGAAAAAAAGCTCATAAATCATGTGTTTCTTAATAAGGTTTTATGTGATGTTTAGGTTTAGGTGATAGAAGATACGAATCCATATGTTTATGGAATATCCCCATAAAACATAACCCAACATGAAAAATAAGAAACTATTAACCTGTATTGTTGTTAGTAAAATGTCAAGAACATGTCCAGATTATATTTCATACCAAAATCAATATATATATATATGTTTTACAAAATCTGAAAAGAAATAAGGACAATAAAGCTTATTTTAGGACTTTTATTTACATTAAAATCTTGTTAATTTGAAAATAACCTAATTTCATTACTGTAATCTGCTAATTGTTTTAAACTGAAATACTTGTAATATATATTTAAAAAAATACTTTAATAATTTATAGTAATTTATGCTATTCTTAATTTATGAATTGTATTTAATTCATTCATTGTACTCGTAAATTATATTATTAAAAGATATTATATATTTTTTTATTCTTAATCGACAACAATAATTCTACAATGTATAATCCATGTATATATGTGATATCATCTAAATGTACTGGTTTTATTGAACTAAAAAAAAATCATAAGACTGAATCAACTTTTGTTGGTTATGCCAACACGGTTATTGTGTATCTCAGCAGTAATCCGTTTCATTTCTCTCAACTTGCAGAACAAATATATAGTTCAGTCAGGCTCTTAATGAAAGCGCTGTATGAGGATTTCATCCAGACGTCTTCAGTCAGCTCTGGAGGTTAGAGAGGTCAGTATGGATCTTCTAGCTGAGCTAACGCAAACATCTCTCCGGGGTTTCTCCGAGTCTGTCTTTCCACAGCGTGATGTGCGCTAAACCAATGCAGCTCGACAGGGTTGTGAACGCTGGGATAATATTGTTGTAGTGTATGCTGACACCCGTCTCATTGAGTGCATTAGGATCACTTTATCTTCCTTTGATATATTGTACATATGGCATTTGTGAGGGCTAAACTTACCAGTACGGTCATATTTATGTTTAATTATTATTCATCCTCTATAGAATTACATTTCACTTCTAGAATAAATATCTAAACTACTCGGCATGTAACATTATTATTAATGAATACAACACTGTTTAGAGTATAAATATATGTATTTGATGACACAGTAACATTATACGTGTGTGTGTGTGTGTGTGTGTGTGTGTGTGTGTGTGTGTGTGTGTGTGTGTGTGTGTGTGTGTGTGTGTGTGTGTGTGTGTGTTTGTGTGTGTGTGTGTGTGGCCTCACCTGGTACAGTCTGGTTTTGTTTGGCTAATGTGGGGTCAAACTATCCAGGAAACACTGGTCACAGCTGTGGTCCACACACACACACACACACACACACACACACACACACACACACACACACACACACACAGCCGGGGCAGATTAAGATTTCTTCCTCAGCAATTCGATATAGCAAAATGTAGAAATAACACACACCTGTGACATACATTTGCTAACAACAACAAAAATATGATTCCCTCCTTTATCCAGACATATGAATTTACTCTATGCTGTTCTGTGGAGATTATATCAAACTCTTCATTTCCACATATGAGATTACAAGTCAGAAATATATATTTTGTTGTTTTTTCTGAGGTTTGGCGCTTTAGTACTAGCATGCTGTTATGCAAATGACCTGTTACCTTGGTAATGAGTGACAGTGAATGGCAGGGTTGCGGTCTGAATGTAAATGAGCGGAGAAGCGGGGCTTGTTTACATGTAATGGCACTAGCTTGCTCTCTTCACTGCTGAAATGGATTTAAAGGGGTCAATTTCAAATTCAACGGGCATTCAAAACAGAGTTTCTGGAAAACGGATCAAACTACTAGGTCAGTGAACTAGGCTCATCAACATTTTGAGCATGCCATTTTGTTGGTCTGTGCTATATTATTTGGGAAAGATCATTTCAGTGTACAAAACTATGTGTTATGGATGTCTTGAGAAATCTGCTTTGAAACACACACGTCAACATCTTAAAAATGAAAGACATTATTCATGTTGGTCTCATAAAAAAAATCAAGCAAATTATAAAACCTTTATGCAATTTTCCACAAAAATGTTGATTTAATTATAAATAGCGATGGAACCATCAATTAAAAAGTACTAAAATAATTAGTATGAGCTTTATGAGTGTATAAAGCTTAATCATTATTTCATTAATAAAGTTTTAAAACATATTTTCAAGGTCAAAGAACACAAATATGAAGAATTGTTGGAGTCATAAATTGTTTTTTCCCCCAGAGTTACTCAATTTGACCTGAATAAAACTAGCCTTTTCGTAAAAAGCTCAACATATCTGATATTTTTGTATAAAACTGAATGGCCTTGACACATGCAGGCAAAAAGAGATCCTCTCTGTTTCATGGTTTTCCTGACATATTATGACATCTAAAAAAAAACAGCTTGTTGATAATTGCACGATTTTATAGTAGAAAAGTTGTTATTAGTAAAGTTCATATTAAAAACTACTTACTAGTTGTGCCAAAATGTTTTTTTTTTCTAGAATTCTAGAAGAAAAAAAAAAAATCTTGTATTCTTATACAAATTCTTGAAAGAAGTTGTTAATATAGATATATTTACAATCTCCGGACAATTACATTGTTACTTCAATATCAAAATTGTGTGTCAAAAAATTGTTAGTCATGTTAGTTGGTTTGGTTGCACTTTATTTTGATTGTCCAGTTTAGACACTTTAGCAACTTTGCAACAACATGTCAACCAACTCTCATCAGAGCATTAGTAGACTGATAAGGTTAGGGACAGGTGTTAGGGTTACAACATGTAGTTGTGAAGTTACTTACAGTCTGTTGTGGGAGCCAGAGCATCAAAATAAAGTGTTAGTAGATATTAAGCAGCCAGTCTAATACTCTACTAATACTCGAATGAGAGTTAGTTGACATCCTGTTGCAAAAGTAACTTATATAGAATGTCTAAAGAGGACCATTGAAAAGAAGTGTTACCGTTTTCTTCTGCTTACAATGTTTAGAATTGTGTCATTGTTTTTGTCACTCTGGGGTGCGTTTCCTGTACAACTATATAGCTCACTGCTTAAAGCTGCAGTCCGGCACTTTTTTGGGTTTAAAAATATCAAAAAATACATTTTTGAAAAAAAACGTAACCAGCCAGTGTTCAAAACGATCTGCTTGCCTTACCTCGATTCAAAACGGTAAGCTTGTAATAATAAATTTAATTCCAGTGGTACTGGTGGATTTCCGCGGGAATTTCGAGCATGTCTTTGCGTCATTACGTCACTTCTGTACACAGAGAGAAGGAGTCCCCGGCTAGCGTGTGTGCACTGTGTGGATGATGGAGGTGGTGGAGATTTAGCTTAGCACTTGGTATGGCGGATCCCGAAAGTTTAAAGCGACAATCACCAGTGACAACTGGAGATTCACCAGTTGTAAAACCCAAAGACTTCGGACTTCAGAGTGGCTACAGAAAAAATATATTTTTCACGTTTTGACGTGATATAAGCAATCGTTAGATTTAATCAGCATGATATAGCTACTGCAATGCTTCCCCCCATCCCCCCGAATTTGGTCAGGACAAAAGTGAATGTTTCTTACTTGTTCAGATGACATTTTCCGATGAAAATTCTAATGTTGACACTTTCAAAAAGTATACTCTGAGATTGCTGATGACAGTACAGTATCCACAGCGACGCGGCAGCGACATGTTCTCCTCAATACATTGTGTTCATCCGCGCTGTTTCATGCCGATTTACTACCCACGCACAGTTAATAATTCCGCGAATAACTGCAATTGCAGATTTCGAACAGAGATGGCGACAAAGAGGAAAAACGACGGATTGCAGCTTTAACTACCATAGTATGATGCATCGTTGGAGAAATCAACTAGCTCGTCACGACTGTTTCCCGAAACCGAATGTCACAAAGTATCGTTCAACCACGTTGATTTATGACGTCTCGCACGTGGTGGACTAATAAATTATTTTAATTAATCTGTTTGAGATCGAATTAACGCTAGATTTTGTCATATAAGTTACAGACATGGCATCTGAAGACCATTTCAAATTTTTCTCAGTTATTTTGCTTTATTACTTACCAGACTCAATATTTGGCTCGTTCTTACTAGTAGAGCACGTTCGCACATGCGCAGTCTTCAAAAACGGTGTTTTAAATCTCTTGACAAACTAAAAGACGTAAATTACATTTGTATGTATTCTAAATAAATAACACGGGTTGTACTGAATGTCAGCTTGCTTATTTTGCTAAAGATAAGGATTTATTCAGTCTACATCTCATGTAAACTAGAAACTATGCTTCTAACCACAGCTCGAGAGCTGTCGCTCCAACCACACAAGTTTGCGATGCTGTTTGCGAACGTTCGTTGGAACGATGGTTTCGGGAAACACCAAATCGTTGAACTATGCTAATAACGACGGAACTTGCGACCATAGTTGGCTAACGATGCTTTCGGGAAACGCACCCCTGGTCAGGTGTTTAATACAGAGCCTAATCCAATACAAGAACCTGCTACGTTACTCCTGTTCCGGTTGTGTTAATAAGCAGGAGGATGCTGTGGTGACGTGTTGTGATATTTGTGCTGGGAAAAATCCAGAGACCTTGAGTTAGATACTTCACGGCCACTGTATGCCGTTTATCACTGCATGTTTCCTGTAACTGATTTTAGGATGTGTCACGCTTTTCCCTTACTATTATTCATGGCCCTGATTAGTGGATGAGCTCCTTTGTTCTTCTATTTGTTCATTGTGTTCACTGAAGAAACACAGGCGCTGTGTGTAGAATATAGGCCGATGGATTGTGTTAACTTATAACCTCTTACACTGTTAATCAAATCCCAGTTTCAAAGCACAGATAGCTCTGCTCCAAAAACTAGTGATCTAACGACCTTTTTGAAAAAGAAGGGCAATTAGTTGTATTTAATGTGAACTTGTAGTGTACTTTGAATCTAAAAAAAATACAAAATAAATATATAGCCTATATATATATATATATTAAATGTTTGTATTTTAAAGACATTTTTTTTTTACTTTTGAATGATAAACAGGAAATCAGGGGGAAAAAATCAATCTAACTTTTCAATATTTAAAACATCAAATGTCACGTTGACGCTGACGTCAAACTCATGTAGAGTTGCTTTCGAGAGGTTGTTCTGTCAGAAGGCAGCGGCCTGTGTACAGTAGACAGCTCACTGTACCTGTGTACGGTAGACAGCTCACTGTACCTGTGTACGGTAGACAGCTCACTGTACCTGTGTACGGTAGACAGCTCACTGTACCTGTGTACGGTAGACAGCTCACTGTACCTGTGTACGGTAGACAGCTCACTGTACCTGTGTACGGTAGACAGCTCACTGTACCTGTGTGCGGTAGACAGCTGCGGTAGACAGCTCACTGTACCTGTGTACGGTAGACGGCTCACTGTACCTGTGTACGGTAGACAGCTCACTGTACCTGTGTACGGTAGACCGCTCACTGTACCTGTGTACGGTAGACAGATCACTGTACCTGTGTACGGTAGACAGCTCACTGTACCTGTGTACGGTAGACAGCTCACTGTACCTGTGTACGGTAGACAGCTCACTGTACCTGTGTACGGTAGACAGATCACTGTACCTGTGTACGGTAGACAGCTCACTGTACCTGTGTACGGTAGACAGATCACTGTACCTGTGTACGGTAGACAGCTCACTGTACCTGTGTACGGTAGACAGATCACTGTACCTGTGTACGGTAGACAGCTCACTGTACCTGTGTACGGTAGACAGCTCACTGTACCTGTGTACGGTAGACAGATCACTGTACCTGTGTACGGTAGACAGCTCACTGTACCTGTGTACGGTAGACAGATCACTGTACCTGTGTACGGTAGACCGCTCACTGTACCTGTGTACGGTAGACAGATCACTGTACCTGTGTACGGTAGACAGCTCACTGTACCTGTGTACGGTAGACAGCTCACTGTACCTGTGTACGGTAGACGGCTCACTGTACCTGTGTACGGTAGACAGCTCACTGTACCTGTGTACGGTAGACAGCTCACTGTACCTGTGTACGGTAGACAGCTCACTGTACCTGTGTACGGTAGACAGCTCACTGTACCTGTGTGCGGTAGACAGCTCACTGTACCTGTGTGCGGTAGACAGCTCACTGTACCTGTGTACGGTAGACAGCTCACTGTACCTGTGTACGGTAGACAGCTCACTGTACCTGTGTGCGGTAGACAGCTCACTGTACCTGTGTGCGGTAGACAGATCACTGTACCTGTGTACGGTAGACAGCTCACTGTACCTGTGTGCGGTAGACAGCTCACTGTACCTGTGTACGGTAGACAGCTCACTGTACCTGTGTACAGTAGACAGCTCACTGTACCTGTGTACGGTAGACAGATCACTGTACCTGTGTGCGGTAGACAGCTCACTGTACCTGTGTACGGTAGACAGATCACTGTACCTGTGTACGGTAGACAGCTCACTGTACCTGTGTGCGGTAGACAGCTCACTGTACCTGTGTGCGGTAGACAGCTCACTGTACCTGTGTACGGTAGACAGCTCACTGTACCTGTGTGCGGTAGACAGCTCACTGTACCTGTGTACGGTAGACAGCTCACTGTACCTGTGTACGGTAGACAGCTCACTGTACCTGTGTGCGGTAGACAGCTCACTGTACCTGTGTACGGTAGACAGCTCACTGTACCTGTGTACGGTAGACAGCTCACTGTACCTGTGTACGGTAGACAGCTCACTGTACCTGTGTGCGGTAGACAGCTCACTGTACCTGTGTACAGTAGACAGCTCACTGTAACTGTGTACGGTAGACAGCTCACTGTAACTGTGTTTGGGGTGAGAGTGAGGGTTAAATTAAACGTTTCCTGGATGACTGCTGGTCAGAGACGTCTTTATATGTGTGCATGAGTGACACTATATCCTTCTCTCTCTGCTCTCTCAGTGATGGAGGGATGATGACAGATGAGGTATTGATTTCAGCGTCTGGAATGAGCACGCAGTCGGAAATATCCCCGCTTTCTCCACAGCTCATTCTAAAGAAAAGCTTCACTACAGTAGTTTACTGAGAGAAAAGAAGGGATTATTAGATTATTATTTTCTGTGCTGAATAGTTTGGGTTAGAAAATGCACCCTGAGCTGATGATCATTTGACTGATGATCAAAGATAATTTATGTGTATTTGTGTATTCCACAATTAGGGGATGTGTATCATCATTACTAACAAAATAAAAATAATTAACATTTTTTATGATCAGTGTGTTTTTCATATTCAAAATATGATATCATATTCATATTCTATGCTAAGCTTGTTAGAAAAATGTCGCTCTGCATCAGCCCAGACGAATGTGTATTATTCCACCAGGATTTATGACTGGGATGAAAACACAAACAGAAGACTGAACTCACTGTCAACGATTTTTGTCCCAGACTCCTGGAGCACTGAGTGAAAGAAAACAAACACTACCGCCCACGAGAGAGAGAGACAGACAGGGAGAAAGAGGAGGGAAATGTTGGGTCGAATGAATGAATTATCCATGAAGCATTCCCTTCTATGTGATGACAAGGCAATACACTTCCTCAAGACGTACACATTCAGCACACTCAAGCACATTGTCGAATCTCTAAAATGCTGGCAAGTTCTTGATTGTGACAAGTGTGAAACTGTGTAATTAAGATTCTTAAAACGAACAAGATTCTGTATAAAATGCCAGTTGTGATTTCCTGTGTAAAACCCACTGATATGAAGCTAGTGGAACGTTTCCAGGGATTTACGGTATGATTTCTACGTTGTATTTTGTTGGTTTTCCACTAAAACAGCTTATAGGTGTTTTTATTCTGTTATAAATCATATAGTTATGTTTTTTGAAAATGTAAAATTGCAGGAGGGTTGTGTTTAGGGGAAGGGTTAGGGGATAGAAGATACAGTTTGTACAGTATAGAAATCATTATGTCTATGGAATGTCACCATAAAACATGTAAACCCAAAATATACAGGTTCATAATTAACTGAACTGTGAATGATGTATAATTCATTTTAAAGTGAAGATCATGATAACTATCTAGTAATGGTTGAAGTCATTGTAAGCTTTTGAAGCTTTTGTTACTGCTTATGATGGATTTGGTCATTTATGATGGACTTGAGTCATTACTAGAGGGTTACCATGATCTCAACTTTATAATTAATTATACATGTACGCATTATCACATTAATTATGAATGTATATAGTTGTTCTTAATATAGTCCTCTGGGAGATATGAAAAAAGTTCAAATGAGTGCTATTACTTGCTAATTTATTAATCAAAGTTTCGTGTTCGTTAATAGTAGTTACTATTGCATGTTAATATTGCATTACTCGTTTGTTCCTGCAGTTATTCATTAATGATGAAACCGCATCACCTACATGTGCTGTGGTATGTTAGTCAACAAATCAAAACAAGTGGGCGTCTTTAAAGCATGAAAAACAATTATTAAAACATAATCAATAAAAATATACTTTAAATACAAAGTGCACTTTTTAAAAGTGTACTTAAGTGTGTTAAAACAATCTTGAAAGTGTACAAGTGGCCTTTTATTTCATTAAAAATGTTTTTACATTAATATAATTTGCAAGTACAGTTTTTAAAGATATATACTTTTAAGATTTGAAGTACACAGTGCACAGTCAGTACGATCAAAGTCCTTTTAGGCAAGTCGTGCCACTCGGCCGCCATCTTGGCAACGCCTCCGGGCAGCTATTTCGGACTAACAAGACCAGGCTCCATATCTAAATGAATGAGCAGAGAGTCAGAACTGCACTTTCACTGCATGGTCAACGGGACATAAAAACTGCATGTATAGAAACAGCGGTAAAATATGATAAAAATCGCTGGAAAAGTTTGATAAGGTTTAAAAATATAAAATAAGGTTTACAAAATAAGGTTTAAAACGCTTTTTTTCCCCACAGGTTATACATTTACTACGCATGCGCAAGGGTTCACGACACCAACAGGCAAAACCTCAACTGTGCGCATGCGTGAGTGGAACCAGACGATAGGCTAAAATGTTTCCCGGCTTGACTGTTAAAAGCAGATGATTGGCTTTCCAGCGGGAGGGGCGGGACATGTGCATACAAAGAATACAATCTTTGCCGTTACGGGTTTTCCTTATATAGTTGTATTGAGGATTGAGGAAGTGGCATGTCTCTTATATAAATAGTCTCTGGTACAATTAAGCACACTACTTTTTCACAGGCATTGACTAATAAACTAATAATTTTTATTTTTTTTACAATTAGGATAAAGTCTGGTCCACTTACAGTTTGTTGTTGCCATTAACAGGTCATTTCAACAGGAAATGTTGCCTGACTGACAAAAAAGTGACCAAAGAGTTTTGTATTTTTTGTGTGATTTGCATCAGACAGTTACTGGACGTACTGTGAGCAATCCACGGCAGGCTTTTATTGTTGTAAAATTTGAGGTTTTAATTAAGGACTTAGTTAACCTCTTGAGACATTTTTCAGCATTATTGCCCAATGCATGGCTAGGTTAGAAACACAAACACACACATGCTCATTTCTCAGTAGACGACACAAACCTCACAAAGGGAAAGAGACCAATGTGTGGAAGAACATGTCAGCATTTAACACATTTAAAACCAAAATCAACAACGTGCTAATTTCCCAGCAACACCTCTGGTTGACGCCTTCCCCTTTTCCCCAGTGCTTTTTCATAAGCTGTGTTTACATGGCCGCTGGCACCCGTTTAACTCAATTTTGAGAGTTTTGAAACAGTGGTCCAACCTGTGTCCTCACTTACCTCTCTCTCTCTCTCTCTCTCTCTCTCTCTCTCTCTCTCTCTCTCTCTCTCTCTCTCTCTCTCTCTCTCTCTCTCTCTCTCTCTCTCTCTCAGTGTCTCTTTTCAGGTCTTGGCTGAGGTGTAATGTTTTGGTGTTAAAGGCTCTCTGGGGAAATCTGTCAGTGCTGTCACTAGATTGGCGTTTCTGGGGGTTTTCTCATCACGTGCACTTCAGTCACTCTCAGCTTTCACAACATTCCTCTGTTTGAAGATAATTTATAATCTCACTTCAGTAAAGATGACAGTTTGTGATATTACTCCCACACTGACTCACATCAACACGGTTCCCCTCCACCTCCTCTCTGTCATTCCAAACAGATACAGAGACAAGACTTTGAAAAGTGCCTATTAGGGGGTTAATGGACATTCTGTGTTCCTCTGTGTGTTGTATATGTGAGTATGAATGTTTTAAAACGACTCTCAGCGGGTTTGCTCACCCCCACACTGCTTCTGGAGCCAAGGATCATTACTATTTAAATGAGTTTATTACTGTGGAAATGCAGC
This sequence comes from Phoxinus phoxinus, assembly GCF_949152265.1. Lineage (NCBI taxonomy): Eukaryota > Metazoa > Chordata > Actinopteri > Cypriniformes > Leuciscidae > Phoxinus > Phoxinus phoxinus. Next base: position 8,396,059 of record NC_136882.1, on the reverse strand, counting down.
TTGACCAACCTGAACTCACTCATGACCTGATACATTTAAAAAGTCTCATCCATTATTTATATAGAGAAAACTGCAAATAGTGAGAGATATTGTTTATCTAAATCAAATGTGACCCTGGACCACAAAACCAGTCATAATTCGGACTGGTATATTTGTGGTAATAGCCAACAATACATTGTAGGGGTTAAAATGATTGATTTTTCTTTTATGCCAAAAATCACTTAACTATTAAAGATCATGTTCTATGAAGATATTTAGTACATTTCCAACCGTAAATATAAAAAAAAAATATGAGTGGATACAGCAAAATCGTGAACATAAATGCACAACTTTAAAGGCGATTTTCTCAATGTTTCGATTTTTTTGCACCCTCAGATTCCAGATTTTCAAATAGTTGTATCTCGGCCAAATATTGTCATATCCTAACAAACCATACATCAATGAAAGCTTATTTATTCAGCTTGCATGTGCTGTACAGTATAAATCTCAATTGCAAAAAATTATTTACCCGTATGACTGGTTTTGTGGTCCAGGGTCACAAATGATGTCTTACCTGCTTACTCTACATGTACTGTATAGCTCTTCACCATGTTTTAATATAGTAATCTTTTTTTTTAAACTAGAATACCATAATTACTACAGTTATTGTTATGATAAAACTGTTACCACAGTAAATCACTGTCATAAAAAATAAATAAATAAAACAGTGCTTGAAGGAGATGATTTAATATTATTCACAGTAGTCACAATAACTGTTAATAACACAATAATAACAGTAACACAATAACACAGAACTATTTTGGCTGAAACAATTATTGTTTCTAAATATTAACCCTTAATGGCTTGACGTCATTCACTCCCCTCTCCCTCATTCATTTTAAGCCTTCTTCCTTAACATATTCATTATAAACAAATATAACAAGAAAGACTATATGAATGTCTGTTTACACCCTAGTTGTTTTGATTTTTTTTACATTCATATAGGGTTTGATCTGAGTATATTTTCAGTCAACGGCAGAAATGAGTTTAATACCTCCTTGGCTTCTTGTGTACATGACTTCAAAGATGCCTCTCTGATTCCGAGTGTATGTGTGTGTTTGTCTGTAATTCCTCTCATGCTGTAATAATGAGAAAGCTCTGTGTCGTGACCCTGAGATGTACAGTATGAGTCTGATCTGCAGATCACACTGGCTGGGTTGCAGTATTTCCCGGTGAGGATAAACTGTGGTCTCAGTGTCAAAAGGCTGTAATTTACACAGAGCTGAAAGACAATGAGGGGCAACTGAGAGAATACAAAACTCAATTCTTCACAGATAATTACAAAGCAGACAACAAGCAGTATGTTGACTTTGAACATTGTTTGTGATCTTACTACAATGAATGTGCAACTGATGGTCTTCGAAGAGACTTAAAGACAGATGTTTCCCATGAGCTGACAGACAGACCTTTGCCCTTTGTTTTTTAACTTACAACAGTTTGAAAGCTGCATCATGATTTCTAATTTCAAGACATCATTGGAAAGCACAGTACAATGATTGTCATAAAGTCCATCTGTTCATCATCAGCATTTTGCATTGGCAACTCTAGAATTGTGTTTTGAAGGGGATTTGAGGGATCTTCTGCTGAAGGAATCAAATATTACACAGACTAGATCAATTGAGTGCGCTTTTGATGTACATATTAAAAGATAAGATCAGCTATATCCAGTAGATACAGCTGATCTGAGAGAAAATGTAGAAAAAATAAAGTCTGATTTTGGGTTGGGATCGTTTGAATTTTAACGATTCTGATTCTGATTTTGATTCTGCGTATCGATTCCTGATTTTGATTCCAAAAAAACAAAACAAAAACATTCAGTCTTGTTGCAAAACATTTAATTGCAGCTGAATATAATCAACAAAACAAACAGGCTAACTAACACTAGCACAAGGAAAGTTTGCATGTGGTTTAATAATACCAATTCCAAGCATTATTAAAGGCAAGTAAACACTCAGTAATTAAAAAAGAACAAAGAAAAAATTTGCAATCGCAACAAATAGATACAACTGAACAAAGACACAACTGAAATAAACAGTGTTTTAAGATTTTGAGAAACTGTAAACAAATGTAACATAACACTGTGCACTGAGTCTTTTGTTGTTTGATTAGTGTTGTTATAGAGACGGCAGCATGAACATTAGGCTTTTGTCACTTTAAGAGTTGCACGGATACTAAATATTTCCACATGCCTGCCGCACTTAAAACATTGGATCGTCTCACGCTTGAACGGTTTAAAATCACATTAAAATCAGTTTTTCTGTGAGCGCAGCACAGAAAACAGCGAGCGAGTCGTCTTGGTCTTGAATGGTTTAAAGTCATATTAGAGGAATCGATAAGAGAAATCAAAATTTTTAATTTTATAACAGGTGTCCGATTCCTGACCTCAAGTATTCGATTCCAGAATTTGAATCGATTTTCGATTTCCAACCCTAGTCTGAATAGACATTTTTTCATTTTCTTAATTTGAGTATGTCAACCACAAACAACCTACAATTTACACTACAATTGTGCAAAAAACAAAACAAAAACAAAAAAAACACTTGCTACAGTGAAGGAATAAATGGTTTTAACATCTCATTTTGAACACAGAAGTCTATTATACTAAAAATATATGTCAGAGAAGTTCCTTACATTAAAGGTAGCTTTCTTGTTTCCTGTTGGCAATAACGTCCCTCAAGAGAGTGTGGAGTTCACTCATGGGAGAGCTAAAGCCTTTCTCCACCCTGGACCGGGTTATGTGCCCAAGGTGCCAACTAATGTGGCACGATCTATTGTTCTCCTGGCCTTCCATCACCCTACACCGCATGTATCGGCGGATCTACAGAAGCTACACCTGTGTGCCCGGCTCTTGAGGCCTATGTGCACAGGTCCTCCCCATGTGGGAAGTCTGACCAGCTGTTAATGTGCTTGGAGTCTCCCAAGAAGGGATCTCTAGCGTCTAAGCAGACCATCAGCAAATGGATTGTCTACGTAATCTCTACAGTGTGATGTGCGTGGTATGCCTTCGCCTCTGCGGATCAGGGCACTCTGTACGAGGAGTCTTCATGGGTCTTTCTCCAAGAGGTCTGTGATGCTGCGGGGTAGGCCTCCCCACACACATTTACGAGATTTTACAGTTTGGACCTTCCTTCCACACTGGTCTCTTGAGTACTCTCGTCCTGAGTTGTGCCCAGACAGGTATTGGTCGGTGTGGCGCAGTGGGCACTTCATTCCCCAAAGTGTCGTAATTCGTCTCAGGTTATGAATGTAACCATTTTTCCCTGGGAAGGGAACAAGACGCTGCGTCTCCTTGCCACACCTCCTAACCCATGGAAGTAAAATAATGACAAATGTGAAACAAAAAAGCTCATTGAATTGCACTACTTGAAAAAATGATGCATTGCATTAACCCTGCTTGCATTTTAATGCATTGTATTTTTAGGGCTTGCATTTTTATGGGCTGAAATTCAACATGGTTGTATATTTAAGCTGTGAATATTTAAATTAAAAACCTTTCACATACGTTTTCATTATTACAAATTAAATAATCCATATTCACCTTTCAGATTTCACTGCCAAATTATTCATTCTGTTTAAAAATACAACCTATAATATTCGACAGGCAATTTCCGGTCCATTTTATTTCGCTTTACAAATTCACTTCCACAAATTCAGTGGTTCAAATTTGACAGAAAATTTTACATTGGACATTCGGGAACTTGTGTGACGCCACAGAACATTCTAAATCCTCTCAGGGGCACAGAAATAAAAATCCCATATATGGGACCGTACCACTCAATGCTTCAGACTTGCTTCAGCCTGTCAGAAGCTGACACTACTGTGTGCCGGCTTACCTTTGCAGGTTCCATGGTGCGCCGTCACACTCTACGTCACGATTGGACTAGGTTTCCGATCAATCTAATCGTGCTTTTACTAGCACTCACTGGCCATTTCACTTTGAAAGTGTCACGAAAATTGCAAGAAGCAACATAATTTCATTTGGCAGAATTGTTGCCAGAGGCACTTTTTTTTTAATGAGCCTTGTTTTCTTCTTGTGATGGTACTGTGGAAGCAGTTTAAACGTTAAATGAATACCCAGGTCTCGTTGAGGGAATATGCTGGTATTTTTATTTCTCTGTTCTACGTTTGCATCTCTCTTGAGAGTGGGTCTCCCTGTGAGACGCAAAATTTTTCTCAAATCTCAGTATGAACACCTTGCGGATGCAGTGGAGGATATACTAAACAGATGTTTCTCAATAAATCTGTCTTGCAGCAATCCAGAAGCAGACCTCTCTCCGAGACCCACCTGTGCAACAGAATCACACAAACTAATGCTACAAACGCAGTGGCTCAGTGCGAGTTGGCACCAGGCTTTCAGTTTGATATGTATGTGTGATACCTCAGTATATGTGAAACTGCCCAGGATTCCCTCTGATTATTTTTAGAGATCTGTGTCTCTTTTAAATAAAGCAACACCTGCTGTCTTGTTGCAGTCATTTAACTCCCACGTTTGTCTCCGGGGATGGCTAGGGCTGCTGGAGAGATCAAGCGAGTCTCTTCTGTCATAAGGAAGCTGCGAACAAGCATTTAACCACCTGGCCACTCTCAGTAATTACTATAACAGTTTCAATGCTCCAGCTGGGACGAGGCCAATATGTTGCATTTGATGTTTTCATATGTTGTCTACAAACACTACAGAATTCTGTTTCAACGGATTTCTACTTTTACCGTTTATAGTCGCTTAATTGAATTGTTCACCCAAAGAGGAAAATTCTGTCATCATTTACTCACCATGCTGCTCCAAACCTGATTTGCATAAACAAAAACATAAGCTTAAATTTAAGACTTGTTCAATTACGTATTCATACATTAAAGATTTCAATTACATATACAATTTACAAAGAGTTTTAACGTAAACTAACTAATGTGATGCATACTTGTCAGTCGCACATAAATAATATGTTCATTGTGAAAACAAATATATATATATATATCCAGTTAAATGGCATGGACATGGTTAAATATGGCTAGCTGTGGAACCAGCACTATTCAGTCAGTTAAAATGTATGAGAACGAAACAAATTGGATTTATTGATGATAATTATATAAAGCTGGATATTGTGTAGTTAAAACACATCCACTCTATTAGTAATATTACAGATATCTTGTTTCTCACCTGTTTCATTTATGCATGGCTGACAAATATGCATCACATTAAGTTCATAAGTGTCATCCATATGGATGGAAATTGTATAGGCAATATATATTTGATAAGTGAAAATAACCTGCATCCATATTCATATTCAAGACACGTCGCACCAGGTTTTAAGTCTAAGGGGAATTTGTGAAAACAATGATGTCATGCGCATGCGTATATAGGCGCGAAGTGTTTCTTTACAAAGTGACATCGCCAACTACTGGCCTGGCAGCAGAATACAGCGTTTTTAGTCATGTTCGCGGATCCTAGTGAACAGGGATCGTTTTGACAACAGTGTTGTCTGTTCGTGGAAAACACGATGGAAAGACCTTTCCGTTTTAGTTCATCATTGTCTTCTAAAGTACCCTATGAAGCTATGAAGAAAGGTTAACTTAAATTCTCAAGGTGTACTTCAAAGAGGTTCGGCTGACAAAACATAAGCAAAGAATCCCTGTTTAATTCTCCAGGTTCAAAACAAATCTTGAGCTCTTTCAACAGCATTTGTGTTCGTAAGAATTAATAAGTGCTATGAAAAGTATGACACAGATTTCTGATTTTAAATTCCTCAGAAAACCTTGTCTCACACAGACAATGAAGGACTGTTTCGAAACCAAATTGTTTCAAAATACACACACACACACACATATACACACACACACACACTCTTCCATAAGTGGCCAGCACTCTCTGTTCACTGCTATATGATCTCAGCCTCAGAGTCAATCTGCTCTCAGATCAGTGCCTGCTTGTCTGGCAGCCGCTCGACCGACAGATGGACAGCAGACTGAGTTTCACAGAGAACACGTGTGTGCTGGAGGGAGAGTGTCACAGTGGAGCCAGTTCCTGATCTCAGAGCAGGACTGTCACAACAGGGTTTGATCTTCAGTAATGGAGGAGAGGACTGTGATTATGCAAACCATTGCCCTGACAATGATGTCACACACACACACACACACACACACAAAGCTTGAAACCATGTCGTTCAGTGGTGATTAATTTAGAGTAAACTTTATTTTATTAAACAGTCTTGCAAAATGCTGGATGTTGGTGTTCCATTACATAAGTGCTTATAGATAATGAACTAACTGCATTGTTATCTGAATGTATCATTGTCACATCTTGGTCAATTGTAGTCAATGAATTGTACAGTTTCGGAAGAAAATGTGTTGCAAAGCGTGCTGCCACAATGGTAAAGTGTTGTGGATGGTTGCTCTATTTTGGCAATTATTGTACACTGACCTGAGAATATTGTCCCTTAATAAAATTTCAGCAATCATATATTGAATGGTTTCAATCAGGTGTTTAGAAACAGAACTACTTGTTTATCAAACCAGAACAATATACTTTATAATCAGGGCTTGACATGAACTTTTTTGCTCACCGGCCACTGTGGCTAGTGATTTTCCAAAGTTACTAGTCACTCAGCATTTTCACTGGCCACAATTTTGGCATCGATACCACAAGGAACATATTCCCAGAAGGAATATTAGTCTGCTGTCACTTTAAGACCTGGCGCACCGATTCATTATACTGTTACTCATGCCTTTTCTTTTTTAACTGTTTACGTTCACTTAAAACATAACATTAATTATATAAACATAAGGAGAATTTTAGAATGACGGGACACTCATTTATATTACACTTTATTCAACAGGAAGATCACCTTGTTCCACGCGTCATACGTCATTACGCTATTTCAACGGCATTGCACGCGCAGTCCTTTCATTTTCGGTTTTAAATCCGATCAAGTGTTTACATGTTCTCTCGATCAGATTAGAAAAGGAATAAACCCCCCCTTTCAATCCGATCTAAATATCATTCGGATCGAGCTCAATCGGATCGATTAAGGTGTTTCCATGAAGGCTTTTTCAGTCTGATTGTGCCGTCAATCCGATTACTAATGGTTATTTGGTTGCATGTAAATGTAGTCAGTATGAGTATCAGATACAGATATGGGAGTATATCAGAATGGTGAACGTGATTTCACCAAGTACCACATGTTCCTGGATCAACATCTTTGTTAATCCTGGAACAACTTTCTAATCAACGAATCAGATTTGAGGGACAAGTTTACAGTTTATGTCAAGTTTAGGCTTAGAACCAGAATTAGGTCTACATCAGTGTTATTCACCTGTCATTTCCTCTGATTTTAGGGAAACGTTATGGGTAGGGTTAGGTTTAGGGGTAGTGATAGGGATAGGGTAAGGACTAAAATATGTTGATCCAGGAACATGTCTTACTTGGCAAAATCACGGTGACCTATTATTAGGCCACTGCTGACATACACCCGCATTTGGTTGCCAGGCCCTGATTATAAAATAGAAATCAAAAAGTGCGGTGCATGAAGTGAATTTATACCATTTCAAACAAGCTCAACTGTTTGAGCTACAGGAACACTACTTTGTTAAATGTTTTTGTGAAGTAGGCTTGTTGTCAGACTTGATCATTTAAGAATGGCTTCTGAGCTTTCTGAGGGATTTCTCCTCTCCCAGTGGAAGGCAGGTGTCTTCAGTTAGGGGTGAAGGCCTGCAGTCTGTATTCAAGGTTGTGACACATGTATTTCTTGTAGACTCTCCCTCATATTTTCAACATCTTCAACTAAATTGGAAAAACATGTTAACAGTGCTCAACTGCAAATTCTACAAGACAACGGCACAGATATTTTCACATATATAAAACTAATAATCACATCCTGACACCAAAAGCGTTTTTACGGAAAGGCTCAACTCGCAACAAATAATTCAAGAGTTTGACGGTCTGGACTTGCATTTTATGACACAACAGACTTTGACAATCCCGTCAGGTCTTGATAGGGAAAGACTGCTGCTGTATCCGTGGAGACTTCCAGTATTCCATAAAGTGGGAGGAATTGGAAGATGATTGACTGGTTCTGAATGCTCCTTTGCCCTTTAAGAGATGATTGACACCAATGGCGAAAGGCATAGTGGGTAAAATGCATTTTGTGCGGTGTGGGTGACATTTTTGATTTGACACACACACACACACACACACACACACACACACACACACACACACACACACACACACACACACACACACACACACACACACACACACACACACACACACACACACACACACACACACTGGCTCAATTTAACCTTGCCCCATTTCCCATCTGAGATTTATCCTCTGGGCCAGTGAAGTAAGTGTCAGTGTGGGTAAATACATGCTCTCTCTCCTTTATAAAATGTTCTGCATGTGTCCTCTCCCTCTGCGTTTGGTCAAGGCCCATTAACTCCACACAGCAAAGAGGCTTCAATATGACATCGCCTGAATAACAATAGCATTTCAGCTCATGCCTCAATGTCAGCTATATTTAGAGAGCTGCCTTCAACCTCTCACAGGCTTCCATTCTTGGCTTTTCCAAGGTGTGTTTATAAACTGATAGTTCCAGCTGTACAATTTTAATGGATGAGCTACGCCATGACATAACCAATAAAAACACATCGTTAAAAGCCTAAAAGTTAAATCAATGAATTGTACTGACTTCACAAAAGAGCTTGTTAATGCTAATTATTCATTTGTTATTTATTTATCTAGATTTTCAGAAGAGTGGGAACCTATGGAAGCCAGTTTCCACCACTGAATAAAAAAATTTAAATACTTTGTGATATACTTTTATTTAATACTTTTACTTTAATACTTTTTATCTCACAATTCTGACTTTTTTCTCAGAATTGCATGATATAAAGTCGCAATTGCTAGTTATATTCAGAATTGTGTACATACAGAAGCGTGTGATTAAAACTGCACAATACATCTGTGGAACAGCTTTTCCATCACTTCAGGACATTTACAAAACCCAGGTAACTAAGAGGGCACATAACATCATCAAAGACACTACACACCCTCAGCGTATACTGTTCACATTGTTACCTTCTGGCAGACGCTATAGGAGCATGAAAGCCAGAACATCCAGACTTAACCCTCTGGGGTCTGAGGGGTTTTTGGGGCCCTTGAGAGGTTTTGACATGCCCTGACATTTGTGCTTATCTCAGCTACTTACAACATACCTTTGGCCAACACATAATTCTGCTGTATTCAGCACAAACTCTGCTACAATAATATGTGAGCAAAATGGAAGTTACATGTTTGCATTTTATAGAAAAAAAATATTATGCGTGGTTAAAATGTGTCACTGCAATGAGCCCATATAACTCATACTGAATAGTTTGGCACAATACTTTTGAGTTACCATTCTTGTAGGCTAGAATGTTTACTACAAAATGATGTGAAAATCATTCTGATCACTCTTTCACAAAACAACAATATAACGATTTAAACTTTGCAAGTCAGTTTTTGTGCCAGCACTGCTTTATGCGTAGGGGTGTTGATGGCCATGAATATGAATGAGGGGAGACAATAGACACTCCCCCATCAATGGCTAATGCCCCCATCAAGGTGCTGTGAGGCAGAGAGGAGAATCTGAGAATGAGAAGAGATTCAAAGGTTTTGTTTTTCAATCTGTTTTTATTGCAATTCCTCTATGTGGAGGAACTAAATGTTGTGCCTCACAAGACCACAGTCAAACGTTTGGACATTACCATTTTTAATATTTTTGGAAGAAGGCTGCATTTATTTGATCAAAAATACAGAAACATCAGTAATATTGTGAAATATTATTACAATTTAAAATAATGAATTTCTATTTTAATATACTTTAAAATATAATGTATTTCTTTGATCAAAGCTGAATTTTCAGCATCCTTACTCCAGTCTTCAGTGTCACATGATCCTTCAGAAATCAGTATAATATCATGATTTGATAATCAGGTAATATCAATGTTGAAAACCGTTGTGCTGCTTAATATTTTTTATAAAGAAACTGTATTATTATCATCATCAATCACTAATGGCCATGGATTTAAAAAAAGACAACAGTTTTTGTAATTTCACACAAGAATAGGTAGGCACTACTTGTATATTATGACGATAAACACAATTACATTTCATCAGTAAAATATTACGTCTGTGCACTTACTATCATTCTCGATTGAGAACTGAACGACACCTACGCGCGTGCCCCTCTGCTGGAGAAGGAGAGCGTGATGCAAACACATTCCTAAAAAATAAAAACAACTGTTAGCATACATTATCCAAAGATGGGCGATTAATGGGTATGTACACAATGCATGTAGTCTATATATCTGTTAATGGGCCATAGGACGGAGAAATATCCATTTATGGGCCATAGATCGCGTCACTGCGAGCTGTTGATGGCCATAAGACCGCACGCATTTAGAGCATTTCAAACATTTACACCTGTATTTACAATCATCTGTTTCAATATTTTAGCAAGATAAGTGTCATATGGAAACCAAAACCGAACATTTATATATAAAAATATAATGTCTAGTATTTAGACAGTAGCCCATCCCATTTTACCGGAGGCTGAAATATATTTGCACGAAATCATATTTACACCTAAGCAGATATTCGCAAATAAGCTACATTACGCAAAAGTCGGTATTTTTAGCATGATAATCAGTGTCATAAGCTAATCAAAACGGACATTATAACTCGCACCATAATTGCTAGTTTTTATTTTGCAATTCTGAAATTATAACTCACAATTGTGAGACACTACCTTCCAATTTTGAGAAAAAAGGTCAGAATTGTAAAATAAATATTAAAATTATCTTCAATATTTTTTTATTCCATGGCAGAAACAAGCTTCCATAGCAACCTGATCTCATTAGAAAACGATTGTTTTATGAGATGGTGATTTTGTACAGATTCCTACAATATGATTCACATGGAAAAAAATAATAAATAAAAACTCTGTGGGGCATAAGGACATTATGAAAATGTACTAATGAGATATTGCCACCAATTCACCAAAACATATATTTTTTTTACGAATGCAGAGTGGTTTGTATGTTGTTATGTAGTCACCTATGGCTCCTTCAATGTAAATTTATTATAATTTTTATAATTTCCCAGCGTTTGTTAGTCTGAAAGTAATAGCCCAGCCAGCAAAAAGTCGTCTATTAGACGTTGAATAGACGTAATTTTTACGGTCTAATTACGGTCCACTGAAGGTTGAAAATGAAAATTGAAAAGACGTCAAATTTGTCCGACTTTTCAACGTTTACATTTTTTTTATAACTTTGACGGAATATGTAAAACTCTTTAAATTTATTTGAGATAATAATGAACATGGTTTGGTAGTTTGTTTTCTCTGTTGTTTTAGCATGTATAACAGACTTATCCTAGCTGTCTTAGATTATCAGTTGAAAACATTTTAGATGATCAGTTGAAAACACGTAGTCAAACAGTCCGGCCAAAACTACTTAGTTGAAATCACGTCGTAAACCAGTCCAAGGCCGACCGACATATTTTCAACCATATTTCAACGTTGAAAGACGGTAATTGTTTACTGGGAGACCATCTTTCCTAAACAGGCTGCATGCAGGACCAGTTACACACCAAAATTGAATAGGATTAGAGTTTTTCTGTAAATATAATTTATACATTTGTCCTAAGCAAATTACATTGCATTTCAAGGTACACATTTACTTTCTTATCAGTTCTTGTTTTCTCTGGGAATTGAACCCATGACCTTGGCATTGCAAGCACCAACGCTCTACTGTTTGAGCTACATGGGATTGGGAAAAATGTACATATCATGTTTATTTGACCAATTGTAAGGGTTTTTAGACTTTAGGTAAAGCCAGTGTAAAGCATGACCTCTCGAGGCTTATTGCTTCAGGAAGCTGTTTTGTGTCAGAGGTGTTGTGTTCTTGGCTGTACAGTGTTACCTCCAAATGACAAATGACTTCCTCTCCACTCTTGGGAGGTTTCACCCTCAGTCAGGACTGCTGCCATCACGTTTCACTGTGCCTATGGTCCAGTGTCCTGCGAGAGGTGGTGAATATGATTAGTGTCTAATTAGTTTTCATGAGGACAGTGCAATTTTGCACATGTGTAGTAAGCTTTTCCTGTCTCTCCAACAGGCATCAGCTCTTATTACCATGGCAACAGAAGCACTGAAAGCGCTTTAGTGATAGTGGCCTTGGGAGCTCCTCGGTTCCAGAATTCACCGCTTTTATCTCTTTGACGTCCGGGGAGATCGTCACTATTTATCATATAAATTAATGACAGCTCAGCACTCAATGTTTTTAGAATCATTATTATTATAATTTTTTTAATTCTGTCAACTTTAAGGAGGAATAAAAAAAATGATTTCTTGTTTTAGTATCCAATAGAATACAAAATTAACGGCCACATTGTTTTCAGTCATCTTGGAAGTATTTTTCTTGCCCGTTTCCTCCTTCATCCTGATTGGTTTGCCCTTAGTCTCGATTAGTGGATCTTTATCTTTAGGATTTATGCAGCTCTGCATCTGGAATTTGACTGATCAATTTAACATGTATCAAGGCATGCATCATTGATTAATAACCTCAGAGCTCACAGTAGGTCTGTCTTGAAAGACTGCGATGAAATCATTAAAAATCAATTACTCTATGGAGAAAATGAATGGGATTTTTACTGGAACCCGGCTGTTGTGTTTTGTTTGCTAAATTATTTATGCAAATCAGGTGATGGAGAAAAGAAAATAAACAGTCAATTTATCTTCAAATGAGTTTTTGGAAGATGAGTTTGTCTGAGAAGACTCTGATTATCTTCATTGTATGTATAATGCAATTAAATAAGAAAACGAGAAACAATCTGCACGATTGTTTCTCGTTTTCTTATTTAATTGCATTATACATACAATGAAGATAATCAGAGTATACACATTTAAAAAATGAAAACAAAAGGAGGCAGGGTTGTGTTTTATATTTTGTTTTATTATAAATATACATACAGTCAAAATAATCACGTTTGACCTTGTTGCCTTAACCACTTTGTATGTAAACAAATGTAAACAAAAAGAGGCAGGGTGGTATTTTGTATTGTATTTCATTGTATTGTTAATATACAGTGAGGATAACTGGAGCAGCCAAAGCGAGGTGAGTGTCCGTACCGTCGAACTGAGACTGAACTGCCAATGACAGCTTTTAGGCAGCTATGATGCCTAAAATGCAGCAAACTAGGTCTAGAGTCTAGTGTGAAGAAACTGAGATGTGTGGTTTCTGAGTTGATCAAACATGAAATATTACTGAGAGTCACTTAGAGCAGCCTTCCTATCCTGCAGTATACCGGTATTCCCTCGCTATCTGTCATATTAAAGGTAGGGTACTGTATAAGCGATATTTAAAAAACGCTGTTTGGAAGTTAGTCGGACCAACACACGAACAAACAACTACAAACGTTTGTAGCCAATCAGCATTAGGGGGTGTATGACGGTGGACGAGAAGAACGAGCAAGAGGGATATTTGAAGAAAGACTGCAGAAATAGAGATGAGACACAATACAAAAGAGAAAAGCTCTGAAGAAATCACTTGAAAATGAAGGTTTATGACTAGGCAAGAGCTTTAGGACCCGTGTTAATAGTAGAAAAGCTTTCCAGCGCTGGAGAGAGCTAAGCGGGAAGGCTTGAAAACAGACGCGGAGGTTGCTTTGATTCAGGTCTACACGTGAGTAACACTGGGTGTGAGTGTCATTGTGTGTCTGGAGCTCCTGTGCTGTTGGCAACTAACAACTAACTCTTGTTTGTAATTACTATTGTGCGCTGAGTTGCGCTGACGACTGCTAGAAAATGCAGTGTTTAACGTCATCGTTAGTGAACTCGCCTCGCATGCGGGGAGATATCGGGGTTCGGGACCGACTCGGAGCAGGGCGCTTAGGATTGGAGTGTGAGTTTTGGAGGCAGAGCAATGAAGAAAGGGCTGTGTTTGTTTTGGTTGATTTCAAATATCAACAATGTCCAACAGCGTTTTTGACATATTGCTTACCCCACCTTTAACATATCCTCAAAGCGTATGCATAGTGTTGGAGGAGAAGAAAACAATGACGTTCTAGGTTATATGTCCTGACATTTATCTCAATTAACATCAGTCAACATTTTTTAATAAATACTTGACATCTGGGAAACAGAGAATAATGCAGTATGGTTTGCTCTAGTTTTAGAGTGTGTATCAAACCTCAGAAATACGGTACGACTAATGAGTGGTGACAGTGGCTCTGTGGATAACGAGCGTTCCCCCGAGAGACTGATTCCCGCCTGGGATATCAGGTTCCCTCAGGTAACTTCGCATCCGCTCTGCACCAGCAGGAACAACTAATGAGCGGTGATCCGGCATTAGCATAGCATTCCATCTACTGTTGACAGTCCTGTTCGTGTAGCTACAGCATCCGCAGGGGAATCCCAATTTTTTCAGAGTGTTACTGAGACCGTTAGGACAGACGGGTGCTGTTCATGACAGGTCAGAAAAAAATGGTCTCTCATATTATTCCTGGAATATTTTTGTTTCTGTTGTGTAGTAGCTCTATGGTTGGTGAACTTCATTTACTGGATACTACAAAATGCTAATCATTCCGTATCAAAGTGTTGCCGTATGATACTGACTGTACTTTTGTAAGGAGCACGTAGCAGACAATATACGAATGTACTGTATTTTTGCATGAGGTCACCGCCATCATACCCATTATTCCATCTGAAGATCTGAGGGGGGATTTCAGATGTCTTGTTTTGGGGGTTTGGTAAACCAGCTGTTTTGGACTAATTTATTTGTTCCTGTGTGTCCTCTTGAGCAAGAACGGTTTGCTAAATCCCAGGAGAAAACACATGCCTGGCTAGTTCATTGAGAGACTGTTTACACCTGGAAGTAACATCTGTCCCAGGTGGTCCGATCTCCAGTGGTCAGCAGATTGTAGTTTGCACCTGGTATTAACACATTCTCCTTTGACAAAATTGAGTCAAATTTTCTAGGGCAGAGTTTCTATGTTGAAAAGCATACTAAAGATCTGTTGTGTTGAGGGATTGCATTTGTATGCCCTTGTAAAAAAGAAGTGTGCTTAAATCTGCTGAATGTGCACTTTGCAATGTACTTAAAATCTTAAAAGTATGTATATTTTTAAAAACTGTACTTCCAGATAGTATAATTTAATGAAGTAAAAGGTTTAAGGATTAGTTCACTTAAAAATGAAAATTCTGTCATCATTTACTCACCCTCAAGTTGTTTCAAACCTGTATGAATTTATTTCTTCTGTTGAACACAAAAGAAGATATTTTGAAGAATGTCAGAAACCAAACAGTTGATGGACCCATTGACATGTATAGTAGAAAAAAAAAATCAGGATTCCAGGATCAACAAAGATGTGGAACATGTTGTACTTTGTAAAATCACATTCATCCTATTGATCTAGATTTTTTTAAATATTTTTAAATATTTACAAATTTGTAAAGGATTAAAGCCAATCAAGCTCCATACTTCATCCATAAATCTTTAATCCTTTTAAAAGTACCGCAGAAATACTGTGCCCATAACTGCTGGCTAACTGTATGTCAGATGGTTTTCATGTAGAGAGGAAACACGGCTGTAGACCAAACATAAAGAGATCCAGCTGGAGAAGTTGAGATGAAGACAATCAGAGAATTGACTGATTATTATTGCAAATTCAAAAACAGTGGTGTAAAGACTGTTGGATTTTGAACTTGAACCAAAGTTATTTGGTGTGTATTTGTTTTGATTCTTTGCTTATGGTGAAACTGAGATCTTGGTCTGATTTCTTTGAAAATTATGAAAATATAACTGTGAAACTTAACTTCGTTTGTGTTATTTCTGATTCATGTTTATTCGTAACCGGTGGCTAAAAGAGCTATTCTGGGAAAAAACATTTGACAAGATTAAACTTGTCTGGCGCCCGAACTAATTGTTTTTTTTATATATACATACATCTTTCATTTGTTGATTTACATTTCGTTTGGGGCCTGCCACCGTTACAATGAAAAGCATACGGATTTCTATGTCATACGTGTAATAGCTTGCAGACACTCGGGTATCCCTTTGTTTTGATGTTCACATACAATATGTGGTTACTTAAGTCATTTATAAATTGTCTCCTGTTGGTCTAAACGGTGTCTCTCACAGTCATGAAAGCCTTTTCCCTGCAAATCAAGATGAAATCATCATATCAAAGCAAGTGAACTGCTGTGCGTCTTCTCCCTCATTAATTAGTAATTAACTGCGGTTTAAGTTCTGGAGGGAGAGTAGTGTGTGTGTGTGTGTGTGTGTGTGTGTGTGTGTGCGCGTGCATGCGTGCGTGCGTGCGTGCGTGCGTGCGTGCGTGTGTGTGTGTGTGTGTGTGTGTGTGTGTGTGTGTGTGTGTGTGTCTAAATTGTGTGAATCGGCCTATGTAGTGTGTCTGTCTGGATGAATTATGGGATAGCCAGAAGAGTGTCTTTATCAAAGTCTTTGTTTGGATGTCTAAAGGTACATAGTGTGATCTATATTATGATGAGTGCATTTACACACAAACACACACCCATTAGTGCTGTTATGTGATGTATTCAGAAGCTTTGTTTAACTCCCATTTAATGCACTTGTAATGATGACCTCAATATTGTGTGCATACATTATTGAATTGTATTAAATTATCCTTTTCGTTCTTATTAGTATTCCAATGGTTTCATTAATATTCATAGGCTTCTATGCACGTACATATTTTCATGCTTGGACGGAGAGCTGATATGTACAATATCAATTTATGTACAGCTTCTAAAGTTCAACCTGAGTAAACCCTTGTGTAAAAGAAGGATTAATTAAATGTACTGAATGTGCACTTGTATAGTGTACTTCAAATCTTTAAAGTATATATATATAATTTTTTTAATGCACTTGCAGATAATATTAAATAAAAGTTTACTTGAGTACACTTTACTGACTGTCTCTTAACACACTTAAGTGCACTTTGTAATAATTTTTTTTAAAGTAAGTTTTACTTTATGTTTATTTTAATGATCTTTATATTATGTTATATAATATATTTATATATGTTTTGTAATTGATATTACATTTAAAGTTAATATATTTTAATTGCACTAAATTGCAACTTCATTATTGCACATGTGTAATAAATAATAATATAATATACTTGTTTATTACTTAAGAAATAATATATTTTAAAACATGTGTGAATGTGTGTGTGTGTGTGTGTGTATGTGTGTGCGTGCGTGCGTGCGTGTGTGTGTGTATGTGTGTGTGTGTGTGTGTGTGTGTGTGTGTGTGTGTGTGTGTGTGTGTGTGTGTGTGTGTGTGTGTGTGTGTGTGTGTGTGTGTGTGTGTGTGTGTGTGTGTGTGTGTGTGTGTGTTTTAAAAAAGTAATAAAAAAGTATATTAAAGTGAGGCAATCCTCAGAAATAAAGTCCCAGAGCAGGACTTTATTTTATCAGTCGAGGATGGAGATGGAACTTTTTTCTAGCAACTTTAATAGCAAATGTATTTAAATTTTAGGACAAGAATTTGAGTTTTTTGTAAGAAAAGCAAATCATTTTATATCAGCAATATCAGTTTTGCATTGTCTTTTAAAATGTAAAAAAAGGGTTTAAGACCTGCACTATACTTACAGTACATATCTACACATATTACAATATTAAATCATAACTCAATCATGTGTATGAAAGATTCTGCGAGTGTGTCTCTGTGTTAGACTGGCTGTTTGTGTTTGTTGTATAGATGCCTGCTCTGTTGTAATCTGAGTCCCGGATTGATTATCAATTTCTCTCCGTCTGCTGTTATGTCATAGATCTCGATCAGAGAGATTCCAGCCAACACACATCCGCGCATGCGCGGCCTCATGGCCTCCTTCCCGCCATAATCCCTTAAACACTCCTGTCAATATGTTTTGAGCTCCTGATTGGTCAGTTTTAATTACTCACCAATCAGAGAGACAGATGATGTCTGATGATGTAAGAGAGAGACAGAGAGTTTGTGCATGTATGAGTGTGTACAGTATGTTCAGCCGAGAGTTGATGTCAGGTGAGGACAGGGTCACACACTCCTCTGGTTGTCTGTATGCTCTCTGCTCTGTGTTTGAACGTGGTTATTGATTGATTGATTGATTGACACTAATACTATTTTACAGTTTTTTTCGATTGCTAAA